>NC_134268.1:37629843-37960343 GCF_031893055.1 Leptodactylus fuscus
TCCTGTCCTCGGGCACATGCGGTTTGATATACCGCTAGAAAGCCGACAGTGCAATGAATTCAGTGTATTGTCGGCTTTTCTGTTATGTGCCCTGGGGGGAAAAGATATCGGGGCAATTACCGTGAGCACTTGACTGTCAGAAGGGCGTTCCTGACAGACTAATTGGGAACGCCCCTCCTGAAAGTACTGTCCGTAACGCTATACTGTTAAAGGGGGCATTCCTCACCGCCTAGCCATCAACCAAAGTTGTGAGATAGGCTATTCCCCTCCCCCTGACAGTACTCGCCTATAGACTAGCACTAGGGAGGCGTTCCTCACCGCTCAGCGTCATGATTAGGCTGGAAGGAACGCCCCCTCTGACAGTATAGCGCTACAGTATATAAAACCGCATCTGCCCGAGGACATGAAAGGTCCTCTTTAAAGAGTTTTCCAGTGAATTCCCATACTCTGGAACTCGAAACTACGGCACATAAGACTCCCCCACAATCGCAAACTTCATCAGGACCCTCAACTCGCCTCTTGAGGAAGGCCTACAACCTGCAATAGCACTACTGCCACCACACACCCTTCTGAACAGCTTTATCCCCGTCCTTCATAGTTGGTCACTCTTAGTGTTATACTAAGTGTTGTGTAGTCTATATAAACTCTCTGATGTACAGCACCAAGGAATTAATGGGGATCTAGAAATAAAGAATAATTTTATTAATAATAATAATTAATAATAAATAATAATATATATAGTGTAAAACATCAATAAATACTGTTAACAGAGCAGAGAAGGAGCTCAGACAAGATGGCAGTCTCCGTAACTATGTACATGAAATAGAATTTTTAAAAAATCTATAATCTAAAAATAAAAACAGGAAAAAAACAATGATATGTTACAATCTGCTTTTAATGAATACATTTTTAGAAATTGGCAATAAATTCCTTTAAAAAATATACTTATTTTATATTCCACTTTAGTTAAAAGGAAATGTCACCTTTTTAAAATGTATTTATTAAAACCAGATATATTAATTTTTTAATCTGTTTTTATTTTTTGGCTGTATAATTTTCTAAATCTATTTTCTAAGACTGCCATCTTGCCCAAGCTCCTCCTCTGCTCTGTTAAGGGCATTTACTGATAAGCTTTTACAGCAACGTCATGGTCATAGGTATCGATAGACTGGAACTGACTCACTGAGGTCTATGGGAGAGTTTTCTAGATATTCTCTGTGCAGGGAGGGGAGTAAATGATGGGGGTAATCTATGGCGGTGTTATTTTCTATTGTAGTCTTATCTTTCCTGTTTACAATATAAATGGGGTGAATTCTGCTATGAAAACTCCCAACAGAATTGGCAAGTGTCAGTCTATTATTAGGCTTAGTAGCCACAGTGAAAATTGCTATATATAGTAGTGTCACAGACATATATACACTCACCGGCCACTTTATTAGGTACACCTGTCCAACTGCTCGTTAACACTTAATTTCTAATCAGCCAATCACATGGCGGCAACTCAGTGCATTTAGGCATGTAGACATGGTCAAGACAATCTCCTGCAGTTCAAACCGAGCATCAGTATGGGGAAGAAAGGTGATTTGAGTGCCTTTGAACGTGGCATGGTTGTTGGTGCCAGAAGGGCTGGTCTGAGTATTTCAGACACTGCTGATCTACTGGGATTTTCACGCACAACCATCTCTAGGGTTTACAGAGAATGGTCCGAAAAAGAAAAAACATCCAGTGAGCGGCAGTTCTGTGGGCGGAAATGCGTTGTTGATGCCAGAGGTCAGAGGAGAATGGCCAGACTGGTTCGAGCTGATAGAAAGGCAACAGTGACTCAAATAGCCACCCGTTACAACCAAGGTAGCCAGAAGAGCATCTCTGAACGCACAGTACGTCGAACTTTGAGGCAGATGGGCTACAGCAGCAGAAGACCACACCGGGTGCCACTCCTTTCAGCTAAGAACAGGAAACTGAGGCTACAATTTGCACAAGCTCATCGAAATTGGACAATTGAAGATTGGAAAAACGTTGCCTGGTCTGATGAGTCTCGATTTCTGCTGCGACATTCGGATGGTGGGGTCAGAATTTGGCATCAACAACATGAAAGCATGAATCCATCCTGCCTTGTATCAACGGTTCAGGCTGGTGGTGGTGGTGTCATGGTGTGGGGAATATTTTCTTGGCACTCTTTGGGCCCCTTGGTACCAATTGAGCATCGTTGCAACGCCAAAGCCTACCTGAGTATTGTTGCTGACCATGTCCATCCCTTTATGACCACAATGTACCCAACATCTGATGGCTACTTTCAGCAGGATAATGCGCCATGTCATAAAGCTGGAATCATCTCAGACTGGTTTCTTGAACATGACAATGAGTTCACTGTACTCCAATGGCCTCCACAGTCACCAGATCTCAATCCAATAGAGCATCTTTGGGATGTGGTGGAACGGGAGATTCGCATCATGGATGTGCAGCCGACAAATCTGCGGCAACTGTGTGATGCCATCATGTCAATATGGACCAAAATCTCTGAGGAATGCTTCCAGCAGCTTGTTGTATCTATGCCACGAAGAATTGAGGCAGTTCTGAAGGCAAAAGGGGGTCCAACCCGTTACTAGCATGGTGTACCTAATAAAGTGGCCGGTGAGTGTGTATGTATATATATATATATATATATATATATATGTGTATATATATATATATATATATATATATATATATATATATAGCTTTAAATTCTTTAAATTCCCATAGCCTCCTTACAGCTTGATTATACGGCTAACCATAAACAAAATATGGTCAAATACCTATCTGCCCTCCTCATAAGTTGGACAGACCCTCCAATAGCACATAAGATATGAAGGCCGGTCTTTTCATAAATCTCCTCCTATGTGTATCCTCATAAAATGAATTTTTGAGTATAGACACCGTTATTCCTTACGTATATAATGACAAAATGAATTGTTTAAATATTTTCATTCCATTCCTTTTGTGACTATTAGCAGAATACGCAGAGTTGCCGGAGTCCTTACATAAGCCATAACAGACATGATGTGGTGTATTATGTAAAATGAGTATAATTTCGTTACAATACAAGCCATCCAGCTTGTTCCTGGCACAGTTAATGGTTGGCAATGCTCATGTTCTTAGTCGAAACTTTATGCCCATATTGTTTCCAGAAATTAAAGCGTTGTTCTGGTAATTTGTTGTTTCAGAACATTTGATGCCCTACGACAATGCTATGTATTAAAAATTGATTTCAATGGTTATTGCTTTGATGACCTATTATTCTCTGCGCTGGTGAAAACAGTGAGCGCTGACTGAACCGAGCAGATACCGTTCCCGTAAACTCCAAACAAGTTAAAAACACATATGTCCATAGATTACTACTTTGCAAAACTTGAGTCTGTTGTGTTCTTTCCATACTTAGAACATTCCTTCCATTATCGTTGCACAGATTGATAAATAATGGCCGCAGTGTTTTAAATAAAGCATTTTAGTAACAATTAAAACCCGCAGTCCAGCTGACCTCTTCTCTATCTATTACTAATGGATAGTTGTCCGAGAAACCCAGGGCATAAATAACATTGACCTCAAATATCCTATCGTCTCACAGCAGCCTTGTGTGTCCTAGACAAAGCTTATTATCCCCTTGTTCTGCCTTTGTCATTTTCTGGCATTGGCTTATGGCTATTAGCATTCTCGTCATTTATCTGGAATTATTATTAATAAATGTGTAATTTTCAGAAGGATGTACAGGTTTTATAACTCAGGAACAGGAGAAATGATTCTTCACTGCTGATGTAAAGAATTAGGGAGGCTTAGGTCATGAACTGAGCCATAGAGCCCTCTTGTCCATCTCGGCTAATACAAAGAATTGGGGAGACTTAGCTAATGAACCGAACCATAGAGCCCCCTTCTCCATCACGAATTATATAAAGAATTGGGGAGACTTAGCTAACGAACTGAGCCATAGAGCCCCCTTCTCCATCATGAATGATACAAAGAATTGGGGAGACTTAGCTGATAAACTGAGCCATAGAGCCCCCTTCTCCATTACGAATGATACAAAGAATTGGGGAGGCTTAGCTAATGAAGTGAGCCATAGAGCCCCCTTCTCCATCACGAATGATAGAAAAGAATTGGGGAGACTTAGCTAATGAACTGAGCCATAGAGCCCCCTTCTCCATCACGAATGATAGAAAAGAATTCTGGAGACTTAGCTAATGAACCGAGCCATAGAGCCCCCTTCTCCATCACAAATGATACAAAGAATTGGGGAGGCTTAGCTAATGAAGTGAGCCATAGAGCCCCCTTCTCCATCACGAATGATAGAAAAGAATTGGGGAGACTTAGCTAATGAAGTGAGCCATAGAGCCCCCTTCTCCATCACGAATGATAAAGAATTGAGGAAGCTTCGGCCATGAACTGAGCCATCGAGTCCTCTTGTCCATCATGGCTGATACGAAGAATTGGGAGGCTTAGCTAATAAACTGAGCCATAGAGTCCCCTTTTCCATCACGAATGTTTCAAAGAATTGGGGAGGCTTAGGTCATGAACTGAGCCATAGAGGCCCCCTTCTCCATCACGAATGATACAAAGAATTGGGGAAGCTTAGGTCATGAACTGAGCCATCGAGTCCTCTTGTCCATCACGGCTGATACAAAGAAATTGGGGAGGCTTAGCTAGTGCACTGAGCCATAGAGCCCCCTTCTCCATCATGGTTCATAAAAAAAAAAAAAAAAACTTGGTTAATAAACTGAGCCATAGAGCCCCCTTTTCCATCCCAAATGATACAAAGAATTGGGGAGGCTTAGGTCATGAACTGAACCATGGAGCCCCCTTCTCCATCACGGCTGATACAAAGAAATGGGGCAGGCTTAGCTAATAAACTTAACCACAGAGACCCCTTCTCCATAATAGCTCATAAAAAAAACTTGCCTAATAAACTGAGCCACACAGATTGTGGGAGAAAATTTTGTGGATCACAGAAATTAGTGGGGATTTGAGAATTAAAGGGCATGTACCATGTCGGCAAGTTATCCCCTTTCCACAGGATCAGATCAGTAGGGGTCTCACCACTAAAGCCCCCACTGATTAGGAGAATCAGTCATTTTTGTGCAGTGGACATGGAGTTCTCCATTCATTTCTTGACAAACCACAGACCAGTGGATGACCCAAGAATTGAGTAAAAAAATGGCAGGAACTGCCACCTCTGCCACTATCTCACCCGGAGATAGTAGAATAATCCAACGATCCTTTATTGAAATTCTCTTACCACGCGCTTCGGGGTGCGTACCCCTTTTTCAATTGTGCAATTAAAATAGAGTAAAATACGTCCCCGGGATATCTGGGCACCTCATAGCAACACAAAAAAGGAATTCAAACATCAGGATCTATCCATTGGACAACCTTCTACTGAACTGTAACTATGGATTTTATAAAAAATTTTGACTTTAAAAGTGATGATCTAGTGGATGACTATACTAGGCTACTAGTTGTCAATATTGCAAACATGGCTGAAACCTCTAGCAATAAATTTGCAGATTAGTTGTGATGATCTCGGTAAACTGTTTTTGGATCTTGAAAATGTTTTGGCGGATGAAACGCGCCACAGTTTGGACTACAAGTTTCGGTTGACTCCCCAGGACATCCATTCATTTGTAGGGAGTGCCAGAGTTAGTCAAAAGATAGTGCTTGGTTATGTTCAGCATTTCCCGCTACCCTGTAAGGTTGGGTTCACACCTGCGCCCGGTCTACGCTTTGCAGGTTTCGGTCTTCTGGCCGAGAAACTGGACAGGAGACGGAAACCGGTAGTGAGTCTTCAAGCCCATTTATGTGAATGGGTTTGCATAGTGTCCACTCGTGAGTGGCCGTGAGCGTCTTCTGGTCTCCGCGGCGAAACCGTTTTTTCTAACTGGACACAAAGTCGGATATGCAGGTCTTTGTGTCCGGTTAAAAAAAAAAAAATGGTTTCGCCGCGGAAATCAGAAGACGCTCACAAGCGGACACTTTGGTTTTCATCTCCTGTCCAGTTTCTCGGGCAGAAGATGGAAACCCACAAAGCGGAGACCGGGCGCAGTATTCCGTTCGGAATCCCGAACGGAATACTGAACACAACTGCAAGCGATGTGCAGTAAAAGAACACGGTCCCCATAGACTATAATGGGGTCCGTGTGCTTGCCGCACGCTGCCCGCACAAATCATGTGGACAGGAAAGTAGATTGCAAACTACTTTCCTGTCCACATGATCCCTGTGGAGATCTTGGACCCCATTATAGTATTCAGTATTCCGTTTCGGGGGGGGGGGGTCCTCATGTGGACTCTCCCAGACAGAATCCAAACACAGATGTGAACGAGGATTTAGACACTATTATGCAGTGTTTAGCTCATCTGATTTAGTGGATTCACTAGGATCGTATTGCAGGATCATGTTACTACCCGCTATTTCTTTCCTATTCTCTTCTCTTAAAGTTTATTTACTGAACTGTACTAAGCAAAGTCTATAAAAAGCAGTTTACAAAATTTAGCTTGGAACAACTTCCCAAGTCTGCATCAAGCCTGTGTAGTACGGATGTGGAATACAGGATGTATAGAATTCTGTATATAGCATGCTGCAGCACAGCCATGCATGTAGTGTGTATACGGCACTGTGTGAGTCTGGCGGCCATTACTGTACCTATATATGCCTCCATTTTAATTTGCATGGAAGTTTTTCTGTTGGTGCTGCACTTGTGCTACTTGTCACTCCATTCACATGGACAAAACAGGACCCTGTTTTCTGATTTGGTCGAGAATCTCAGCATTCAGACTCCCAACTATCAGCACGTTATGACCTATGCTGCGGATAGGTAAAAACTTCTTTGGTACCAAAATCTCTTTAACCCCTTCCTGCCACAGGCATTTTTCAATTTTCATTTTTGACTTCTTGCCTTCCAAACACCATAACGTTTTTATTTTTACGTGTACAGAGGGCGAGAATGTCTATTGTGTTGATGGCTTTTTAATCAAATTTGTATCAGAGGCGAAACAGCAAAAACATGGCGGTTTTTATAAATATGCAGGGTGTGGTTTTTAGGTTTTTTACTCCATTATTAAATCTAAGTTAAGGTAAAATTGACATGTTGCATAAAGTATGCTTTTTTGAAACGCAACTTTTTTGCAGTGTATTTTTTTTTCCTGCAGTGTGTGGATGGGATTAGGCAGAATCTCATTTAATATGCTAGTACCCCAAAATGTAGCACTTTAATCCTTTATGTTGCCAAAGCAAGCAAAAAGGCTGCCTCTCTGCAATGTGGGACCTTAGTCTACAGCTGAGGTCCCACGTTGTAGAAACGCAGCTTTTTTGTTGCAGATTTTGCTGCGTTTTTTTGAGTCAAAATCAGGAGTGGATTGAGCAGAAGCTAAAAGTTTTTGTGCTGAAAAAGCCCCCGTCGGCTTATACTCGAGTCAGGCAAAAGAAAAATATTTTTTTTCTTTTTTTTTTATCCGTGTGTCTGAAAGTGCCCAGTCTACTGAATATAGGGGATCTGCAGTGCTCCTGTTCCGTCAGGAAGGGGTTAATAGCAGCACACCCTATATTCAGCCAGGCTGAATTCCAAGTGGGGGAAAAAAAAACAGTCCTCAAACTTAGGGAAGGGGCAAACAGACAACCAAAACACCCCCTCCCCTTCCCCAGCACCCAGCAACTCCTGCAGCCAAAACTCCGACCATTTTAATTTTGGAAATTTTCCAGTAGCTGCTGCATTTCCCCCCCCCCCCCCCTCGGCTTTTACTCGAGTCAATAAGTTTTCCCAGTTTTTTTATGGTAAAATTAGGGGCCTCGGCTTATATTTGGGTCGGCTTATACTCGAGTATATACGGTATATTCCATTCCTTTTGTAGCCATTCTTGGCTCGAAAAACTGCAACAAAATCTGCAACAAAAAAATCTGTGTTTCTGCAACATGAGGCCTTACCCTTCGTTCACATCTGCGTCCGGTATTCCGTCCAGGGGAGTCCACATGGGGCCACCCCGAACGCACTAAAGAACGCAACTGCAAGCGGTGTGCAGTAAAAGCACATGGACCCCATAGACTATAATGGGATCTGTGTGCTTACCGTGCACTGCCCGCACGAATCATGCGCACAGGAAAGCAGATTGTAAACTACTTTCCTGTCCGCATGATCCCTGCGGAGATCTGGCGGCAAGCACACGGACCCCATTATAGTCCACAGTGCATATTTTCCGGCACTGCCTTACAAGATCATTATTTCTGCGTTGCTTCATCGGTTTGTGATCCTATTAAGCACCCCTACTTGGCACAATTATTGCTTTGGGAGGCATTTTGTGCCTGACAGACTCCCTTTACCTGTATCCTGACCAAATGTCTCATTTACTATAGATTCTTATAGAGGTTTGAGCCTACAAAAAAAATAAAATTATGATATTAATAAAAAAAAATTAAAAAGTCATTTTGCAACCACCGTGGTCATGAAGTTTATGCTCATTCTAATTAGTTTGCTTCATTAGAATGTTATTACCATGTCAATTTAATGCAGCATTTAATGCGACAGAATTTCTTTTTTGCTGTTGATATTTTAAAACTTTTTAATTTCCCCAAAGAATCGTTCTGCTCCCGATAATAATGTCAGGGAAACGGCTCAGAATTGCTAAATAGGAAACGATATATTTATTTGTATAACAAATACAGATGAATGCATGAGAACGACTTTACAATAACCAATTACAAGTTGTGATTTCTTAATTAGGATTCGCTGCTACTAATTGGGTTACGTTTGCTTGTTTTGTAGCAATTAACCTTATGTTACCAGTTGTAAATCATAATATATAATGGGCAAGCTGGTCGCATTCTGCTCTCCACAATGCCAAAATACCATTCTAGACCTGTCTGAGTGTAAAATACCGCCTAGTCCTAAAGACGGGAAAGAGTGAAGAAATTTTCGCACCATGTTAGACGTCTGGAGCTTTAGATTTTTAATAAGTTTATGACTATGGTTTAATGACGTGTGACACTAGACCTCGCAGGATCCATGTGGGATTACAGCAACGCAATCTGAGTGTTTCGCTATAGGAATACGACTGTGGGTGACCAAGATGGACGAACCTTCATGAAGATCCTTTTGTGAAATTTGGCTGCCGGTTTAGTTTATGTCTGAACTGTTCATGCTATTGTTATACAGTGGGGTACAGTGGGCTTCCGACTGGCAGCCGCAACCTCTGGCGTTGGCCCATTCATTTGAGTCGACTCCGGGGTGGGGGAAGCCGCGACCGCGACATCGTGGCAGGTGGGTTTTGACCATATTTTGACTTGGCTCCCCGAGTCAAAATATGGTCAAAATCCGCCCCACCGCTTCCCGTGTGAACGAGCCCTAATGTTCCTTCAATAGTGTTTTTGGTCCTCTTCCAGCCTTCTGGGTGATGTCAGTGGCTCCGAGGGACTGTTAAGGCACATAATAGTGCGCCAATGTCATTGTGCTTGTCTCAAAGTAATGATGACGATATACCCCATACAACTGCTGAGGTCCAATCACTGATGGCTTGAAGAGGACCAAAGATGCCCATGAGGGAGCCCTGACAGGTGAAGGCAGTATGACTGTTAATTATTTTTATTATTTTTCTCCACTGCTTAAAGGGAAGCCGCGACAGTCGTGGCAGGCGCCTTTTGGTCCAATGCTGATGCGGCTTCCCCCATCAGAATCAGGACCAAAATACATGGTCCTGTGCCCCATGTGAACGAGGCCTATGTCTTTTATATGTGAGGGTATGCTATATCTGTATCAGTTATCTGATGATTTTTCTTTAATCCTTATTTTATACTAGCTTTTACCCGCGACTTCGTCTGCGGTGATTTGAGAATTGGGCGAACACAGACGTGTGAAACTGTAAAAGTGCTTTAAAAAGTTTGGTGGGCTAGCAAATGTGAGGTGATGTGTTGTATTGTGTATGTAGTGATACAATGTGATGTGTTGTATTGTGTATGTAGTGATACAGACAATGTGATGTGTTGTATTGTGTATGTAGTGATACAATGTGATGTGTTGTATTGTGTATGTAGTGATACAATGTGATGTGTTGTATTGTGTATGTAGTGATACAGACAATGTGATGTGTTGTATTGTGTATGTAGTGATACAGACAATGTGATGTGTTGTATTGTGTATGTAGTGATACAGACAATGTGATGTGTTGTATTGTGTATGTAGTGATACAATGTGATGTGTTGTATTGTGTATGTAGTGATACAATGTGATGTGTTGTATTGTGTATGTAGTGATACAGACAATGTGATGTGTTGTATTGTGTATGTAGTGATACAGACAATGTGATGTGTTGTATTGTGTATGTAGTGATACAGACAATGTGATGTGTTGTATTGTGTATGTAGTGATCCAGACAATGTGATGTGTTGTATTGTGTATGTAGTGATACAAACAATGTGATGTGTTATATAGTGGAAAGCTATATGTAAATGTGAGTGAGTAGAGTGAGGGCTACTCCTGAGGTGACAGTAAGGAGTGTGCAGGCAGGTTGAGGCAGGAAATGCCAGGCAGTGTGTGTGAGTCTATAGCTGGGGCTAGGAGTCCTGCTTTTGTGAGTCTCCTGCTAGGAAACCATGTTGTTTAGTGGCACCAAAAGTAGCCTGTGACTCAATCCTAAGGGAAAACTATGTTTGTGGAAAATTGCACGCAAATCCGTCAAGGCGTTTTAGCGTGATTGAGGAACAAACATCCAAACTCACAAACATCCAAACATATTTTTGATGTCTTTGGAAACAATTTCTAGCGTTATAGTCTTAAAGGGGCTCTATCACTGGGAAAAGTCATTTTTATCTAAACACATCCTTGCATAGGCTTTAGAAAGTCTATTCCACACTTACCTATAGTATTTACACTGCCTCAGTGGTCTCTGAATAAGTCCGTTTTTATTAATATGCTAATGAGCCTCCAGCCAGCACAGGAAGTTCCCAGCAGCCTCCTCTCTCCTATTATCTTCTATGTGTGTGAGGCAAACAGGAAGCTGAGTCATCAACATCAGCAGCAGCAGTCTCCCATAGAAAACAATAGGAGAGGTGTGCACAATCTATCGTGCACCTGTCTAATTAGCATATGAATAAAAACGGACTTATTCAGAAACCACTGACGCTAGGTTCACACCTGCGTTCTTCTTTCCGTTCTGTGCTTTCCGTCTTCTTCATGCCAGAAGACAGAAAGCACAGACCGGGTCCGGCCGTGAGCGGCGGTGAGCGTTTTATGCTCTCCGCCACGAAACCGGAGAGCATGTCCGACTCTGTGTCCGGATTATAAAACCCGGTTTCGCGGCGGAGAGCGCAAAACGCTCACCGCCGCTCACGGCCAGACATCTCTCTCACCCATTCAAATGAATGGGTGAGAGAGACTCCTGCAGGTTTCCGTCTCCTGCCTCTGTTTTAGGCAGGAAACGGAAACCTGCAGTACGGAGAGGGCGACGCAGATGTGAACGAGCCCTGAGGCAATCTACATACTATAGATAGGTGTGAAATAGACTTTCTAAAGGCTATGCAAAGGTGTGATTAGTTAAAAAATGACTTTTCCTAGTGATAGAGCCCCTTTAAGATTCGGTGGACTCGATAAGCCAAACTACTGATTCTGACTCTTCAATTTTCCCACATTCTGACTCCTTCATAAATGGCTGCCATAGTCAAGATCCCCTAAGTAATTAAAAACCTACTGATTAAAGTTGCATGCATCAAATTAATTAGACAATTATTCTGAGGTTAGAGTCAGTAATTGTTTTAGGCTAAGACCCCATGTAGAGGTCCGCAACAAAAAACTGCTGCGGAAAAAAGGTCTTTAGAGTTTTCCTATGCGGACTTTCTACTTTAATTATACCTATTGGGAAACCACCGGTATAATTGACATGGCGCGATTTCCAAAAATGCAACAGTTTTGGAAATCGCAACATTTCTACTGCACATATTTTTCTGCACTGTGTGGATGATATTTGCTAGAATCCCATCCACGTTGCAGGGACTGTAAAACGCCACTGTTTTTACCGGAGCCCTGGCCCTACAACTTTGACTCCGACTCCACCCAAAATTGGTGCAATTCCACGACTCTGAATCCACAGTCCTGGTCTAATCCCGGAACCTATTAATATTGTAACTTGTGTCTACTGTATAATAGACACAAGTTTTAGATATTGCTTCCCTTTAGGGCCCGTTCACACAGGCACAGAGGGGGCGGATTATGGCGCGGAATCCACGTCATAATCCGCGCCCTCGCAATGGTGGTCTATGGAGACTGCTCGTGATCTTTTTTCCGCTAGCAGTATGTTGCCGCTAGCGGAAAAAAGAAGCGAGCTGCCCTTTCTTCAGGTGGATTCCGCAGCTCGTTGAACCACGACATCCGCCTCGTGGCAGCAACCTCTGGAGTCGGCCCATTCATTTGAGCCTACTTCGGAGGGAAAAGCCGGGACAGTCGTGGCAGGCGGATTTTGGCCCGAAGGTGACGCGGCTCCCCCGCGTCACTATCAGTGCCAAAATCCGCCCTTCTGGTCCCCCGGGGATGACAAATGTGCGAGAGCAAAAATTTAGGCTACTACTTTTATTTGGTTTAACCCCATAATAACAATAATTACAATGATTGTTTTTATTTATCGTGTTGCATTGTCGCCAAGTCGTTCCTCAAGAAAAGCTAACAATCTGATTCCACTATCTCAGACACATACACAAGTATGAACATGGCATAAACATGCAAGCTATATACGGTGCTAACCACTATGCCACCCGGCTGCCCCCATACATTTAATTGAGATTTATTACGCCATTTTAGTAATATTGGGAAAAAATAATGAAATATTCTGTTACCTTCTGTTTTAAGCCTTGAAGGAAATCTGAGCTGAACATGAAATTCTATTTTATTGAATGTGAAATTCATTTAGCACCATTTTATTACAATACAATCTCAGTTTGGCAGTACATGTGCAGAATACCACTGACTCCTGAAATATTTGTTTAGAATGAATTCCGGCAGGCGGAGGATGAACTATAGGACATTGTAACATATAGGTAATTCCATGAGCAATGTGACAATGTCCAAGGAAGAAATGATACAATTGTTGGATATGTCAGAGCTTTAGTAAGATGTTGGTGTCTGCTCCCTGTGTACGGGGTTTGGACATGAATGGGTCGCTGACACCTCATCCAGTATTTGCATCTAGTAAGCAGTCACATGCAGTTCTTATCTTTCTTTCTTCCTTAATCACTGTTGCTCTGGGAGATTCTATGGCGCTCTTCCAAGATCACGTCCGATCCAAGTTTGTGTGTTTTGGAGAGAAAAGGAGAATTGAGATTGATTGCCATCATCAACCAGTGTGTGCCATTATACCATTTCCCCTGTGGATGCATTGGCATAGGCGACATGGATATCAAAGCAGCAGGTTGCTTGGCATCACAAGTGGCAGCTTCACGGCTGGAGCATCTGCAAGCCTGCCATGTAGAGATGGAAGAAGCACTGCTTATCTCTCGCATTCACGGCGCCTCTGGCTGGATTAACCCTCTGCTAACAACATCAAATGCTATACAGTACATTAAGTAGTAAACTGGGAAATAATAGGGAAATCATATCTTACAAATGGCTAACAATTGGACTGCGCGGGGACGACCTTTGCTCTGGACATTTAGGAGGACACGCGTTTACGGGGCAACATACACAATAAATAGCTAAGAATTTGCATCAACTCGAAAATTTTGCTAATAGACTCAATAGAGAGAAATTGATCAAGCCGTGCATTCAAGAATTCTGGTGTTAAGTGACAAAATTAGGATTTGTTAGTATTAAAGCTTATCCAGTGTAGGGAATGCACTGGCAAGCTGGATTTCTCACTGCATAGCCCTTCTATGGACCCATGTATACAACTGTGTTTTTCATGGGTCCATGTGGGAGAGGTGGACTTGGCCCAAATGATGGAGCAGGTGCTACTCCTTTTTTATGGTCTGGGAACATCCATTTTATTGTATGGGCATATAAAAACTATGAATGGCACACCAATATTACATGGACATGTACAAACTCTGTGGTGGTGTGCGTGGAGTCTGAGAATCTAGACGTCTGTATGAAAATGTAAATATCTCATCCAGAATTTAACAATGATTTAATTATTACCGTAGTTTGATAAAGTTACAGATTTCACACTACTTGCATTTTTATTTAGGTCCGACAAGGACACCTGATTTATTGTAGCTCCCCACAGATTTGGGATACATACATAGATAAGGGTACCTTAAAATAATTAGGGAAACTTACTGGTCAATATAGACCTGTGATCACAGCAGCATCAGCACTGATTCTTTTAATGATAGCCACTGGACGTATTCTGCAATGCTACTGTATCTGTAAATGGAAGACAATCCTTTTAGTGGATTCAGATGGAATTTTTTCTCTAGCACCTACCATTCCTGAGCAATCATTTCTGTATATTTCAGCATCCAATATGCTAAACAGACTTTCTTAAAGGGGCTCTATCATTGGGAAAAGTTATTTTTAACTAAACACATCCTTGCATAGCCTTTAGAAATGCTATTCCACACATACCTTTAGTATGTAAATTACTTCAGTGGTTTGTGAATACGTCAGTTTTTATTCATATGCTAATGAGCTTCCAGCCAGCACAGGAAGTTCCCAGCAGCACTCTTCTCTGCTATTATCTCCTATGTTTGTGTGCAAACAGGAAGTTGAGTCATCAGCAGCAGCAGCCTGTGCTGTATAACACCCATAGGAAACAACAGCAAAGAGGGTGCACAATGCACCTAATGCAGTCTAATTAGCATATGAATTAAAACAGACATAATCAAAAACCGCTGACACTGGGATCACACCAGCATTTGGGTCTCTGTTTTCAGGTTTCCATCTTCTGATGGGAGAAGATGGAAACCTGTCAGACTGTGTCCGGCCTTGATCACCGGTGAGTGTTTTATGCTTTCTGCGGCGAAACCGTTTTTTTTTTTAAACCAGACTCAAAGTCCTGCATGTCCGACTTTGTGTCCAGTTAAAAAAAACGGTTTTGCCGCAGAGAGCATAAAACGCTTACCTGCGCTCACGGCTGGACAATTTTCAATCCCATTCAAATGAATGGGTTTGAAACATGCCTACAGGTTTCCGTCTCCTGCCCAGTTTCGGGCAGGAAATGGAAACCTGCATAACGGAGACCTGGGGCAGATGTGAACGAGCCCTGAGGCAGTTTACATACTAAAGGTACGTGTGGAATAGCCTTTCTACAGGCTATGCAAGGATGTGATTAGTTAAAAATCACTTTTCCCAATCATAGAGCCCCTTTAAGTTAGTTGGGCAGTCTTAGACTGGAGCAGACAGTAGAGAGACCACCGATTTGACAGTACAGAGCCTAATTAGCATATTGAATGCTGAAAGAAATGGACTAGAGAAATCATTCTAACTGTGCCAGGATTAGTGCAGTGACCCCCATTTAAGAATCCCCTTTAAATAGTTCTTTAAATTGCTGAGATCAGGGTTAGTCCTTCCTTACCTTTTTGTCTGTTTTAAGATATCCTGAGAAAAACGGCACTAGATGACCAACTCTGAAAAAAAAAAAATTGTTGCTCTGTCACTGTGGAGCATATAATACTTTATGGGGCCACTGTGGAGCATATAATACTGTGTGGGGCCACTGTGGAGCATATAATACTGTGTGGGGCCACTGTGGAAAATAGTATACCATTTGGCGACCATTGTGGAGCATATTGTACCATGTGGGGCCCCTTCACTATTTACATCACACACCGTGAAGGAGTCACGGCGCTCGCAAAAGCACCACCGTATCTTCAAACTGTTAATCAGCAGGAGCCTCAGGTGTTAGACCCCCACTGATCTCTTACAGCTCTTAGACTATTAGGACCATGCAGATCAGACACAGCTCCCAGTATTGATTACATGCCGGATGCTGCACTGCTCACTCACCACAGTTAGGGGTACTAAGGGTTCATTCACACGGAGCAAAATGGTGAGGAATTTGATGTGGAATTTCAGCGCAAAAAAAAACAACCTCCCATTGACTTCAATAGGTTCCTTTTTCTGCTAGCAGAAAAAGGAACCCATTGAAGTCAATGGGAGGCCTTTTTTTAGCGCTGAAATTCCACATCAAATTCCTCATCATTTTGCTCCGTGTGAATGGACCCTCAAGGTGTATCCCTGTCAAGTATCTGAGATCCCACTGCAGCCTCTGTAGCACTATCAAGAATAAAAAAAAGTGCCAATTTTGGGTTTTTGGGACTTGTCAGAAACCCAGCCATGATGTCCTTATTGTGGACAGGTTATCCGTCAGGGACACTACAGGTATGACAAGATACCCGGACACAATAAGGAAATCGTGAATGGGTTTCAGAGTATAGAATGTTCCTGCATTCCTGGACGTATCCATCGGCAACCAATCAAAACAACACTGAGATTATTAGAGAAAATCTTTAAAAAATTTTAATTCATTATATCTACCGTATTTTCCGGACTATAAGGCGCACATAAAATACTTCGATTTCCTCAGAAATCGAAAGTGCGCCTTATAGTCCGGTGCGCCTTATATAAGGCTTGAAGTGGCGGCACGCAAGAGGTTAAGCGGCGGCCGCCGGCAAAGTCTCCATGCCGCTTCCATACGTTGCAATGGGAGCGCGCTATTCAAATAGTATTCGTTCATCTCTAACTATTTGAATAGCGCGCTCTCATTGTAATGTATGGAAGCGGCATGCAGACTTTGCCGGCGGCCGCTGCTTAAAGGGATTCTACTAGAGATGAGCGAGTACTGTTCGGATCAGCCGATCCGAACAGTACTCGCTCAACTCTAGATTCTACCATTAAAAGAACTTCTTCCCCCTGACCACGTCGGAATAGCCTTAAAAAGGCTATTCGTCTCTTACCTCTTCCATAGCCAGCGCCACCTTCTCCCTGAGCTGTGTTCACGCCTTCCGTGTCCCCGTCTGTGTTGTCTTCTTTGGGCCTCATTGATGACGCATGCGCAGGCGGCTCTGGCTGCGAGAGCCTGTTAGAGCCGACTGCGCATGCGTCATCCATGAGGCCCAAAGAAGACAGAGACGGGAGCTGCGGAAGAAGGCGGCGCTGGCTATGGTAAAAAGGTAAGGAGACTATTCCGACGTGATCAAGAAGGAAGAAGTTCTTTTAATGGTAGAATCCCTTTAACTCCTCACGTGCCGAGCGCTTCCATTCATTTCAATGGAAGCGTGCCATTGAAATGAATAGAAGCGGCTGGCACGCGGGGGGTTAAGCGGCCGCCGGCAAAGTCTGCCGGCCGCTGCTTTCAATCACATATAAGACGCACCGGTGCGCCTTATATATGGACCTAGGCAGGACTATAAGGTGCTCATGGGTAATGCGCCTTATAGTCCGGTGCGCCTTATAGTCCGCAAAATACGGTACAAGAATGTTTATCTTTGAATTGTCTAAATACGGTTGTGTTCAAGAGAAGACCCCTATAATTTAGCCAAAGAAAGGCCAGATGGAAAGGAGTGACTCGAGGCTGCAAAACTATATACAATAAATGGTAGGAGATTTCTAATCGCTTATTCTGCTTCTTTTTGGTGTAAAAATTGTGTTCTATAATATTTGTTAGTGGTTTGGACAATGTGAACCTGGCCTAGGGTCGTTTTCAATCTTACATAATTACTATTATTTTCTATGGAATATCTGTTTCTATTCTCCTTGATTTGAAAGCCAGGGAGAAAAAAAAAAAACGGGTTTATTGTTAGTGTGTATGGCGGAATATTAAGAAAACACATCTGTAGGCCGTGTATCATGCAGCTATTCTGACATTCATTATGTGGGTTGAGAATAGCGAGTACACTGTACGGGTCTGCTGTCCATTCTCACAAGCAGATGGCTCCTACAGTTGTGTGTCACTTGCTTATTACATCCTCTTAAGATTAGTAGCTGTGTGTCCAGATGGGCCGGGAAGAACAGCTGTGTATGAAAAAAAAAGAAAATAAATGAAACCTGCGTTATATAAAAAAAAATGTGGCCTAGTTGCATAGAAAATACTCAATTCGCTCTCTCTCCGTTAAGATGTTTTTAATCGTTTGTTTTTATTTTTTTGTTAATTTAAGTAAATATTGCTAATTTGCTTCTATAATGCAACCGTGCATTTATTTCACACAAGGGCAATGTAAATAGTAAAATTATCGAAAAACTTGTCACAATGCAAAATCAAGACGACGCCTCGGAGAAACGTATGTTACACTCGGAATGTTTGGAACAAATTTATGCCATTAACTGTAAAACATGAACAGCCAGGTAGAAAATCCCAGAAGAACATAAACAAATCCTATGAATTATTCATTATTATTTTTTTTCGTTCCTGGTTAAACTGCAAATTGTGTTTTGAAGGTTGTTCTTTTTTTTTTTTTGTCTTTTGTTTTTTTTAATCACATCGAATCAAAATTCATTAAAGGGGTCGTCCAGGGAATTGAAATAAATTGATTTGGTAAATTTTTAATGATGGACCTGGGGGTTCTGGTCTGGTTCTGTCACATGGGTCTTGTGATAGGAATTAACCCATGACACCTGGGTCACTCTGCCCCTTCCCTCCATCCCCGATCTGACAATTACCTACACTATGTGATCAAAAGTATCCGGACACCTGGCTGAAAATGACTTACAAGTTGGTGGCGCCCTCTATCGGTAATACTAGAATTCAATATGGTGTTGGCCCACCCTTAGCCTTGATGACGGCTTCCACTCTCGCAGGCAGACGTTCAGTCAGGTGCTGGAAGGTTTCTTGGGGAATGGCAGCCCATTCTTCACGGAGTGCTGCACTGAGGAGAGGTATCGATGTAGGTCGGTGAGGCCTGGCACCAAGTCGGCGTTCCAAAACATCCCAAAGGTGTTCTATAGGATTCAAGTCAGGACTCTGTGCAGGCCAGTCCATTACCGAGATGTTATTGTCGTGTAACCACTCCGCCACAGGCCGTGCAGTATGAACAGGTGCTCCATCGTGTTGTAAGATGCAATCGCCATCCCCGAATTGCTCTTCAACAGTGGGAAGCAAGAAGGTGTTTAAAACATCAATGTAGGCCTGTGCTGTGATAGTGCCACGCAAAACAACAAGGGGTGCAAGCCCCCTCCATGAAAAACACCACCACACCATAACACCTCCACCTCCGAATTTTACTGTTGGCACTACACACGCTGGCAGATGATGTTCACCAGGCATTTGCCATACCCACACCCTGCCATTGGATCGCCACATTGTGTACCGTGATTCGTCACTCCACACAACGTTTTTCCACTGTTCAATCGTCCAATGTTTACGCTCCTTACACCAAGTGAGGCGTCGTTTGGCATTGACCTGCGTGATGTGTGGCACCCAATCACCTGACCACATTCGAAGTCTGTGAGTTCCACGACCCATTCTGCTCTCTCACGTTGTCTAAAGTCTACTGAGGCCACTGATATGGAGTAACTGACAGTAGGTGGCAGCACGATACACCTAATATGAAAAACGTATGTTTTTGGGAGTGTCTGGATACTTTTGATCATATAGTGTATAAGGGCTGTCTGACATCATGCGGGAGGGTGAGGACGGAGCAAACCAGGGGTAATTGTGGTGATTTAGAGTCAGGGCAAAGTGGATGGGATTCTAGCGAATGCCATGCCCACTATGCAGTAAAAACCGTGGTGCGGACACGCTGCGACTTCCAAAACCGGCGAGGTTTTGGAAATCGCAGCGTGTCAATTATACCTACGGAAATGCCGTCGGTTTCCCCATACGTATAATTGTAACAGAAAGTCCGCGGAGCAAAACTCTACAAACTTTTTGTCTAAAGTGCTGCGGGAAGAACCGCGATGTGTTGTTATAGTGGTTTTTCCTGCAGCGCTTTATCGCCCCGTGGGGTCTTAGCCTCAAAGCAGTTCAGCAGTCATTTTTTATTGCTCCAAATGCATCTAAAATTAGCAGCAAAGTAACTGTATCCATGGTTACAGACTACAAAGAAACCTTGTGTAGTCTGATTCTACAGTCACGTGTTCTCTATTTACCATATATACTCGAATATAAGCCGAGGCCCCTAATTTTATCACAAAAAACTGGGAAAGCTTATTGACTCGAGTATAAGCCGAGGGGAGGAAATGCAGCAGCTACTGGAAAATTTCAAAAATTTAAATGGTCGGAGTTTTTTGGTGCAGTAGATGCTGGGGAAGGGGAGGGGGTGTTTTGGTTGTCTGTCTGCCCCTTCCCTGAGCTTGAAGACTGCCTTTTTTTTCCCCCCACTTGGAATTCAGTCTGGCTGAATATAGGGGATCTGCAGGGCTCCTATTAACCCCTTCCTGACGGAACAGGAGCACTGCAGATCCCCTATATTCAGTAGATGATACAGGGATACCTAAAGTGTTTGTGTTTCACAGTCATCTTCTACCTTTGTGTCTATTCTAGGGAAAGGAGGGATTTAGAACTTTACATTTTTTTTTTTTTAAAGCTTCTTCCCCCCCCCCCCCCCCCCCCCACTATTTTATGGATGATTCTATACATTGATATTGCGGCTGGTCATAGACACCCCACCCCCCCCCTAAAAAAAAAAATGTTTTTTGCTGACTCGAATATAAGCCGAGGGGGGCTTTTTCAGCACAAAAACTGTGCTGAAAAATTCGGCTTATACTTGAGTATATACGGTAGCACTTCATTTGCTGTTTCTTTCTGCAATATCATTAAAGTGCATGTAAAAATAGACGTAAAATAGACAGAAAATTCAGTTAAATATCATAAAATGTCTCTTTTTTTGTCTCTTTGCATTTAGGAGGTGCTGCTTGTTGCTGTGGCCATTCTGGTGCTTCTTCTGGCTTTCTATGCCCTGTTTTATCTGAACCTAAGTCCAAGTACGGAGCCCAGCGAAGACTCGGCAGACTAGCCCGTTCCAGCCATCTCAGCGCTGTGATTTAGCATCGGAGGACTCAGAGGATGTAAACATACATTATATGCCATATGAGTTATAAATGTTACATTCCATTTCTAGCGTAATGATAATGAGGCACAGAATAGAAAGTCTTAATGCAGTCATAATGAGACATTCCCGATCTGAATTGTTATCCGGCATATGAATTGTTGATTATATAGTACATTCAGACATCTCTTTGGGGAAAGACTTTTTTTTATTTTTTTTCTTCCAATTTTGGATTTTTACTGGATGTGTGCCTAATACGTTGATTTGTAAATTTCATTATAATTAGCAATACCATGATTCCGATGAAGGCAAACATTTTAACAATGGGTATTTTGATAGAAGCGAATCTTTCTTTTTAAATGATGCAATTTTTGTATTCGACGCATTAAACATATTGGAATCTTCATTGGTATGCCGCGCTTGTGTGCTATGTGGTGCAACTTTTCTGTAACATCTGTGCCAAGGGATATGACTTGCTGGCTGATGTGATTTCATACACACTTCAAGAATGTACAATGATGTCTCAGTAAGTGGATTATATCTTCTTAATATGAGGATGGGATGCGTTGGATCTTCAATCTTTTTTTTTTCATTTAGTTTTACTTGGGGGGGAGCTCAAATTACTTTCACAAAAAAAAATCAAAGATGACAAATAATAAAGTTCATGCTGTAGATTTATAGGAAAATGTCTTCCAGAAAGGTCAGAGTACAATGGATTCACCTTTCACAAATAAATGATGATCTGTATGTGAGAAAGAAACTTTAGAAATATGTTGAGCACAAGATTCTGGCATTAAATTGTGAGAACTTCTCAACTTTCTATCCAAGTGGTATCACTGGGCAGAACATGAACCTTCCCCAGTTGCACCTCACCAACACCTGGTGACCACCTCGCCACTGAAGACCAATTCATGGTTTGGAATGCACCGATCTAGAAGAAGGTGAAGCAATTCTTATCTGTTGTGCTAATAATAATAGTAAACGTTGCAATTTCTTGACTTGTTTCCTCTTTCTGTCCCAGATGTTCTGATACAGAACTTTACTCACCTTTAAGTGGGAGACAGTAGATGTCTAGGGAGAGGAGAGGGCTGAAGACGTCTCATGTCTCTCTCTGTCCTGTTAGGATCTCGGATGCAGGTACAGGGTCCAGAGTAGTCAGAATAGAGAAAATCAGCAGAATGGAACCTAATGGAACCAGAGCTCCTAGTGGTGGATGGACTTGGTAGGATCCCAGACCAGAGTTGACAACACAGATGAATGGGCCACAAATTGATTAACTGCAAGTAGAATCCAGAGAACAGAATTGCAAGAAACTCACCAGACGAAGAGTAAACGTCAGAGTAGGGTCAGCAGCGGAAATGGCAGTACAGGAGCAAGTGACAGAAGGAGAGGTCAAGGAACATAGCCGGAGTCAAACATCAGTGAGAATAAGTTCAACAGAGTTGCAATCCAAAGGGAAATTCAAGTACACAGTCCAATGGTCAGAGCCAGAGAAACATAACAGAAAGAGGAAACAAAAGGGACGGGAGCCAAAACCAGGGTGGATCCAATAGCCGGCATGGAAGAGAGAAATGGAGGGGATTATAAAGACCTGGACTCGCAAATAAATTAATAATTTCATAAAGCAGAATTCGTGTCTGTGGACCCGGCAGTCTTAAAAGAGCCACAGCAGACATCAGAACCCTAACATGTACTTGGTCTCTCTCTTTTTTTCCTTCTCTCCTCTCCTTAGACCACATTGTAAACCAATCTATCTGTGCACAGACTTCTGCATGTAAGACAGGATCGGTAAACATAAGCAAAGGCAAACTGAAGAAAATAAGTAAACATTCATGCACTTTAATAAAGTATACTATGTATATCCATAGTATATGCCATAAATGTCTGATCAATCGTGGTCCGACCTCTAGGAACTGCACCTATTTCTAAAATTAGTCTTCCTTGTGTGTTCTGCTACTTACCTGAGCATGACCTAGCTGAGAAAATGTAGCAGTGAATGGGAGTTGCACATTGTTCTACACTGTCTCCATAACTCCCAATCAGCTCAAATTATGGAAACTGTGGCTCAAATCTAAACTGTTTCCATAAAGCCCGACCATAGCTGAAAGTCTTTAGTGCAACTCACCGAAATCCATGATAAACTTCATACATGTTATTGGTGGAGAAGGAAACCCACATATACACAAGAATAACATACAGTGGATTTCAGATTTTATCCTAAAATCATGCATTACCACCATGGTATCTGATGGACATTGTGCATTTACTGCTAGGAATGAAGAGTTCTCTACCATCAGAAGACCAGAACAGGGTGCACTTTAATACACCAGCATATACTTGTAACCTAAACATCAAGACAAACAAGACCCCAGGAACCCATCGACCATAATGAGGTCTGTCGAGTGTCCATCCTACTATAAATGTGAAAGTTTGTGTGTTTGGATGTTTGTTCCACTTTTACGCCGCAACGGGCGAACAGATGTGACTGAAATTTCGCACATACCTAGAATGGCACCCGGAAAAGAAGATAGGCCCTCACCATCACCGTATATTGCCTGGTTTGCAGACTGCGAGCACTGAATTCACGGTCTGTGTTGGCTGAAGGACCTGAACTGATGTCACCACGTCATGCATGGGACTCCGATTGGACCATGCAACTGCGGGGACGGAGCTGTAGACCCACAACCTGGCTGCACATTCACAAGGAAAAAAATGGCGGCATTCATGCTGGTAGCCGCACATGTCGGAGCCAGGAGCCACACATACCGGCAGCCGAGTGCTGCACATGCCAGCAGCCGTGAGCAGCACATGCCGGCAGCCCAGAGTCGCACATGCCGGCATCGCTGGAGGCCTACGCACGACCTGATGCGGTGAGTCCGCACAGGGTTCTGAAGGGGTAGAGGGAACTGCCAGCCCCATGCACCCCTGTAACCTCGGCGCAAAGCCAATTATTTTACTTACATAAACATATTCGCGTGATAAAGCCAACAAAATATATATAGTCTGTGCAAAAGGAAAATTAAGTTGGTTGTAAAGAAGAGTTGTAAAAAATGGCAGAGGAAAATGATTAATGTCATACACAAGGATTCATATTGACAATTCATTCCCAAGGTTGTAGTCTTTTACTATTTATCACTGTCCTTATATGAGATACATAAAGGTTAATATGATAAACTTCAGCTTTTGTGTAGTAGGTTTGTTAGTTTAGTTTTATGTTTCATTTTAACAATGCCTTGGCTTTACACATGCCTTAAAATCATTGTTGAATCTACAAAGTATGTTATTACATGAACCGTCTGGTACAAAAATTAGCACTTTGTGAAAAAGGATTTTGCCAAAATTTGCAACTTTTCCGTTTCAGAAACTGGTGCAAATTCTTGGATTCAGTCCCTCTGTAGTTTCAGAACAATCCATACTGGTTGCCTGCAACCACTACTAGAGGAAATATAGGAGTACGAAATACTGCTGAACACATCATGTCTAGGTTTTAGACAAACGAAAGTTTGAGTGTCTTAAAATGTGCCATATTAATAGTGACGTTTCAGCAGTCTGGTGTATTTTAGCCCTCGTTCACATCTGCATTGGTATTCCGTCTGGGGAAGTACGCATGGGGACCCCCTAAACGGAGTACCGAACACAACTGCAAGCGGTGTGCAGTAAAAGCACACGGACCCCATAGACTATAATGGGGTCCGTGAGCTGCCCGCACAAATCATGCGGACAGGAAAGTAGATTGTGAACTACTTTCCTGTCCGCATGATCCCTGAGATCTGGCGGCAAGCACACGGACCCAATTATAGTCTATGGGGTCCATGTGCTTTCACTGGCACAGTTAATGCAGTTGCGTTCGGTATTCCATTCAGGGGGGTCCTCATGCGGACTTACCCGGACGGAATACCAATGCAGATGTGAACTAGGGGTAAGACACTATTGTCTAACTTTAGACCACTTATTAGTTGGTTTAGTTTATCTTGCATGGTGCACCACAATTTTGGAACATCTTAAACCACACCCCCTCTCTTCTAAGCCATACCTCTATAGATATGACCTATAGCACACGTCACATTTAGATTTTTACATTATTAAATCTCTCCCCCATAACTCAAGGATACGACAGTATGTAGTGGCCTGGTAAGCTTGTAAATACCTCTTTTGGTGGTATTTAATATAGTTCAGGTTAGGAGATTAGTATTATCATGTTGTTAAAAATAAACATAAAAAAAATACATATAAAACATAAAAAAAATACAAAAAGTAACAATAAAAACGGTGCCATCTTTTGAGCATTCAGGGAGAGCCCAAAGGCTGAATGAAATAAAACATGCAAACAGGAGGCGAGAGCTGAGACTCTGGATATTGTCTTCCTGATGAAGGCAAACAGAATAATAATAATAATTATTATTATTGTTGTTATTATTTTAGTATGATATAAAAATTGTTCCCATTAAAATTAGAATTGTTCCCTGTAGTCACAGCCATGATTAAAGTAACAGCCCCTAAGGTTACGTGGAGGTTCACAGCTGCTTTGCAGATCCATATGCAGGTGGCCAGAAGTACATGAACATCTTAATAATGAACTTCAGATGTTTCAACCTCACTACAGTACTGAAGACATAAAATTGAGTACATAGGCATGTGGTCGGTATACACAAAAGTTGATATGAAGAGTCAGACTTTAAAGATGGCAGCCACTCTGCTGCAGAATGATTGCCATACCTACCAGGTCTCTGCTGTAATGCACGTCGGAGACCCGGAGTTAATGCCTGTGATCAAAGTGAAGCCATTGCACTGTGGTGTGGCCCCTCAAAGTAAGAAAATGCAATTGGAGGCTGAAAAATAAGCATGAAATCTGTCTTGACACGGATTCCACTGCTCGAGACTCCTCTGTATATATTTATTTTAAATATGATTTTTATTGAAAAGAAGAAAGCTTTTACAATACAATAAAAAAAGCAAGAACAAACATAAGAGGAATCGGCATACGTCCAAGCAGTAGAATAGGAATCGCAAGCTGGAACTCCAGGCTGTAGCTCAAATACATGAATGACACAAACATAACCGAACATACAAAGACCAAAGGACCAGATATACAGACGCTACAAAGATACCAATTCTACAAGAAGACAAGAAAGGAATGAAAAGGGGAACACAACCAGAAGGGAACAGGAAAGAAACAAGAAAAAGAGAAATAAGGGAGACGGAATAGGAACAGAAAAGAACAAGAAAACCAAACAATGACATAAACAACATAACCACATACCTGAATACAATACCAGAAAAACACAATATACATCCGAAAAATTGAACACGATAAAATAAAATAAAACAAAATAAAGCCACCTGGGGTAATAACATAGTAGGTAAATAGTAATCAAGGGGACCCCCTGGGGGCGGCCTGAGGCCGAGGAGATAGAACATCCTTATTAGACTCCACATACGAAATCCAGAGAGACCACTGGGATCGAAACTTGGCATAAGTATGGTTTTTGTTAGACAACAAATGTTCCAAGGTACATGCCAAGTTCACATGGTGAACTAGTTCAGCTAAGGTCAAACAAAGAGCGGACTTCCACTGGCGAGCGATCATGGCCCGAGCTGCGAGCACGATCTGACCCAGGACGACCTGCATCTCCGAGGGGAAACTACCAATATCCAAGAAACAAAGGGCGAGACCAGGAGAGGGACTGATAACAAAACCAGCTATGGCGGACATGAAATGAAATACCGCTATCCAGAAGGTTCGTACCGGAGGGCAGTCCCACCACAGATGCAAGAATGAACCTACTTGGCCGCATCCCCTCCAGCAGAGTCTAGAACAAGAAGGATCAATATGCGCCAACTGGGTCGGAGTCCTATACCACCTCAGCATAATTTTCAAAGCCGTTTCCCAATGTGCAGCCCCCTTAGATACACATTTAACAAACCCAGCTGCCGTATACCAGTCAGACAGAGGGATGGTTCTGGCAAGATCCGCCTCCCAACGGAGCAGGTGAAGAGGCTTGACCCGCTCCGGAGGGACAGAGAAAAAGCTATAAAACACAGATAACCCACCTCTAACAGGCGTGGACCTATTCCACAGCTTTAAAGCTAGCCTGGGAAAGGTCAATCTAGAAGGTTCGTAGGATTGAAAAAAATGACGCAACTGCAAAAATTTAAAAAAATCCGCTTTAGGGAGCTGGAACTCTTCCTGTAACATTGAGAACGATTTAAACCCGTCGTCCGTAAACAGCTGTGTCGCTCTATAGAGACCCCTAGAGACCCAACCACGGAGTCGCAGCTGGGGAAGAAAGGAGGTTAAATATAGTATGGGTAGCTTTGATAAAGGGACCAGGTCTTCTCTGGAAGTATATGACAAAAAATAACGCCAAGCGGACACCGTGGCCCTAATACTCAGTAAGGGAGGGGAAGTGGCGGGCAGACTTGAATCCTTAGGGCGTAAAATACTCATAAGCGGGGCATCCAGAAGGCATTCCTCAATTTCGGCCCAGCGCCATTTAGAAGTCTCATCCCACCCGACCTTAAGTTGATCTAGGACAGACGCCATATAATATTTTTTAACATCTGGGACACCCGCACCCCCATGGGACCAAGGACGTGTCATCACCTTAAGTCGAACCCTGGATCTCTTACCCTCCCAAATGTAGTTGGAAAGAATGGACTGAAGTTTGGTAAAATATGAGTCAGGGAGGGGGATAGCAACTGTACGGAACATATACAAGATTAAGGGTAACACCATCATCTTGACAATAGCAATTCTGCTAGCCCAAGACAACATCGGTTGTGAGAAAGAGGCAAGAAGAGAAGTAACTTTGGTCAGAAGGGGGATGTAATTGACAGAGAACAGATCAGAACTAGGGACCGTCAGGGAGATGCCAAGGTAAGCTATACGGGAGTCATTCCATTGGTAGGGGAATTGAGAACAGAGATCCCGTCTCAGCGAGGGAGAAATGAGAACAGGCAATATCTGTGATTTGGAGGAATTTACCTTATAATAAGAAACTTTACCAAATCCCTCCAAGACCTCCGTAGCAGCACTCAAGGAGGAACCAGGGGAAGTCAGGGCCAGTATGACATCATCAGCATATAGGCCGATTTTATGTTGCTGGCGACCCACAGTAATACCCTCGATATTTCCCGCCGACCGAATGGACTCCGCCAGAGGCTCCATCACAAGCGCAAAAATAATAGGGGAAAGAGGGCAGCCCTGGCGAGTACCATTCGAGATCCGAAAGGGCTCAGACAGGAAGCCCGATGAGAGCACACGAGCCGACGGGTGGGAGTACAGAGCCAGAATAGCAGATTTAAAGACTGACCCCATACCAAACTTATCCAAAAGGCTGTCTAAGTAACCCCAGTGGACCCTATCGAAAGCCTTCTCAGCATCTAAAGCCAGAAGCAGAGAAGGCGTACCATTTTTTTCGGCTTTCTGAATAAGATCTATAAACCTCCGTGTGCCGTCTGGTGCCTGTCTACCGAATACAAAACCCACCTGGTCAGGACTGACCAACTGGGGGAGAAAGAGGAGCAACCGCTCAGCAAGGATTTTAGCGTACAGTTTGATATCCGTGTTCAGGAGGGAAATAGGTCTAAAATTAGCCGGGACAGTGGGAGATTTACCGGGTTTAGGGATGGTCACTATAGTGGCCGACAACATTTCCTCCGGGAAGCATTGCTCCTCCGCTGCCTTCCGGAACACAGCTAGAAGATAAGGGGACAAAATATCTGCATACTTCTTATAGTAGATCCCTGAGAAGCCGTCAGGGCCAGGGGATTTTAGTGGTTTCAGTGAGGCTATAGCTTCCGTAACTTCAAACAAAGTGATAGGCGAGGCTAGGGAGGCAGACTGCGCAGGGGAAAGGCGGGGCAGGGCCACAGAATCTAAGAATCGATCGATTTCTTCCCTAGATTGTATAACGACGTGTAATATAAGCGAAACTGCTCTGCAATAAGGCGGGGGTCAATTACTTTAGTACCCGAGTCATCCACAAGGTGAGCAATACGGGTTTTGGGACGCGACTGTTTGATTTTTCTAGCTAAAAAGGCGCTAGCCCTACTATTATGCACATAGGCCTGACATTGAAAACGCTTAAAAGCTAGGTCCTGTTGACAAGCCAGAAGGCCCTGCAACCGGAGTTGACATTGCCGAATCTCAGCAGAGACAGAGGGAGTGGGGTTAAGCTTATTAATTGCAGAGAGGGAGGATAGGGAGCGAAGTGTAGCATCTATGTCTTTAGAGCGTTCCTTTTTTGCCCTCGCGCACGCCTGAATGAGCATCCCTCGCATATACGCCTTATGAGCATTCCAGAGCACATGAGGGTCTGATACGGAAGGGGAGTTGAGGGAAAAATATTCCCTCAGGGCCTCACGGAGGTGCTCAGCATAAGAGGGGTGATCTAGGATATACTCATTCAGGCGCCATTGGGTAGGCATAGCAGTGGAGAACTTCTCATGTAGAGAGAGGGACACTGGAGCATGTCCAGATCAGTCCAGGTGATCAGCCCAATATCCGTAGATTCCGTCTGCATCAGCCCAATTTTATCAGTGAGAAAAAAGTCAATACGGGAGTAAGAGGAGGACGAAGAGGAGAAATAACTATAATCTCGTTCCCCGCCATGTTGACAACGCCAGACGTCATAAAGGCCCTGGTCAATCAAAGAGGAAGACAATATAGGGGAGCGTCTCTTGGGGTTGGAGGAGTCTAGAGAATTATCTACTAAGCAATTAAAATCCCCCCCAATGATCAACATACCAGTAGCAAAAGTTCGGATCTTGGAAAGCACAGATTTCCAATACTGCGCCTGGGAACGATTCAGGAGGTAAACAGTGACTAAAGTATACTTAACATTGTTAATAAGGCAATTAAGCCCCAAAAACCGACCCCCGGGATCAACTAAAGTGGATTCAAGGGAAAAGGCTACTGAATCCCGCACAGCAATAAGAACACCCTTACGCTTAGCATCACAAGAGGCCTGATATATATGAGGGAAAGAGGGATTAGAGAACTTAGGGCATTTGCCAACACAAAAATGAGTCTCCTGGAGGAAGAGTACATCGCAGCGAAGGCGACGGGCCTCCCTCCAGACAGAACTCCGTTTACAGGGGCTATTCAAACCCCTAACATTAAGTGAAGAGATACGGAGTACCATAGCGATAATCTAAAGAACAATGGCGGAAGACCCAGGTGGCTACACAGAAAAACAAGGATGCATAAAATATGTATGAACAGGCATAATAAGCATACGACATTCCAGGTATGAAGAAAGAATGCGAACAGAATAACATAGTGTCAAAAAACACCGAATAACCAAAAGTAATCAGCTGGGGGGGGGGGGAGAAAAACAGGTCAGTAACACTCAGCGAGAGTGAGTATTAGAAAGGCACACAGGTCACCTAAATCAAAAAAAAAAAAAAAATTACAACATTAGGCAAGGCAAGTCAGTCCGCCGAGGCGGCTAACGGATTCACTTACGACCGCCCACCACAGTCCATTCCTTAGCAAGATGAGAAGGCCGCACTGAGGATTCAGGCACAGATGAATGAGAGTCAGCAGGGGCAAGCTTCCATTTACGGAGGAGGGACATGCCCGCCTCCACATCAGGGACAGAATGGAAAATCCCATTGCGGGGAATCAGCAGCTTGGTAGGGAAGCCCCAACGATACCGTACGCCCCTGTCTCTGAGGATCCTGGTGATGGGAGCCAGCTCACGTCTGGCCTGCATAGTAGCTGCGGATAAATCGGGAAACAGGGAAATGGATGCAAACGGAGCTGGGAAGGTGCCACATTTCCTGGCTTCTGCAAGAATCGAGTCCTTGACTTGGTAGAAATGAACCCTCGTTAACACATCTCTTGGGACATCCACAGGAGCAGAGTTCGCTTTTGGAATACGATGGGTTCGATCCAGGGTGAGCTCCAGCTCAGTAAGTCGCGGGAGAATTTTCTTGAAGAGGCGTTGAACATAGGCCGCCAAGTCCTCCGATGCCACATCCTCGGGGACACCACGGATCTTAATATTGTTGCGTCTAGACCGATCCTCAGCGTCAGCAGCTTTAATTTTCAGCCATCTGACCTCCGCTTCCAGGGTGTTGTGAGCATCAACCAAGTCATTATGAGCAGTCGAAAATTCCTCCATTTTGTTTTCAAGATGGTCAGTCCGCTCTCCCAAAGCATCAATATCCTGTCGCAATTTGCCCACCGCAGAGGAGACAGTCTTGTTAATCCCCGCCTGTAGAAGAACAAGCATCCCTTTCAATGTATCACACGTTACAGGGTCTGAGGAGGCCGGAAAATCAGAAATGTCCGAATGAACAAAATCAGAGGTAGCAACAGAAGCAGGTAGGACATCAGCGACCCGTTTACACACCAGTTCCTTGCCAGATGGAGAACCCTGAGGAGACACAACAAAACTTCTCTTACCACCATCAGCTAGCAGGGGGAGACGATCGGCTGAGAGAGAGCCCACTTCAGGCAGAGAGTCCGCTAATTCAGACCGTGGAGGCGACTTCGCTGGAGAGCGGGAACCTGAAGGTGAAGAAGGCATCGAACGCGACATGGTGCTCGAGAAGAAGTCAGATAGCTTCCTAGGGGTTTTGGAGGAGGATGGTTTCTTCCGAGGCATAATAAAGACAGCAGGAAAGGTCAGGGATGCAACCGAAGTCAGTGAGGCCAGAGGGCAAACTTATGCGACAGGGACAAAGTTCGCGGAGCAGTGCAGGAGGTCAGACAGCAGCAAAATCCAACAGGGCGGTAGGGGCCATATAACAAGAAGCCTAACAATCAGCTGAGAGCCGCCGGAGGTGACACTGTTAGCGATTTAATCCAACATGGTGAGATAAGGAGCCAGCGGTGGGGAAACACAGGCAATTATAAATCCACGGGAGCCCAGTGTGAGGAGCCCCCCCTGGTGATGGAGTAGGGGCTCTGCACTCACAAAGGGCTCAACCAGATGAGGCAGGGAGCAGGCCAAATAACATGTAAAGTCCAGTCCAGGTGGCAGGTGAGGAGCCCCCCTGATGGTGGTGTAGGGGCTCAACACTCACTGAAAGTAATATCACTCAGGCAGGGGAGCAGGAGGCAATGACCAGAAAAGTCCAGGGGGAAGGAGAGGAGCCCCCCTGATGGTAGTGTAGGGGCTCAACACTCTCCCAACCCCCCTGAAACCGCAGAGTACAGGCGCTTCACAAGATGGCCGCCGCCACTGCCAGTCCCAATAAAGCAATATGAAGGCCGCACAGCAGGTTCCACACAGGCCAGGGGCAGACACCGGACTCCGGAGGTGGCACACAGGGGGTCAGAAGAAGTACCGCTCACCTCCGTACAGTAGCCGCTGCCACAGCGCAGGGATGGAAGACGGGAGCCGGCCGCCGCGATCCACAGGAGGGAACCGGGTGTGGAGATGGCGCAGCAGGACAGGCTGGCGGGTAGGCCGCAAAACCTCCGAGGCCAGCAGAGCCGGGATGGGGGCTGAAAATGAAGGTCCAGAAGGCACCGCCGGGATCCAGGGACTCACTGCCGGGCGTCACCGACCAGGAGCAGGTAAGTAGAAAGGAGATGCCGAAAGGAGAAGGCCGCAGATGCCGGGAGCTCCAGCAGACGCATCCTCTCTCCTTGCCGGCTAGCCACGCCCCCGACTCCTCTGTATATAGGTCCATTCATTTAGGCCTAATTGGTGGTGGAAAGCTATGACAGAATGATACTGAGGTGGAGGTAGCGTAAAATGAAGAATCCAAGGCACCTCCAAATACTCTTCATTTTCCATAGTGGGTCCGTAGTTCCGTATCCTAATGCTCCAGCACCAGCTTTACAGTCATCTCGATTGGTCTTGTGTCATGGCAGTTTTGGCTTCAAAAAATCCTCTGCCTTGTTCTCCATTTTTTTCTATTCTTGAACTGATACCCTAATGTTTACCCAACAGACCCCATTATAAATTAGGATCCATCAACCTTTGGCTATATTCGTTGAAAACCGATGCGTTCTGGCTCGGACTGGAGAGGAAACCATGACGTTAGCATGAATAGGGCCACACCTAAGCACAAACATAAGCAATGCAGAAAACAGAAATCCCTGGCCATCAACTAAATATTCCAATATAAATCATTTATTGGATAGAAACTTCCGAAAACCATACCATAAAAAGAACCGTACACTGGTCTGTAAGGTCAGGAGAATTGACAGTCTGTGGCAGTATGTAGGAGCCGTCTAAGATCTAAACACTAGAATTGACAGCATAATTACCGGTATACATATTTCTAAGTATAAAATTGTGAAATACAATCATTTTAGTTAAGCGGCATTTATTTATACCTGTGAGGCTGAATAAAATATACCGCTGCCCTGAAAGACGCCGCTGGCTGCATCATTAAGATGACAACTGTTCTACGGGTAGATCTTCATTTTTGTTTTTTAGCTTAATGATGAAATGGCTCTCCTTACGGAGTAGGACTTGTTTTTCAGTACATCAGTAGGACGAATGTTCGATAAAAATATTTCTCTATCAAATGGAAATTTTAGCAATGACAAATTATTCCTTGGCACACGGGAGCTGGCTGGAGTAAGCGTTCTACAGTGAGTGTATAAAAATAGGAAAATCTACTTGAGCCTAAATTTACTTGCTAAATATGTTCTTTTGATTGAGGCGATAATTATAATGCACTTTACTGCAATGTGGAAATTATGAGATCAGAACTACTTAGAGTAGTGCATAATGGATTTCCAATGCGATGAGAAACTGTTGGTAACTGAGCTGAAAAAAAAAATGATACAAGTAGGAACCGCGATAGAATATTCTAACATGAGAGAAAAATAAGTAACAAAGAAACTCCTTGTAGGACCTTCTAAAGTAACGTGAGGCTGAAACGTAGAAGAGCAGTGCTATTCTCCTCTACACAGTGGCCAAGGTTACCACTAGAGATGGGAAAATTGACTTTGGGATAGGTTCAACCAGAGTAATCCAAATTGTTTGTTTTTTAACAACAATTTTCATTTTGTCTCGGATGAACTAATGTGGTTGTCGCTGGTAAATTATCATAATCTGTGTTGTCTTCACTTCACTCTTCTGTGATGTCATGGTCCCGTGGTCGCCACTGAGGTCCTATGGTTGGCCTCAGTGGTAACCCTGGGGGCATGATGTTAGAGAAGAGCGCTAGACACCACCAGGAGGAAGACACAGGGGAGGAGGTCAACAAAAAGTAACATAAGGTAAGTATACTGTAAATGTTTTTTATTTTTGTCATCTCCACCTATTACACTGAGGGGTCTGAAGAGACTCTAGAGTACCCTGTTTCCCCCAAAATAAGTCATCCCCCGAAAGTAAGGCATGGAGGAGGTTTTGTTGAATTGCTAATATAAGGCACTCCCCCGAAAGTAAAACATCCCCCAAAAAACATTGCAGCCGGCTGGACACTGTGCGCAATGTTCCCTATGCACAGGAAAGCCAGCTGCTTCCTCTGCTGTGATACCGTACATTGTATCCACTGTTCCTGCTGCTGTAGGATGAGCTGGGAGATGCCCGCTGTGCATACACTGCAGTAAGCATCATATGCTGCAGGGAGTCAACTCTCCCAGCTCATCCCACAGCAGCTGGAACAGTGGATACAATGTACGGTATCACAGCAGAGGAAGCAGCCTCGCTAAGCCCCGTCACCACTTCCACCGCTGCGATCAACAACAGCACCAGCGCTGCTACGAAGATGGGGAAGGTAAGTAGCATACCTTCCTCCCCTAACCTCCTGCACTACCTACAACCGGCAGTCATGCCGGCGCTCTGCTAAGGAGGCGCAGGCATGACTGCCGGTTGTCAGCCGCTCCATAAGACATCCACCGAAAATAAGACGTCAAAAATTTAGAACGAGAATTTAATACAAGATACTGTCTTATTTTCAGGGAAACATAGTATAATAATTTCTCTCCAGGTTCTGTCCGAGTGAGAGTGTCACTCCCAGCAAGTAAAAGTTACGGGGAACCATGCTGTTCCCAAATAGCAGATCTTTGGGGTCTCAGGTGTCAAAACTAAAGAATAGGCCATCAATATTGGAACTGGATTAACCCTTTAACAAACTACCCAGTTTATCATTATATAGACAGATGACATCTAGGCCTGAAGATGTATTACGCCTCCCCAGTACTCATCTATGGACGAGTACTATCAGAAGGGGAGGGGGCGTTCCTCACCGCTCTCACAGTACAGTGCAATAGGCGCTGCTGTGAGGAAGGGCGATCCTGACTGACTGTCAGAAACACCCTTCTGACGGTGAAGAGCTGCGGTACCGGAACCGATAGCTCTTCACCGGGGGCACAGGTCGTGAAAGCCGGAGAGTGCGTTGAAAACATATGTCATGCCCAGGCTTCTTTATGTCATGAACATGGTACCTATAGCTTTACCGGTTACCTTTTTCAAAGCAGTACGATCACTTTCCTCCTGTTTCGTATGGAAAATGCGAGAGACCTAGATTGGCACATACCTTGTTGACTAGGAACAAACGCTTGGTGGGTATGGATCTTCCGGACGCTCATGGCCATCCAGTTGGCTAGAATTAGTGAAGCCTGTCAGAAGCCCTGCAGTCGCTCAGTTTCATGAGGCCACTCATGGCACCGACTACCTGAGAGTTCTGTGACTGAGCAAGCCAAGTGCTAGGGCTACCGGGAAATCCAGCCCAATTCAAGTGTGGTCGAAAGCTCAGGAAACGCTGGCGCCATTTAATTTGCGGGTGATGCCTATCTCTGATATTGACTGATATTTTATTAAAGTCTTATCGTTAGGATTGGTCGTCAATAATCAGAAAAACTGCAGATGAACATGTGGTTTGTAGATCTGACACATTTCCTGGACTACGCTCTGTCCGGAGACCCGGACTCCCAGTATCGGTTATCTATGATGCTGTGAGTTACTGCCTCACTGTAGGACTACTTGCATTGTCATCACGATGGTTATGATACAGTGAGTCACAGTCTCCGACTAATATAGGAACCCTATTTTCCAGACCGTTTCTGTCCAAGAAGTAGTGGGGTGACCACTGGACACAATTATGTTAACCCCTTATGGATCACTACAGAGCATGTAGACGCTACAAGTATGAAGGCTATTGGTATTATTTCTTAGGCGTCCTTCGAAAGTAAATTTTACCCAACTATCTGGAAATCATCTTTAAGAGACTATCGTCAGCCTTAATAATATAATCGTACCAGTCATATCCATATGTTATTTTTCCATTTTATAGTGATTGTGCTTTTAGTCGCGGAGACTGCCTTAATTTTATGCAGAATGTATTATATATTTTGTTGACCAAGTTTCGCTATGTTCGGAGAGAAAGGCGGCGTTTGGTGGTACGTATTACTGCAACAGATGTCACCACATTATTTTGTAGCTTGTTTAGATGAATAAATATGCAAAACTGTGAAGTATTACATTTTACTTTTTTATCATAAAAAATAAGGGACAATCTGTTGCTATCCTAATTGAGGTAATGTGTGGTTTACAGATTTGGCAGTTATAACAGTGAATTTTAAATGATTTCAACCAATAAACACTGCTAAACAAAATATTGTAAATTGTTGCATAAATGTCTGGTACAATGTGCCCCCTGATTCTAATGAATTATTCAGGAACAAACATCTACCAATACAGTATATCAAATAGGGTCTACATGGTGATGGCATCCTAATTCCTCTAATATCTGCTCAAGAACAGACAAGTGCTACGCTATCTTCCATGTGTTGCATATGTTTCAACACGTCTAAGATTAACCCCTTTTTGTTTTTCGAATTTCGTTTTTGACTCCCCGCCTTCCAAACCCCATCATATTTTTATTTTTTCCATTCACAGAACCATATAAGGGCTTAATGTTTGTGGGACATTTCTTTCTTCTTAATGGTACCATTTACTGGGAAGCTGGAAAAAATTCAGAATGCGGTGGCATTGGAGAAAAAGTGCATTTGTGCGAGTTTCTTACGGGTGTTCACTTTGCAGTCAAAATGATGTGGCGTTCACGCTTGCGCCCATGTGCGCCCTTGGAGTTTCCATCCTAAGCCCCGGAGAAACTGGATAGGGGATGGCTTGCCGGCAGTCAGTTTTAAAACCCATTAATTTGAATGGGATATTAAAGCAAACCACCAGTGTCCCTATGAAGCCTCTCCGCGGTGAGGGAGCCTTCACATGGAGTAAATGCGCGTGTATTTTTGCAAAGTACACGTGTAAAAATAAGACTCCCATTGACTTCAATGACATTTTACAGGCGTATTTTTACACATGTAAAAAATATCATTGAAGTCAATGGGAGTCTTATTTTTACATGTGTATTTTTAAAAGTGTTTTTTGCAAAAATACATTCGCGTTTACTCTGTGTGAAGGCTCCCTGAAACTGATTTTTGGCATGGACACAAAGTTGGACATGCAGGACTTTGTGTCCATGAAAAAAACAAAACGTTTTTTTTTCTGGTGCTTAGGACAGAAATCCAATGGGCAAACACGGGCGCAAGTCTGAACGCCCCCTTAGGGGGAGTTCACACAGTGTAACGTGCCGCGTGATGTGGCATGTGTACGCCGCGGGACCCTTTGCGTGCCGTACACGCTCCCATTGATTTCAATAACTGTTAGGTTAGTTAATTCTCCGGCTGTGTCTGCGCCCACTCAGGCAAGTTAGTCGGGCCCACGGCTACTTTTAGTTGTGCAAGGCAGGGATTAGGAGAATCCACACTAGTAATTCCAAACTGCTCATACTCCTGATTTTTGTTTTTTCTTTTATGTTTTCTCTTTACTTGACTGAGAAGTTACCAGTTAGGGGCCAGTCCATGGTCAGAGATCCCCAGACCATAACAGTCACACAGCAGGCAAGTCATTTGAATTACTGGGTGGTCTTTTCATGGATTTCCAGTAGAGGGTCCAACCAGAAAATTCATATGAATAGCAGGGCAGTGCCTAAAACCTCCTCCCTTCTCTCCCCCTCCTCTGTGGTATACCCTAAAAAAAATTTTTGGTGCAAAGTGGAGGGATAATATAGTATAAAGCAGTGAAACTGCTGCCACTAATAGTAATGGTGATCCCACTGTTATTTAGTTAGAAAAAGAAAGAAAAAGACTAAGACGGTCCCAGCTATAATTTGCCCATTTGAACTTAGCGGAAAAAGACAGGACTTAATGGGTCAAATTGAAAAGGTAGTAGGGGCCACACGGTGGCTCAGTGGTTAGCACTGCAGCCTTGCAGCGCTGGGGTCCTGGTGTTCAAATCCCGCCAAGAGCAAAAAACCATCTGCAAGGAGTTTGTATGTTCTCCCCGTGTTTGCATGGATTTCCATCCCATATTCCAAAAAGAGATACTGATAGGGAAAAATGTACATTTTGAGCTCTATGTGGGGCTCACAATCTATATTAAAAAAAAAAAATTGAAAAGGTAGCGGCCAACTTGATATGGTTTATGTTTGGTTTTGTTTACACATTGTACCAGCAGTGCTTTATATATCCCTTTACTGTAACAATAGGTAATAGAGGCCACTATAATGTGTCATCCCTCCATTGTACTACTAGCAGCAGAATGGGCAGGAGGACAGGCAGAGACACTGCCAGGCTATTCATTTGAATTAATGGCTATCTCCTACTATGGCTTCTAGCACACTCTTGGTGTGAAATATCACACCAGCAATGCCTCAAAAGTCATGTTATCAAATGCTACGTCTATATACAGTAATTTAAAGTTCACACACGGGTCGACTGCAAAAAATATGACATGTACATCTGAATAGGTTCCTTTAGCATGTGCAAGAATTTTTAGGCATCTCATTCAGATGATTGGAACAACTTCAGAAATTTTTGCAGCAGATCTACTACAGGGGAACTTACCCAAAGGCTACATACAAGCAAGGTGAATAAAATCTGCATGTCCTAGCCTAAATCACAGGACCACCTACAGACCCTACCTGCGTACAAAATGCCCCATTCTGTAATGTATATCATTTTTAAATTCACCCATATTGATCTGAAGTCAGAAGAAGAGAGACAATTATATATCTAGAAGCTAGATAGATCTTGCTTAGATTATTCCCAGTAACATCATGGGGTTAGAGATCTATAATGGGTATTTGATATTTACAGGATGAGACGCTGCCTAAACTGGCACGAGGTTAATTATCCTCCTTGTTCCAAAGAAGGGGTTAATTATTCCTAGTTGATCAAATTGAAAGAGTTAATTAGTCTCAGGCTTAATAATTAATCACGTTAACAAGGATTCTGGTACCATTGCTGCACATGGGAACGCACATACCGGCCAAAAATAGCAAATGAGTTTGTCTTCACTATAACAGGGTTTCCCAAAGCTCTCTAAGTCTTCTGAATCTTCTCATAGGATTGCTGATGGATGGATCATTCGGTTTACGATGATAATCAGTCATTGTGTCAGGAATGTTGCAAACATATCTAAGAACTTGCAAGACCACTAGATTGCATGAAACCATTTTGGATTAGGCCACCCTTAAATATAACGTTTCGTGAATTGATATGGTTTGAGGTCGCCTGCTAAGTAAAGGTGAAGCTTAGAACACCTTGGCCAAGATTACACAGGCAGTCTGAAAATGCGATCAAATTGGATGATGCCGAATACAATCTGCATATCTTTGCAGTAAACTGCTACAAATGTAAAAATTTTAAGTGATGCACATTTTAAGAACACGTAACTTTTAAGAAAAATGGAAGTTTAGTGTAATACCACCGATGCCATAAAAGGACATTGAAGGTTTTCTTTGACTAAGCCGACCCATGTTGCAAGCATGTATGACACTGAAGACTACTCAATTTACAAGCCACCCCTTCTTATGACATTAACTCTAAATTCAGAAGTGTCATGAAAGTGCCAACAGGAAGACTGGAAAATATACTAAATATCACTTTTCAACACATTCACATAGAAAATAGCTTCAGTACGTAGACACTACGTTATAGTTCTTAACCTGGAACACTCAGCCCAAGCAAGTCCACCAAGAACCTTAGAGTTCCAGTGCTGCCCTAATATTTTCCTGTTCTGTTTATTTCATCTATAATACACCCTCTAACATCAGCGAGCGTCGCGGCCACCTTTATAGATTGTGTCTGACCCTTCTCAATTTAAATTCAACACCATCATGGATTCTCAGAGAATTCAGAAGACAGGGACTCTGCTATGCTTGACTCTTTCCCAAGAGAAGAGGTTATTTTTGTCAGTTCTCAAGTCTAACAAGAAGATCCTTGACAGCACCCATCCATCACACCATAAACAACTTGAAAAGCTGCCATCTCTCTTCCCTGGGCCAGTGGCAAGATAGACAAAGCTGTCAGTGTCTTAACAGCCCTTGATGAACACATATTGTTGTTATAGATATGCAGGTTCTACCCTTTGACTCGGAGTCGGAATTTGCAACCTGCACATTGAGGAATAGCAAATAAGCAGTCGTGCATCAGTGGGCTGCTTATAGAAAAATATAGCTTTTGTAGGTGATAGGCTATTACACATCTGTCACACATCCAGTATATAGTATTATATAACATAATGTACATCACATTTAAAGGGATCTATCTTTTAAACACATTTTTTCCTCCCTAACATGTCGGAGTAGCCTTAAGAAAGGCTATTCTTCTCCTACCTTTCCTTGTTCTCCTGCAATCCCGTTTTTTCTTGGTATGCAAATGAGCTCTCTTGCAGCACTGGGGGCGGGCCCCAGCACTCAAACAGCACTGGGGGTATCCCCAATGCTGCCAGAGAACTCTCCAGTGGCACCTCCATCTTCTTCTGGAACTAGGTTTTCACTGCATCTTCTTCCTGTGGTGTCGTCTAACTTCTAGGCCTAGGGCAATCCGACTGCGCATTTCTCTAGTCTTTATTATTAACATTATGAGAAATGGAAGCTGCATTGTGGTTGGTTGTTATGGACAACAAAGACAGTTATTCCTTAAGACTCTTTCGTATGTATTTGCTCCATTGAATGTTTCCTGTATTAACCTCTGCTAAGTAGACCGCACACCAGACTGCACTACTGCATATTGTTTCATTTCTGGAATATCAAGCAGCCCTTCAAGGGACAGAATTATTAATTTCTCCTAAAATCCAAAGGGAGGATAGGTAGTGTCTAACTTAGGCTTCGTTCACATCTACGTCAGAGTAAGAGATTCTGCAGATTCCAAAAATTGGTGGAGAGAAAAGTCCAGCACGGCTCACCAGTTTCAGTATAAAACCAGAGGGAAACCTTTCGTACATTCGGCAGACCATATTATAGTCTATGGGGCCTGCGGGTCTCGACAGGTAACCGGTGTTTCAGCAGGCGAACCCTCCATTGTTCAGGTCCCACAATGGGTATAAACGATGGAGAGCATGGTGCAAGTCTGAACCTAGAGTTAGGCTGCTTCCAAACCACCAGAATTTGTCGGAGAGCAAAGTCCAACAAGAAAAGAAAAGTCCTCCGCTGGTTCCGGTATAAAAATGGTGGTCCCCATTATAATCTATGGGGTCCAAATGACAGATATGAACCTAGCCTGACATACATCTGAAATGGAATGCTGAAGCATGATCTGAACTAAGCCTAGAATCTGCTAGAAACTCCTCCACCCTCTATCACCTAAGATTGGAAACTTTCCCTGTAAGAAGAGTAATCAGAGTTGTCTTTCTGTCAAACTAACCTCATTATGTTTGAACGAACTAAGTGCAGGAACGACTTCTACACAAACAAGAAATGGAGCTGCAGAACTGGCAGAAGTTTTCCTCCGACTGCCAACATAGCTGTTTTAATTAGGCTTCATTACTGGGAGTTTTTCCTCGCCCATACAGTGGTGCGGTACATCTTCTAGGGTTCCAGCATCCACACATTGGGTTTAGCTAAAAGTAGTCTAAAATGAGTTAATTACCTGTGTTGGCACATCAACAGGTGTCGCGCTCGCAGGTGTTCGGAGCCTTAAATCTTTTCTTTCGACTTCCGGGTTATCATTTTGTACAGCGTTTTTCTTATTATGTTATTCAGGAGCATTCATGCATCTCACACCTGGAACGTCGCCCTTCAGCTTATCAAAATCAAAACGCATTCAGCTCAACCTTCGACTTCTGAGCATTATTTGAAGATGAAGCTGAGTCGGGAATAAGGAGGCGACGCTAGGAGTCATTTATTATAAGTTTCTCTTGCCAGGCATTAAAGTATTTTGAGGAGCTGTCAGGTTTGACTAAGTTTAGCAATTTGCTGTTTTCCACGTAGCGACTGAACCTAATTCTGTCCTTGTAACAATCTTCATGTATAGAATATAACTTATTTCACCTCTGACTTGTATACTGCAAATTTACAAAAGACGTCTTAACCCAGAACTCAGTTCTTTAAAGACAGAGACAAAACGTAGACTTAACGCAAACAATGACTTGATGGCGGTAGTTGTGCGACTACTACAGCTTGAGGACTAATGGCTTGGACTATTAACCATTTCCTGCTACAGGCATTTTTATTTTTCTATATTTTTGGATCCTTAATTTTTTTTTTTTTAGGTTTTAAATTGAACCCCCTTAGAGGACTTGATCACCAGTACAATATACTGCAATATTAATAAGAAATACCTTCAATTATATGTGAGGAACTACAATGTATCCTACTGGGCTATGAGTTGTGTCTAGCTATGAATTATGAAGTTATGTTTTTGCCATTGTTTTAGGAGAAAGTTTGTTCATTGTAGTGGTTAGGTCTTGTTATCCTTTGTGCAGTGTTTGAATTGAGTTTTAAAAAGAACAATGAAACCAGCATTGTGAGCATTAGGCTAAGTTCACATCTGCACCTGGTTTCCATATGGGGATTCTGTTCCCCTCTCCGCATGAAGCAGCGTATTTTTCACCCTTTCCATATTTTTCACCCTTTTTGGGCAGAAACCGAATGGAAACCACATGGACACCATTATAATTGTTAGGATAGCAGATGCAGATCTGAGCAAATAGTGAGAACCAGTACTAGATACATTGATCAAAATGCTTAATATGGCCGCACCAACTCCAAACGCTCAATGCTGTTCACCAGAGCCCCAGATGGTGGGCATGGACTTGGCGGCACTGCTGGGCAGAGTGGTACGGATCGGGAACAGCGCACCACAAATCATAGTAAACCAGACACTGAGAGCTCTACCAGCAGATGTTTTGGGTAGAGGTGCAGGTCCAAGGATCCAGAAGGCGGAGGCGGGTGGTCAGAAGGTGACAGCAGAGAGTCAAATCGTAGTGGTATGGTCTGAGTTGTCGACTAGAAGGCAACGCAGTACAGTGGGAAATCCAAAGGAAACGTCAGGCAGTGAGTTGGTATCAGAAGCGGTGGTGTAGTAAAAAATTGGTATTCAGAAAGCAGAGGTCTAAAGGCAAGCTGGGGTGATAAACGAGTACAAAATCAGGAGGCATGGGCAAGGTCAGGGGTCTAAGCAAGAGAGTCAGAAACATGGTAATCAGGACAGGAGAAACGCTTACTACCAGGACAAAGAGTACAACGTCAATAGGCTCCAGCCTGCCACTAGACCAGAAGTCCCCTGTCCGGCTTACGCTAGGTTCACACCTGCGTTCTTCTTTCCGTTCTATGGTTTCCGTCTTCTGCATGCCAGAAGACGGAAACCATAGACCGGGTCCGGCCGTGAGCGGCGGTGAGCGTTTTAGGCTCTCCGCCGCGAAACCAGATTTTTTTATCCGGACACAGAGTACTGTATGTCCGACTCTGTGTCCGGATTATAAAACCCGGTTTCGCGGCGGAGAGCCTAAAACGCTCACCGCCGCTCACGGCCGGATATCTCTCTCACCCATTCAAATGAATGGGTGAGAGAGACTCCTGCAGGTTTCTGTCTCCTGCCTCTGTTTTATGCAGGAAACGGAAACCTGCAGTACGGAGAGGGCGACGCAGATGTGAACGAGCCCTTAGGGGGACACTGGCAACCCCTACACAATGCTGCGGAAGTTCTAGCCTGCCTCCCGAGACTCGGAAGCAGGGAAAGATAGGGCCGGCAACCTCTGCACAGCTCTGAGAAGGCTCCAGTCCTGCTTCTAACAATAGTCTATGGGGTCCATGGGTTTCCTAAGGTAACCGCTTTTTTATGCGGATTAGGCATCTATCAGACTTTGACAGCAAATACTGTATATATGCCATAAATGTCTATTGTGTCTAAGGTAGATCTATCGGAATTGTTTGCATTGTATTGAGGACTTACAGAAGAATGTGTAGGATGTACAGTAGGTAGATAAAAGATTTTTGTTCTACTTAACCAGGATACATAAGGGATTTTAAGGTAACAGCAAAGACAAAAGAAAAGATGCTCCAGAATTTATATGTCATGAGACATACAGTTCTTTGCTAAACAAATGTGTGAGGAGACAGGTTCTCTAAGACTGCAATGGATTTATACAAAAAATGGATTGTTGTAAGTTCTTTTCTAAGATCTGTAGGATTCTGTCTTGGCTCCTCAAGTCTCATTCATTAGATCAGCCTCCAATCTTTGCATAAAATAATTTATAATGGATGTGAATGCTTTGTTCTCTCATGCGGTTGCATTGCTTCTGCATCAACGAGTTGCCAAAGGATTGAGGAAAGGGGCAGTGAAGGTAGAATCGTCATACCAGGGTAGATAGATAATATCTAGAGATGAGCGAACACTAAAATGTTCGAGGTTCGAAATTCGATTCGAACAGCCGCTCACTGTTCGAGTGTTCGAATGGGTTTCGAACCCCATTATAGTCTATGGGGAACATAAACTCGTTAAGGGGGAAACCCAAATTCGTGTCTGGAGGGTCACCAAGTCCACTATGACACCCCAGGAAATGATACCAACACCCTGGAATGACACTGGGACAGCAGGGGAAGCATGTCTGGGGGCATAAAAGTCACTTTATTTCATGGAAATCCCTGTCAGTTTGCGATTTTCGCAAGCTAACTTTTCCCCATAGAAATGCATTGGCCAGTGCTGATTGGCCAGAGTACGGAACTCGACCAATCAGCGCTGGCTCTGCTGGAGGAGGCGGAGTCTAAGATAGCTCCACACCAGTCTCCATTCAGGTCCGACCTTAGACTCCGCCTCCTCCGGCAGAGCCAGCGCTGATTGGCCGAAGGCTGGCCAATGCATTCCTATGCGAATGCAGACTTAGCAGTGCTGAGTCAGTTTTGCTCAACTACACATCTGATGCACACTCGGCACTGCTACATCAGATGTAGCAATCTGATGTAGCAGAGCCGAGGGTGCACTAGAACCCCTGTGCAAACTCAGTTCACGCTAATAGAATGCATTGGCCAGCGCTGATTGGCCAATGCATTCTATTAGCCCGATGAAGTAGAGCTGAATGTGTGTGCTAAGCACACACATTCAGCACTGCTTCATCAAGCCAATACAATGCATTAGCCAGTGCTGATTGGCCAGAGTACGGAATTCGGCCAATCAGCGCTGGCTCTGCTGGAGGAGGCGGAGTCTAAGATCGCTCCACACCAGTCTCCATTCAGGTCCGACCTTAGACTCCGCCTCCTCCGGCAGAGCCAGCGCTGATTGGCCGAAGGCTGGCCAATGCATTCCTATGCGAATGCAGACTTAGCAGTGCTGAGTCAGTTTTGCTCAACTACACATCTGATGCACACTCGGCACTGCTACATCAGATGTAGCAATCTGATGTAGCAGAGCCGAGGGTGCACTAGAACCCCTGTGCAAACTCAGTTCACGCTAATAAAATGCATTGGCCAGCGCTGATTGGCCAATGCATTCTATTAGCCCGATGAAGTAGAGCTGAATGTGTGTGCTAAGCACACACATTCAGCACTGCTTCATCAAGCCAATACAATGCATTAGCCAGTGCTGATTGGCCAGAGTACGGAATTCGGCCAATCAGCGCTGGCTCTGCTGGAGGAGGCGGAGTCTAAGGTCGGACCTGAATGGAGACTGGTGTGGAGCGATCTTAGACTCCGCCTCCTCCAGCAGAGCCAGCGCTGATTGGCCGAATTCCGTACTCTGGCCAATCAGCACTGGCTAATGCATTGTATTGGCGTGATGAAGCAGTGCTGAATGTGTGTGCTTAGCACACACATTCAGCTCTACTTCATCGGGCTAATAGAATGCATTGGCCAATCAGCGCTGGCCAATGCATTCTATTAGCGTGAACTGAGTTTGCACAGGGGTTCTAGTGCACCCTCGGCTCTGCTACATCAGATTGCTACATCTGATGTAGCAGTGCCGAGTGTGCATCAGATGTGTAGTTGAGCAAAACTGACTCAGCACTGCTAAGTCTCTGCATTCGCATAGGAATGCATTGGCCAGCCTTCGGCCAATCAGCGCTGGCTCTGCCGGAGGAGGCGGAGTCTAAGGTCGGACCTGAATGGAGACTGGTGTGGAGCGATCTTAGACTCCGCCTCCTCCAGCAGAGCCAGCGCTGATTGGTCGAGTTCCGTACTCTGGCCAATCAGCGCTGGCCAATGCATTCTATTAGCCCGATGAAGTAGAGCTGAATGTGTGTGCTTAGCACACACATTCAGCTCTACTTCATCAGGCTAATAGAATACATTGGCCAATCAGCGCTGGCCAATGCATTCTATTAGCTTGATGAAGCAGAGTGTGCACAAGGGTTCAAGCGCACCCTCGGCTCTGATGTAGCAGAGCTGAGGGTGCACAAGGGTTCAAGTGCACCCTCGGCTCTCCTACATCAGAGCCGAGGGTGCGCTTGAACCCTTGTGCAGCCTCGGCTCTGCTACATCAGAGCCGAGGGTGCGCTTGAACCCTTGTGCACACTCTGCTTCATCAAGCTAATAGAATGCATTGGCCAGCGCTGATTGGCCAGAGTACAGAATTCGGCCAATCAGCGCTGGCCAATGCATCCCTATGGGAAAAAGTTTATCTCACAAAAATCACAATTACACACCCGATAGAGCCCCAAAAAGTTATTTTTAATAACATTCCCCCCTAAATAAAGGTTATCCCTAGCTATCCCTGCCTGTACAGCTATCCCTGTCTCATAGTCACAAAGTTCACATTCTCATATGACCCGGATTTGAAATCCACTATTCGTCTAAAATGGAGGTCACCTGATTTCGGCAGCCAATGACTTTTTCCAATTTTTTTCAATGCCCCCAGTGTCGTAGTTCCTGTCCCACCTCCCCTGCGCTGTTATTGGTGCAAAAAAGGCGCCAGGGAAGGTGGGAGGGGAATCGAATTTTGGCGCACTTTACCACGTGGTGTTCGATTCGATTCGAACATGGCGAACACCCTGATATCCGATCGAACATGTGTTCGATAGAACACTGTTCGCTCATCTCTAATAATATCCAATATTCCCCTTAAAAAATAACAGAATAATGATATAATAATAATAATAATAATAATAATAATCATAATAATAATAATAGTAATATACTACAATACAACAAAAACTGCATATTTTATCAATATATATCCATATATGAAAATTTGTTAATTCATTTTTTTCAATATTCTACCACGGGAAAAATCGTGGAGTTAGGGGGAATTCACATGTAGTAAAGTGGAGCGCAATCTGGCACGTATACGCGGGTTAGCAGTTTGCGTGCTCAAAAAAATCCTATTGATTTCAATGGGAGTTACGAGCGTATATGCCGCGTAATTTTGCGGTAGCAAAATTACGGGCGCAAACTTATGCGGCGTATACGCTCGTTTGTGCGTGCAAACTGCTGACACGCGTATATGTGCCAGATTGCGCTCCACTTTACTACGTGTGAATTCCCCCTTATCCTTGTGAATCCCATGCCCACTTTGCGGTAAAAACAGTGGCGCGGACATGCCGCGATTTCCAAAACCAGCGCAGTTTTGGAAATCGCTGCATGTCAATCATATATACAGAAACGCCGGTGGTTTCCCCATAGATATAATTGTAACAGAAAGTCCGTGGAGGAAAACTCCCCGCCGCGGTTTTTCCCGCAGTGTTTTATTGCTGCGAGCCGTACTGTGGGACCTTAGCCTAAGTTGGTCACACACGCAGTTACATGACCATGCTATTGCTTGTATCCCATACATTGAACATATAGTTATCCCCCCTGTTGTATTGGATGTTACATGTTGAATCTCCAATGCTCGCGGCTCTTGCTGTTCCCTCTCTATCTCTTGGGGTCTCTTATTTTTTACAATGGGTTTCTCAGCAGCAGCATAAATGTGTTGTGTTTGAAGACAGCTCTACCTTACACCTTGTCATAGAGGAGTAAACAGAGGCCATGTCTATCATAAATTAAAGAAATCTTATAAACCGTTGTCCTTTGCCTGATTCTCCTGCCCACTGCAAGCCTTAGTAGCACCAAAACAAAGGTGCAACACAGAGCTGGGCAAGTTAATGAAAATGAAATAACTACTTCTGATCTAAGGTGGCATCAGCACACACATTTGGGGTTTTTCCTTATTTTTTATCATCTTGGGAATTTAATTCAAGATACCCAATAAGGCTTTGATGTATCGGGATAAACACAACCAAAATATTGTACAAAATAGTCATTTTTTTGAGAAAACGGTGCGGACAAATACACGTAATTATTTATAATCATGACTTGTATGTGTTATTAAATTGAAGCCTCTTCATAAAGACATGCTAATTTGCTCCTGTACCATACAATGGCATTTTCCTCTCTCAAACATCCTTGTAAACATCCTCCATACTGTATGATTGAATCGAGTATGGTGATAGTGGGTGGTCCGAGATAAGCATGTAAATCACTTAATAACTGTTTGAGATCAATTAACTCAATTCTTTCAGTATGCAAAATAGTCTTTTAATTATTACAGAGAACAAATTTAGCAGAAGTAATCATACATAATTTCTGCAACACACCCTGGCAAGGCTTCAAACAATATATTAGTGCCAAATTGTATTTTTAATGACTAGATTGTACCTAAATAGAATATTTTATTGTGCCAATAATTCATTCCCATTTCACTTTTCATCTAAAGAAACAATTAGCTATTTACGATTCTCTGTAACAATATAATAAGAAAACATCCAAACATTAAAGTGTCATCTTACCATTTGTCCTCCAGCTCTAGAACATGCATTTCCTTAATTATTGGCTTTGTTTACTTGAGAGGGTTTTCTAGACAATTACAATTCTCCTTATGTAATGAAATAATTTGTAGATCATCGTGTATAATGGCTATTGGACAAGTACAGCTTCCAGCAGGGTTGGGATTTTGGGCTGGTCAGCTACAGGTTGGAAACCATTGGTATATAGAACAGCTGCTGCCTAAGAGTCTGTACATACTAAAGTCTATAGGATGAGTGCAATGGACATTAAGGGGGTTGTCCACCGTTGGCCCCATGGTTAAAGCAGCAACACCAGGTCCTATGGTGGACTCACCAGATTGAGCGGGACAGTCCCACATTCCTGGTGCTGTTCCAGGGGACAGGCAGTGATTTCATTTCGATGGATTGAATACCATAGTGGAGCATGGAGTTGTCAGCTCTGTGCTCCATTATTCAGCCTTCGACTGACGATTTCTATGGCAGGGAAGTGCAATGAATACCGAACCGCAAATATCATTAGAGCCATAGCCTTCAGGTCTGTGGGAACGTGGTTAGGGAGTATTTTTTAATTTTTATTTATTTTTGTGTGCTAGTTGAGGCGAAGGGGGCCTTATGAGGGTGCTAGTTATGGGGTAATTAAATTATGTGTGTGGGGGAACCCACTTATAAAAAGTTTGCTTAGGGCCCCCTAATGTACTAAAGCGGCTTTGGCAAGGAGAAAGCTCCTCTCTGGCGCCATCTATCCCTATTTTTTTTCCAACAGAATATGCAAATTAGAACTCCTCCATAAGGATGCAAATTATCTCAGATTTGTCAAGTAACAGACAGATACTATGTGATCGTATTCATCCTATTGGAGGAGAGCATATTTCTCCCATGAGGCATTGCCTATAAGTCTCCATACACCAGATAGATCTCTTTAATGAGAACCAGTACCCTACTCCAGAGCTTCCTTCTGGAGGACAGCAGCTATTTTACCTGTACAGTCCTAGGGGTTGTGACTGTAGCACTAACTAGTATTAGGCAAACCTCTTCAAACTCATCTCGCAAATATTGGCGATGTCTGTCTGACAAGTTTGTTTGGACTAGAACTTCTATTATTACACTCTGGGCTCTCTTCTAACAAGCAGAGGACTAGGAGAGGTGAATAATGACGTCTGTCCACTCTATATTACACCTCAGTAGTCCCTGGGGCCACATGTCATTTAGAAGGCTGGAAGAAGCACAAAGAGGACGGGGACCCACACGGGATGCTGTGACAGAGCGCAGGAAAGATGAATATCACTACTTATTATGTATTACCGTACTTATATAAATATAAGTATATAAGACTGAGGCCTCATGTTCTCATGTTGCGAAACGCAGTTTTTATTGTTGCAGATTTTGCTGCATATTTTGGGCCAAAGCCAGAAGTGGATTGAGCAGAAGGTAGAAGTATAACGATAGATTAACAAATTTGGGGTTATTCAGTTTAGAGAAAAGACATCTACGGGGAGATCTAATAACAATGTACAAATACATGAAGGGACAATACAAGAACTTTCTAAGGATCTTCTTACTTCCAGGCCAGTGACAGTGACAAGAGGACACCCTCTACGTCTGGAGGAGAGAAAGTTTCACCAAAAACATAGAAGGGGATTCTTCACAGTAAGAACAGCGAGGCTATGGAACTCTCTGCCCCGGGAAGTGGTGATGGCGGATTCACTGAACAAGTTCAAAGAGGGCCTGGATGCCTTTCTCAAAGAGAAAAATATAACAGGTTATGGACTCTAGATCTAAAGGACACGTTGATCCAGGGTTTTATACTGACTGCCCGATTGGAGTCGGGAAGGAATTTTTCCTCTGAAATGGGGCAATTGGCATGAGCCTCATGGGGTTTTTTGCCTTCCCCTGGATCAACACTGTAGGGGATTGTAGGGTTATAGGTTGGACTTGATGGACTGATGTCTTTATCCAACCTCATCTTCTATGTAAAAAAAACCCAAACTATGTAAGCTTCCTATATATTTTGTAGCCATTCTTGTCTTGGGCTCAAAAAAACACAGCAAATTTTGCAACAAAAAAACTGCAATTTCTCAACGTGAGGCCTCAACCTAGTTGTGGTTTGTAGGTGGCAAACCCTCAAAATTTCCAGTTCGGCTGAACCCTAAATTTTTGGAAAATTTGTAATGAAGCAGTTTTCTCATCCCTAACACTACCACAGTAGTCCTACAACAACTGAAAAGAAGTTATTAGAGGATTTCCCCGAAGCGACAAGAACATTGATTTATCCCTTTCTGCTTCTTTGAAAACCTAAACACTGTGGGAGTTCCAGGTCATAAATCCAGATTAACTATGTCCACTCTCAATTAAAGCCAAGGAACTCAGACACAAAGACAAGCAGTCTGAGAAGACTTCCTAAAATGCTGAGTGTCAATGTCATGGCTGCTCCAAACCATCCTTAAAGGGGAATGTTCTTGGCGGTGACAGTAATGTTCATCTTGTCATGGATTTTCCTGCCGCGCTCCTTGCGTTTCAGCTCTTAAAGTAACCGTCATTATGTTTTTCCAGTGAAACAGCTGATAACATGTTTTTACCAGATGTGAAATTGCACTTGACTTCTCCCATGGCACATGTCTGAAATGAGTCTTTTTAAGATGTGATTACATAAAAACAAACTTTTCCTCTTGTAATTCTCCCGTGTTGTATTTCAGCAATGTGTAATAAAGAAAAGCTGATAAGGCATATCATTTACTGGGCTGTCACTGACTGCGCTGCCGCATGTGCTCACGTAAACATATTGTAGGACTTCAGGTGACAGGCGAGCCGGGCAGAAGCGTCTTCTGGAAAATAAGGACAAATTATACAAAATGCTTGTCCTATTTAAGGCGCCATGTAGCTAAAAAAAAAGTAACAAAGACTATACGTTTTTTTTTCTACATTTTTCATTGAGTTTTTGCTTTTTTCCTTCCCCTATTAGATCTATAGAAAAAAATCTTGGGATTTCACAGTTTGAGATTAACATTTTTTTTCCCACCGTGTTATTGCACCAGTCAAAAACACAGTGTTTCTATAACATGGGGCCATTGATTTTTTGTCGCAGAATTTTGAGCCAAAGCCCAGAATGGATTGAGCAGAAGGTAGAAGTCATAGAGCTTCCTATATATTTCCCATTCCATCTGTAGCCTCTACTAGGTTTGGCTCAACGAAACACAGAAAAATCTGCAACTACAAACGCTGCGTTTCTGCAATGTGGGGCCTCAGACTCAGCGCCGCACCTTTAATGAGGCAAGGTGAGGCGCAGCCCGGGCAATTTTTTTTTTCTTTTTTTTCTTTGAACCAGCACAGGAGAGCTACCGCTCTCCTTGCGCTGGTTCAGATGTGTACATATCAGCATAGGCGGCGTGATGACACCGCCTACGCTGATACGTAGACGTCTGATGTCTGCCGAGAGAAGAGGATCACGGAGGTAGTGGGAGTGGGAGCAGCAGCAGCGCGATCGGTAAGTATAATAACATTTTTTTGTTTTATAATAGGCCGCTATCAGCCTATTTACCAACCTTCCCGGACCTGACCACTGCCACGCTTGCCCCCGCTTCCCCTTTTTTTCCCCATTGATTTCAATGGGTTCCGTGCGGAAAATGGAACCCATTGAAGTCAATAGGAGTCTTTTTTTCAGCGCTGATTCTGCACCAGAATCAGCGCCAAATTCCTCCATGTGAATGGATCCTTAACCCTGCTGTTCTGTTCGGGTCAATATGACCCGAAATGATTTTTGAGACCCTGCAGATTTTTTTTAATGAGGATTTGAAACTAGTGGTTCCTTGACTTTTCCTCATTTGTGGAGCTCTACTTTTTTTTGTTTTTTTGTTTACTTTTTGCTACACGCTGATTGTTACACTTGAACTGTTCGGGTCAATATGACCCGATAGCATTTTATATTGTTCTACAGGTCTCTGATTATTTCTGACTGCAAAAGTTATGTTTTTTTATGTGTTCTTCATCCCCAAATGGTGGTGGTTTCACTGTTCTTATCAGTAAGCAAGTAATTATCTAGTCTGTTTGTGAGAGAGGAGACTGGTTGTCTATCATTCAAAGGGTAAAAGTTTGTGGAATTGCGAAACCGGTCGCCACATATTTAGAGCTACAATGTGTCTTGAAAGGTTTCATGACATTTCGAGAGTACTGCGGTTTGATTCTAAAACAGATAGAATGGAAAGAAGAGCTAAAGATAAACTAGCCCCTATTAGAAATGTTTGGAATCAATGGGTAGAGATTCTACCAAAATTGTATAACAGTGGTGAGAATGTAACTGTTGATGAGCAACTGGTGGCATTCCGAGGTAGGTGCCCATTCAGACAATATATACCAAGTAAGCCAGCAAAATATGGCATCAAGATCTGGACACTTTGCGACTGCAAAAGTTCATATGCTCTAAATGTTCAAGTGTATACAGGAAAAGCCCCTGATGAAAGACCGGAAAAAAAATCAGGGTATGCGTGTTATTCTAGATTTGACTCATGGACTAAAAGGACAAAATGTCACATGTGACAACTTTTTTACATCCTATCAACTAGGCCAGATGTTGAAGAAAAAACAACTTACCATGCTGGGTACTATGAGAAAAAACAAACCTGAACTACCGCAAGGTATCCTTAGCAAGAGAGAGGTGTACAGTTCAACTTTTTATTTTTCTGGAAATACAACTTGTTTCTTATGTTCCAAAAAACAAACAACAGGTAATTCTCCTGAGCACAATGCACCATGACAATGCCGTAAGTGATAGAGAAGACAGAAAGCTTGACATTATTTTGGATTATAATGCCACAAAGGGAGCAGTTGATACTTTCGACCAAGTAATATCAACATATACATGCAAACGCAAAACCAATCGGTGGCCAATGATTTTATTTTACAACATACTGGACGTTTCTGCATACAATGCATTTGTCTTATGGAGAGAAATCGACCCCGATTGGAACCGGAATAAGCTGCATAAAAGAAGATTATTTCTTGAGGAATTGGGAAAATCCCTGGTGAGGCCATATATTGAGAGCAGTAAAGTGACCCCCAGAAGTGATGGAGCAACAGCCATTGTAAAAAGTGTCCAGCATGCTCAAGAAAGAGACTCCACATCCACGGCCTCCACCAGCACAGCTACCAGCAAAAAAAGGAAGAGATGGAGCTTCTGTCCATCTTCCTGTTACAATAAGACTAATCTGACATGTGCTGGATGTTCAAAATATCTGTGTAAAGGACATGTGTCTTATTATTCTGCTCAATGTAAAAACGCATGAACATGTTCAGTTTTTTCTTTTTTCTTTCTAAAATGGTTGAAGTTTTTATGATTTTTCATTTGTTGATTTATAAAATTTGTTTTCAAAAAGATAAATTTCATGTTTTAGTAATAGTAATGTAAAGCTTCTTTATTATTTGTGTGCAAAATGTCAACAATCGAAGATAATTGCAAAAAGCCTGTGTAACCTTTTTATGAAAAAAATAAAAAAAATAAAGTTTGAATTTAAATTTTTCTTTTGTTTATGATCAAACATGTTCACATACAGTATTTCAATGAAAAAAGTATTCAAATAAAACAATTAGAGTAGCTAAAAATCAAGAATTAATAGGTCGGGTCATATTGACCCGGGAACAGTACAAGTGTATAGCAAATGCGAACAGAACAGCAGGGTTAAACTATTAGTCAGCTTGTATTTGTTTTGTTGTTACAATGATGTTAGGTTGTATGTACAGTACAGACCAAAAGTTTGGACACACCTTCTCATTCAAAGAGTTTTCTGTATTTTCATGACTATGACAATTGTAAATTCACACTGAAGGTATCAAAACTATGAATTTTTAACACATGTGGAATTATATACTTAACAAAAAAGTGTGAAACAACTGAAAATCTGTCTTATATTCTATGTTGTTCAAAGTAGCCACCTTTTGCTTTGATTCCTGCTTTGCACACTCTTGGCATTCTCTTGATGAGCTTCAAGAGGTAGTCACTGGAAATGGTCTTCCAACAGTCTTGAAGCAGTTCCCAGAGATGCTTAGCACTTGTTGGCCCTTTTGCCTTCACTCTGCAGTCCAGCTCACCCCAAACCATCTCGATTGGGTTCAGGTCTGGTGACTGTGGAGGCCAGGTCATCTGGTGTAGCACCCCATCACTCTCCTTCTTGGTCAAATAGCTCTTACACAGCCTGGAGGTGTGTTTGGGGTCATTGTCCTGTTGAAAAATAAATGATGGTCCAACTAAATGCAAACCGGATGGAATAGCATGCCGCTGCAAGATGCTGTGGTAGCCATGCTGGTTCAGTATGCCTTCAATTTTGAATAAATCCCCAATAGTGTCACCAGCAAAGTAACCCCACAGCATCACACCTCCTCCTCCATGCTTCACGGTGGGAACCAGACATGTAGAGTCCATCTGGTCACCTTTTCTGTGTCGCACAAAGACACGGTGGTTGGAACCAAAGATCTCAAATTTGGACTCATCAGACCAAAGCACAGATTTCCACTGGTCTAATGTCCATTCCTTGTGTTCATTAGCCCACACAAGTCTCTTCTGCTTGTTGCCTGTCCTTAGTTTTTGGTTTTCTAGCAGCTATAGCGACTAGAGGCAAAAGGAGGATCTACTAAATATTAATGTCACTTTTCTGTTGAGGTGCCCATACTTTTGCACCGGTCAAATTTTGGTTTAATGCATATTGCGCATTTTCTGTTAGTACAATAAACCTCATTTCAATCCTGAAATATTACTGTGTCCATCAGTTATTAGATATATCAAACTGAAATGGCTGCTGCAAACACCAAAATATTTAGAACTAAAAATGATTAAGATTAATAGGGGTGCCCAAACTTTTTCATAGGACTGTATATCTAGCAATCACATTAGTCTTAATAGATTTTCTCCAAAATTATGATGCAACTAATATTCTGGCAAATGGGAATCTAGTTTGATTTTTCACCTGTTACATGAGGTGAGTGCACACTGGCGTATATTAGTGTCAAATAGATGTTTTTGGTTCCCTTGATGTTCTCTATTCCAGGTTGTTTTATCGGTATCATAGACACTATTTTTTTTGCTTTTCCCGAAGATCCTGCAAACAAGGGGTCACGATGTCCTCATTTTTGAGAAAGAAAACTTTCTGTACATGACTGATAGCGCTTGTCCTCCCCCAAGGCTCCAGATCTAGTGAAGGGCTAGTCTGCTACACTCAGACATTCCTTGGGTTAAGTGCTGCATCTTGTATATGCCGCCACATTGTGTAATATATATAATACTTGAGTATGAGGCTTGAGTATGTTAGCCCAGTACTTGAAATACAGAGCGTATTATATAGTCTGTGCACTACATTTGCTGATCTGCTCTTTTCTTATCATGAGCTGACATGGCAGAGATTTTAGTTCTATATCACTAGTTATATAATATCCTAGTCATCACTACTAGTAACAATGTGTATGCAGATATATCTGAGTTTGGTCAAGAAATAAATTCAATACCATATCACAACTTGCTAATAAAACCTTCGTCAGACTGAAATTCACAGCATAAGCATTAGATAGCTAGACATGGACACATATAGGAGAGACATCTTGTGGCAGAGTATCATGAAATCATGTTTTTTCTGAAAAGCTGGTCATCTCTTATGACACATCTCATGGTAGGTTGAACCAGGTGGAAAGGTAAGGAATAGAGATGAGCGAGTTGTATTCGATGGAGTAGGTATTCGATCGAATACTAAGGTATTCGAAATACTTGTATTCGATCGAGTACCACTCGCTATTCGAATGGAAAGATTCGATGCAGAACCAGCGTTGATTGGCCGAATGCTATACAGTCGGCCAATCAACGCTGGTTCTTCTCCTACCGTTAGAAGTCTTCTCTGTGCAGCTTCCCCGCGGCGTCTTCTGGCTCTGAATTCACTCTGCCAGGCATCGGGCCTGGGTAGAACCGACTGCGCATGCCAACGCTACAAGAAAATGGCCGCTTTGACTGTAAGCAGCCATTTTCTTGTAGCATGGGCATGCACAGTCAGCTCTGTCCAGGCCCGATGCCTGGCAGAGTGAAGACTTCTCGGAGAATCCAGCCCGACCCTCACTCGTGGACTTGGTAAGTTAAATTTGATCGAATGTTGCCTACCCCTGAAACGAGCATTTTCCCCCCATAGAGTATAATAGGGTTCGATATTCGATTCGAGTAGTCGAATATTGAGGGGCTACTCGAAACGAATATAGATTATTTAACTACTCGCTCATCTCTAGTAAGGAGTGACACCGGAATTTTGCAAAAATTCACAATAAAGGGACCAATCAGATATAAGGTTGTGACAAACAAGATGCAAAAACCTCTGTTGACACCAGATAATTGAGTTAAGGACTATTTGCAGGACCCTAAATCTCAGAGTGAAGGAATTTTATACTCAATACATTGAAATGCAGAAAAAAGCACTAAAAGCATCCGTAGCAAAGCTTCCAATGGAACACTAATACATTCAGCGAGTGAAGCTATGGTGAAGCATGTCTGCCGCTAATGGATTTTAAATAACAAGGAAGAAAACCTTGCTTTGCTACACCTAGTTGTGCAGATGTTTCCAGCACATATATTTGTTGTTTTTCTAACACAGCAGAGGAGGGAAGGTTATTTGCATTTCTAGTCTACAGCCTTTAACTGAAATGACATATGTGCAGTACTTCAGCAGGCAGATGTCAAGACTAAATTATAGCCCAGGAATGCTATCAATTGAGAGCTCTGAAATATCTGTCGTAACTGTTCACCCTGCAATGCTCAGACAAGGAGATGTTTTAAATAAAAACATATTGCTTTAGCATCTCACTGTTAACTCTTGCAGTGACACCCGAGGAGGAATGTGTAAGTGATAACGTGTAAAATCAGTCCGTCTCTGTATGATAAGAATTCCAGGGATTCAGCTCATTTATCATCCTAAGATTATTGCTTGTGTTATGTTCTTCATGTACTAATATTCTTATTTTATTATTATTATTTTTTTAATGTAGATTCTGAGCCCCATATAGCGCTCACAATGTACATTTTTTTTTCCCTATCAGTATGTCTTTGGAGTATGGGAGGAAATCCACACAAACACGGGAAGAACATACAAACTCCTTGCAGATGTTGTTCCTGGCGAGCTTCGAACCCAGGACTCCAGGGCTACAGTGCTAACCACTGAGCCACCGTGTTGCCCCCTTCTTATATTATTATTGTAATGTTTTACATTTTCATTAAAAGAACTACAAACTCTATATACATTTTTTTTTTTTTTAAATGTAGATTGTGAGCCCCACATAGAGCTCACAATGTACTTTTTTCCCTATCAGTATGTCTTTGGAATATGGGATGGAAATCCATGCAAACACGGGGAGAACATACAAACTCCTTGCAGATGGTTTTTTTGCCCTTGGCGGGATTTGAACCAAGGACTCCAGCGCTGCAAGGCTGCAGTGCTAGCCACCGTGTGGCCCCTTTTAAACTCTATATACATTTTGTCCTTGGCCGGATTCAAATTTAGAAGTTCAATGTGTACTACTATATACAGTAGCACGGTGGCTCAGTGGTTAGCACTGCAACCTTGCAGTGCTGGAGTCCTGGGTTCAAATCCTGACAAGGGCAACATCTTAAAGGAGTTTGTATGTTCTTCCCGTGTCTGCGTGGGTTTCCTCCGGGTACTCCGGTTTCCTCCCACACACCATAGACATACTGATAGGGAATGTAGATTGTGAGCCCTATATGGGACAGTGACTGACAATGTTTGTAAAGCGCTGCGGAATATGATGGTGCTATATAAGGAAGCATAATAAATATAGATACATGTAAACGTACACGTACTTTATTATTGTAATGTTCTCCCAGTAAGACCTGTTTACACATATCATTTTTGATGCAGATTTCAGCATGTGAATTGCTTTTCTGTAACCCTTTTCACATGGACAGGAAAAAATGTGGGTTTATTGGGATAATGTGTAAAAATTTCTTCTGCTGAAATGGGTTGCATGCCTATATGGAAAAGCCATAAGAAAACACAGGCTAAGTCTCATGTGGGTAAGGGATATGTTGCACAACCAGCAGCAATCGGGGGCAGAAATTTGCAGCTGGATTCTTTCTGGCTTTTAAACCAGGGTGTGAATGTGCCCTTGGAGACCATATATACGGCAGAGTCAATATACACGACAATAGACAGCAGAGCCAACCGCGCATGCCTAGAAATGTGAAGCCAGCACCAGAAGAAGATGCAGGGAAGGGCCAGTGTAGATGAAGATAGAGGCGGCACTGGAGAGTTCTCTCGCAGCATTGGGAACGCCCCCAGTGCTGCGAGAGAACTCACTTGCATACAGAACAAAACCGGGATTTCTACCAAACGGCGGCGTTGAGAAGACATCTAAAGGAAGAAGAATAGCCTTTCTTTAGGCTCTTTCTACATGTTAGGGAGAAAAAATTGCAGTTTAATGATTGAATCCCTTTAATTGAATGAGAGTGAGCTGCAGTATGGTCATGTGACCAATCGACGTGATGTCACTGGCCTGAGAACAGGAAGTAGAATTCTGGAATATCCTTTTAAGTTATTTAATGCAGATCCAATGCAATTTGCTGATGTACAGTACATTATGAAACTATGTTTCGGTTATTGGCGCGCCTCACTGGTATCCACATGGTCCAAGAAACCTATACAGTCTTACACCATCCATACTGAACTGGAGACCATATTGGTATCCATGAATGTGCACCCAACTCCATATAACAGTGTCTAGAAATACACAGAAGGAATATTTGACTGTTCCTTGGACCTGCTGAGATAGAAAGGAGATGCCAAGCATTCTGTCTAAGTGTGAAATATTAACATGTTATATCCATAGAAATACACCAATTAATCCTTATTGTTTTTCTCTGTTCCCACCTTCGTACTTAGTGAGTATGAACGTTTACTCCATTATTATTATGGCTGACATTGCCAACTGCTAGACAAGAAAGCAGCAGCACTCCTCATTGTCTTACATCTGGCCTTGTTAATAGCTTCCTTCCTGCCGTAATTGTTATCTAGGAGAGTTCCAGTCCTAAGCGTTGATATTTTGCGACAGCTTCACATTACTGTCAAAAACAACAGACTGTAGACGGCTGTCACTTACCATGGCTTTAACCTCGACACCGATATGCCTTTGTCACTTGTTGCTTCTTTGATCACCGAAGAGGTACGGTAAGTTATAGTCAACCAAATCTGCACAAGTATCATCAATACAGTTCATCAATGTTGCAGCCATTGCTTAAAGGGGTTGTCCAGGAGATGTGTATATATATATATATATATATATATATATATATATATATATATATACAATACTCACCTGTTCCCGATGCCTCCCATTGTGGTCTGGTTCTACTGCTCTGATGTCTTCTTGTGGCAGAAGTTCTCACCAGATGTGACGTCTAGGGACCTTCCCATAGGCATGTACTAGATGAAGATTGAGACCCCTATGTGGGATTGGAAAGATTGAGAGCCCTTTCTGAGCCCTATGTTGGTCCTATAGAAGTAAGGCCCGGTTAACATCTGTATTGCATTTGGAGAGTCCGCTTGGGGACCCTCCGAAAGGAATACCAAACACATTGTTAAGCACCCAGACCCCATAGACTATAATGGGGTCCGTGTATTTTTCACAGGGTGACTGCATGGAACATGCGGAGAGAAAAGTACTTCAAGACTAATGCGGACTACACACGGAAAACACACGGACCCCATTATAGCCTATGGGGTCCATGTGCTTGCATAAGCTCAGCGTTTGTCAATGCGTTCAGTGGATTCCCATGCGGACCCCTGAACGGAATAACAAACGCAGATGTGAACCAAGTTTAAGCAGAATAAATAATGAATCCATCAATATTTGGAATTTGAGTAGTGCAACTTTATAGGGGTACTGCCTGGCTATGGTGATACTCAAACTTCTATTATTATATGGCTCTATGATGCTGCTGTTATGGAGGCACGAACAATGGACAAAGAATAACTTGCCATGGTATATTCCTATGTGAAGCTCTATCTTTGTGGTGGGAGAGACTATAATATTATATGATATTGTATCCTAACTTGTACATTCATTTATTATTGAATGTTTTTGTAGCGCCTTGCTTTTTTCGACACTGAGGTTTGGAATCAATGTACGGTGTAATATACTTTTCAGTAAATACCGTAAGACTTCCATTCTAAAAGTAACATATCATTAACATCAAAGATTTTCAGCCTGATCTCGATTCAGCATTCTTCCATTTAAATTAAGGTTACGCCGTCTACACTGAGCTGTAAATTTACTAAATTGTGAAAATTTAATCTGCCACCAAATCCATCTCAGTATTTTACCCCCGAAAGGTCAGGAATAATCGCTCAATGCAAAGAAGTGTTTTAAATAATTTATTCCTTTTAAAATGTTTGTGCCTTCCCCGCAGCTGGCGAGCCATAATGCTTTCATTAAATATCACATCTGTGCTGAATTAGAACAGGAGCCTGCTCCAGCAGTGGGATGCTTGTCAGGTTGAATACCTTTTCTTCTCCTTCTTTTTTTTTTGTAGTTCCTGAAGCATTTCCAAAACTGAAGACTGGAGACAGAGTGCAGGCCTTGTCACGAGCTGGTACTGAGCTTTAGGAACATTCTTCATAGGTTATTCACCGTCTGGCTCCATTCTGGAGGTACATCTCCCTAGTGTTCGCTTTACTAGCACGTCCATGACTGCCCCTTTTGTTTAGCGATGGAAAAAACACTCCCAGAGCTTTGGAAAACAGGAAAAATTGTAAATATTTAGAATCAAAAAGATTTGCAAAAAGTGAAAGATAATATTTACTGCAATTGATCAAAAATGTTTTCGGCGACGTTCACAGGACTGATGGTGAAAATGGCCAGGGAAAGCGTCCACTTTTCACGCCGTTTTGCACCTCCTATCTCAGATCTCTCACGTATTGAGTGTATTGATAGATCCATGAAGATGGACAAAAATAGTGCAAGAAGCTTTTTGTTGTTGGACCGTCAAAAAATTGCAAACAGCCTCAAATATGGGAATAGCCCCTATTCATACATTTAATTAAATGTAGTTATGAGATGGGTTAATCAAAAATGTCTGCAACATGGCCAATATTCATGACCATGTGATGAAAATGACCGTATTTAATTTGCCGGCTCCCGCTTAGGGTATTTTTTCCCTGTTGAGATTTTGACCAGTGCTTTTCTTACCCCAAGCACAGGGAATCCTGCAGCGGTTTCATATCAGCCTTACCATTCGTTCACATCAGCGTTTGGATTCCATCCAGGGAAGTCCCCTCGAATGGGATACCAAACGCAAGTGCAAGCGCTGGTGCAGTAAAAGCAGACGGATAATGGGGTCCGTGTGCTTACCGCTAGATCTCCGCACGAATCATGTGGACAGGAAAGTAGTTCACCATCTGCTTTACTGTCCGCATGATTCGTGCGGGCACCGCACGGCAAGCACACGGACCCCATTGTAGTCTATGGGGTTCGTGTGCTTTTACAGCACAGCACTTGCAATTGCGTTTGTATTCCATTCGGGGGGTCGCAATGCGGACTCCCCCCTGGACGGAATCCAAACACTGATCTGATCGAGGGCTTAGACTTCTTTCTATCCAACTCTGCTCTGATGTCATTGAAGAAGGAAAATAAAAAAGCTGAGCTTAGATCCCATTAGTATGGAGGGTGATATATAATCCACTAGATGACAGATATGAACAACCCCTTTACCACACTTGAATAACAGGAAAATTTACAATGCCCTCTTTCCTACCTTAGACCATCAATGATGCTGACATGAGCCACTTACTGCCCTAGACAAACAACAATGCTTCTAATAACTCCTTCCCTACTCTAGGCTAGCAGACATGTTCGGTACTTCCTTAATTATCTTAAGTTATTTGGCATTGAACTCTTAATATACTAGATTACCAAGAATACTGGCATTGGGGAAAACAAACACAACCAAGGTGCCATACACAATATCAGTCCAATAGCTTCAAAATGTAGGATGGGAGCAGAAGAGGCATCCAACCCTACACCAGGTCCAAAATGAGTTCAGACCTCAAAACAGACCTTGAATTAATTCACATCCCAGATCAGACCCCAACATGAATTTAGATCTCAGACCCCTAAATGCCTCAGACTAGATCCCAAAATTAATTCAGACCTCATATCAGACTTCCAAAGTTAATTTAGACAACAGACCAGAATAACTAAATAGATAAGACCCCAGATCAGATCCCCTAAATAAACCAGATCCCAGAAAAACACCCGTTAGAGAGGACCTTTCATGGGTTTGGGCACAGGCAGTTCTATATACCACTGGAAAGCCAACAGTGTGCTGAATTCAGCGTACTGTTGGCTTTCACGATCTGTGCCCCGGGTAAAGAGCTATCGGTCCTGGTACTGTAGCTCTTGACAGTCAGATGGGCGTTTCTGACAGTCAGTCAGGAACGTCCTTCTTCACAGCAGCGCCTATCGTGCTGTACAGTGTGAGCGGGGAGGAACGCCCCCTCCCTCTGCTCACAGTGCTCGTCCATTGACGAATATTATCAGAAGGGGAGGGGGCGTTCCTCCCAGAGTTCCTCCTCGCTCACACTGTACAGCGCTATAGGCGTTGCAGTGAGGAAGGGCGTTCCAGACAGACTGTGAGAAACGCCCTTCTGACTGTCAAGAGCTACGGTACCGGGACCGATAGCTCTTCACCCGGGGCACAGATCAGGAAAGCCGACAGTGCGCTGAATTCAGCACACTTTCGGCTTTCCAGCGGTATATAGAACTGCCTGTGCCCGATCTGATGAAAGGTTCTCTTTAATAAATCAGTCCCCCAGACCAGACCCTAAATACTTCTAGTTCCTTAATGTTAAACTCCAGACCAGATTTTTGAAAAATAGTCTCCGACCAAGACAACTTCATAGAGTTAATTATTCCAAGAAATAAGAATTCTATACTTTTCTACATCTGTCCCCACAATATTTACCCAGCTAATTAAATGTAGAAAATCCAAATAAGCATATGGACATATCAATGTATGTGTTACTGGGAGCAGTCACTGCAATAGGAAAGCGATATAATTATTCATATTTGGCTTTCTTAGGATAGATCTGTGATCTCTATTTGCCTTATTGTAAGAATATAAGAAAGTATTTATAGCCTATGGACATCTGTTTCAGAGAATGACATTTAAAGAACAACTAATTACTCTGTAAAAAAATAAAAATTCTGTCCGTGATGTAATTCTTATGTTTTAGTGTCTGGAAGAAAGTGGTGGAAATACAGAGACTTACTTTATATGGACACTAACATAAAGGGTAATGTACAGGGGCCTGTATATAGGGGTGCAGAAGTAACAGTTGCTACTGGGCCCTGGAGGCTCTGGGGGCCCAACGGACCCCCAACAGACCTTTACTACATGATAAGACTTCAGTAATACATAGTACATGGTAAGTGGGAGCCCTGTTACTGGATATTTCATTGGGTTCCAGGAACTTCAAATACAGCCTGCATTGTCTTAGAGGGATTGTCCACATTCCAGCAAAGTTGAATACTGATGATCTATCCACATGACAGGTCATCAGTATCAGATTGGTCAGCTGTTTCAACTTCTGGTCAAATGAATGGGAGCAGAGCTGAAGTCCCAGGTGCCTCTGCTGAAGTTTACAGACAGACAGATGTAAGCAATGTACAGAGCTCTGTACATGGAACTGCCATTCTGCTTCCATTTACTTGAATTGGAGCAGAGAACTGCCTACAGCTGTATGCCTCATATATGGCTCCCGAAAAGCACATCACGTCACAGGAGAGTGCCATATGTCACAGAGGAGGCGAAGACAGAGCACCGGATGCCACATGGAGGTTCAAAAGAGGTAACAGAAGGTGAGTATGAATTATTATTATTATTTTTTTTTTTTTTTACATCTCCCCTTGGGCTCAATCAATTATACTCCGGGGTCTTAAAGGAATTCTACCATTAAAAATCAATTTTTTTCTCGTTAACACATCGGAATAGCCTTAAGAAAGGCTATTCGTCTCCTACCTTTAGAAGTCTTCTCCGGCCTGCCATTGAGAAGAAATACAGCTTTTTACCAGTATACAAATGAGTTCTCTCGTAGCACTGGGGGCGGGTCCCAGCGCTTAAACAGCACTGGGGGCATCTCCAATGCTGCCAGAGAACTCTCTCCAGGGACGCCTCCATCTTCAACAGCAACCGCTTCTTCTGTCATCTTTTTATGGCTGCGGTCACAGCCGGCATGCGCCCTCGGCTCTGCTAGTGGCTCAATGGCAGAGCCAACTGCACAGGCGTCAGAGCACTACTGCTGGGAAGAAGGACATTCCTGGCTGACTGTCAGGAATGCCCTTCTAACGGTGAAGAGCTACGGTAGCGGAACAGATAGCCCTTCACCTGGGGCACAGATCATGAAAGCCGACAGTGCACTGAATTCAATGCACTGTCGGCTTTCCAGCAGTATATAACACTGCATGTGCCCCAACTAATGAAAGGTCCTTTTTAAGGGGCTTTGTGTAGGTGAGGACAATATGGGTCAGGTGTCTGGAGAAGTGAGGAGTCAAAGATGTCTGTGTTGCAAACTTTACAGAGACAAATCACATGTTGGAAGAAGTGGTCATGGCGGTCCAGAGGGAAGAGACCGGAAATGTGAGCGATTAGTCAGGGACGTCTCCGGTAACTCGCCACAAAATGTTACGCACTGTATTCACTGTAATGTTACCACTAGCAGCAGAAAGGCTAGGTTCACCACTGATGGGCAGACCACTATGAACAATGTGTATATACCCGGGCATCTTTAAAACACCTGCACATAATGTATTACAGTATGGTGATCGTTTAGGCAGCTGGAAAGACCTGACAGATTCCTTTTAAATCTTATAGAGCTATAAAATGAATAACTTTATTTTACTCGATATTCAAAATATTTCTCACCATTCTATTTCTGTATAATGATGTATTTGTGAAGCTGAAGCTGTAACACTACAGAGGCTTAACTTCTTAAAGTCTAAATTAAAATAAATAAATCTGTGAAAAAGGAAAAAGCAAATATTCTTAAGCCGTATGTGGTTTTTCCTCGGTGTAGTAATGTTTGCAGATAAGCTGCAAATTCCGTAACCAAATCTTGAAAATCCCCGGTCACGGTATTCCAGGATATTCTATCATTTCTGTACACAGGAGATGTCATATAAAGTGGTCAGGTCTCTCACTTAATGGGAGATGCCTATAAAAATGCATACTGCTATGAAGTATTGGTTCCACTTCTGTGGGGTGAATTTTCCATGCACATTCAGTGTTGATAAAGCACATCGCCATGGTGTATGCCGAATATATGAACCCATAGCAATATTAAATTATGAAACAGAGCATTATATTATCTCCCTACAGGTCTCATAAAAATTCAGCCTCACTTCTTCTTCTAGAATGGAAATGTAAATCTTAAGCAGGATATATGATGTTTGGTTCCTTTATAGGAATATATTACTCTACAATCATCCTGCTACTTCATCTCTCTCTCAGTTTGAGACATTATTGCCTCCATTTGCCCAGTTCTTATAGCATCATTACAAATGCCTTGCAACCTGCGAAGGTAAGTCATCGCTTCCCAAAAGACCAGAATATGTCTTGCAACATAGTAAACTGCTGTGAATGTTAACCTTATACATAGAGATGGGTGAACCTCTCAGGATTGATTTCATGTCGGGTTTGGGTGGCTCAGAACCAAGATTAGTTTTGAGTTGAGCAAGTTTGGTATGAATGAAACTTTAAAATGACTTAAAACAGTATTGTTTTATGACACTCCTAGGAACCTACAGTATCTATAAAACATATTGTAGAACACTGTCAGGGCTGCTAGGAACCTATCTATAAAACATAGTGTAGAATACTGTCAGGGCTCCTAGGAACCTATCTATAATACATAGTGTATAACACTGTCAGGGCTCCTAGGAACCTATCTATAAAACATAGTGTATAATACTGTCAGGGCTCATAGGGACCTATCTATAAAACATAGTGTAGAACACTGTCAGGGCTCCTAGGAACCTATCTATAAAACATAGTGTAGGACACTGTCAGGGCTCATAGGGACCTATCTATAAAACATAGTGTAGAACACTGTCAGGGCTCCTAGGAACCTATCTATAAAACATAGTGTATAGCACTGTCAGGGCTCATAGGGACCTATCTATAAAACATAGTGTAGAACACTGTCAGGGCTCCTAGGAACCTATCTATAAAACATAGTGTAGAATACTGTCAGGGCTCCTAGGAACCTATCTATAAAACATAGTGTAGGACACTGTCAGGGCTACTAGGAACCTATCTATAAAACATAGTGTAGGACAGTGTCAGGGCTCCTAGGAACCTATCTATAAAACATAGTGTACAACACTGTCAGGGCTCCTAGGAACCTATCTATAAAACATAGTGTAGGACACTGTCAGGGCTCCTAGGAACCTATCTATAAAACATAGTGTAGGACAGTGTCAGGGCTCCTAGGAACCTATCTATAAAACATAGTGTATAGCACTGTCAGGGCTCCTAGGAACCTATCTATAAAACATAGTGTATGACACTGTCAGGGCTCCTAGCAACCTATCTATAAAACATAGTGTATAGCACTGTCAGGGCTCCTAGGAACCTATCTATAAAACATAGTGTAGAACACTGTCAGGGCTCCTAGGAACCTATCTATAAAACATAGTGTAGGACACTGTCAGGGCTCCTAGGAACCTATCTATAAAACATAGTGTATAGCACTGTCAGGGCTCCTAGGAACCTATCTATAAAACATAGTGTAGAACACTGTCAGGGCTCCTAGGAACCTATCTATAAAACATAGTGTATAGCACTGTCAGGGCTCATAGGGACCTATCTGTAAAACATAGTGTAGAACACTGTCAGGGCTCATAGGGACCTATCTATAAAACATAGTGTAGAACACTGTCAGGGCTCCTAGGAACCTATCTATAAAACATAGTGTAGAACACTGTCAGGGCTCCTAGGAACCTATCTATAAAACATAGTGTAGAATACTGTCAGGGCTCCTAGGAACCTATCTATAAAACATAGTGTAGAATACTGTCAGGGCTCCTAGGAACCTATCTATAAAACATAGTGTAGGACAGTGTCAGGGCTCCTAGGAACCTATCTATAAAACATAGTGTATAGCACTGTCAGGGCTCCTAGGAACCTATCTATAAAACATAGTGTAGAATACTGTCAGGGCTCCTAGGAACCTATCTATAAAACATAGTGTAGAACACTGTCAGGGCTCCTAGGAACCTATCTATAAAACATAGTGTATGACACTGTCAGGGCTCCTAGTAACCTATCTATAAAACATAGTGTAGAACACTGTCAGGGCTCCTAGGAACCTATCTATAAAACATAGTGTATAGCACTGTCAGGGCTCATAGGGACCTATCTATAAAACATAGTGTAGAACACTGTCAGGGCTCATAGGGACCTATCTATAAAACATAGTGTATGACACTGTCAGGGCTCCTAGGAACCTGTCTATAAAACATAGTGTATAGCACTGTCAGGGCTCATAGGGACCTATCTATAAAACATAGTGTATGACACTGTCAGGGCTCCTAGGAACCTATCTATCCAATTTCTATCACTGTAAGGCAAACACAGCCGAAGTTATATCAAAGAAAAAGTAACATTATTATTCGAAGGGGTCTCTTCAGACAGAATATAATAGGCAGAGACCCAGGCCTCCACGTGATTTCCAGCGCTCTCTTTCCTCCTCCTTGGTGACGTCTGATGCACTTCTCTGATGCCATGTACTTGGTGTCAATGCTGAGGCCTTTGATTTGGCTTCAGTGGTGACATTGGTATGACGTCATGACACTCGGTGTGCCCATATGACTACATGTGGCCCAATCATAGGCCTCAACGGTGATCCCAGGTGCATGACATCACTGGAAAGCACCAGACGCTGAGAGACGTCCCAGATGAGGTAACATAAGGTGAGTATGAATGTTTTTTTTTATTTTGGTCTCCTTTTGTGGGCCTCTAACTATTATACTCTCAAGTCTGAAAAAACTGTAAAGTATACTGTGGTTGCTATTTTAGATGAATTTCCATTTGTTCGGGTTTCTTAAAAAAATTAAACGATTTGCCCATCTTTACTTATATATAATGTTATTCAAAACCACATAGAATGGAAAATGTCTTGTAGTAGCTAATAATAGGAGTGAGGGTCCTGCTCACAAAAGCTTACATTCTATGAGGAAATAGGGGGACACGAGAGGTCAGAGGGCTTGTTTGGTACAATGGTCCAGCCACCTCTTAATGGATAAGGTCTTATAACTGAAGATGTACGAGCCCATCACCGTGCTTTGGCACAAATAGGCAATCAAAACACTGAAAAGTAATACAAGGCAGATATTGCGCCATCAGTATATGAAGGTTCATGAGGTTCCACCACCATATGTAAATGATTTAGGAAGAAAAGAAATAAAAACAAGCAATTACTTACATCTTAGAAATCACGTGTAACAACCTCATATCTTTCTGTAAACCTCAAGATCTATAAGACAGTCCTAATGGTGTGTTGTGAATGATAGCTGTAGAATTGGAGACTGTATGACGGTAAATGAAAGTTAGAAAAAGAGAGAAGGAATGTGGCATGGACAGCGAGAATCTGGATATAATGGAAATAGTTTGCAGATAAATTTTACTTTCAGATATGGTCTTAAGTGTGGGGTATAACTAAAGAAGGTATCGGCTGATCAAAGACTGCCAAGTGCTGACATTGTTTGCAGATGAGGATCTAAAATGCAATATAAGAAAGGATTTCAGGGAAGTAACCGCACAATATAGAAAGTAGAATGATACAACATTGGCCATATGGGGCTGAAAATCTGTCAGTTCAGGTGGGGGAGGTATCTGTCGTCCATCACACCATCTGATCGGGGTGGGGTTGGAGGCCATTCCCGATGTGTAATTGGCTTTCCAATAAACATTGAATTGGTCAAAATATAGTATAAGGTTAAGACCCCATGCATATGTCCAAGTGTACTTCCAATGTGGGGCCGGGTTTGCAGCGGAATACACTTGGATGATACTCAGAGTGACAATCGATGCCATGATACACTCACCTCTATCGGGTCTTCCAATCCATTCTGTTCCAATGACAAGATGCAGGATAGGACCTGCTCTATATTCTATAATATAACAGAATGGATCATAAGCCCCCATAGAGGTTAATGCATCACTCCATACAATGCATTCCCTGCAAACTCAGCAACACATCGGAACCACGCTGGATCGTGTACATGGAGCCTAAGGATTCCAAAGAACATGCCACGTGATAGAGTACATCAAAAGAAACAACATTAACAAAAATTACTGATTTGCCTATATGGGGTTGATGACCAGACTTTTGATGTTCAGGTTGGAATAGAAAAAATCCTGGTTTGTTCCCTATTGATCTAGAAGAAGAAACAAATACCCACTTCACGTGAGTCAAATTGTCCTACAATGGAAAACATTGACCCCAGAAGGGCTAGTGTTTGGTAAAATCCTTCTCTGAGTATTCCACAGCTTGACTCAAGCCCGAGATTGCGGAAATGAAACGCTGCAGAAAAATGCAACATTTTACATTACCTGCAAAGTGAATGAGATTCTGGCTAATCCCATCCAAACATTGCAGAAAAAATTCTGCAGCAGAAAAAATGTTTTCCCTCTGCCTTTTCAGCACTAAAGAAGTTTTAAAGCTGATCAGGAATATATAGCCATTTGATAACTACTGGTGATCGGCATGAGGAAAGATATGGGACAAAAATCCTGTCTCCATAACCTTACCCAGAACCCCATCATGCAGAAAGTCTCATGGTACTGTGATATCCATGATAAGTAGTGAATGCCATGATGGGTCAGTGTTGTTATCTACAGAGGTGTTATCTTCCATTGTATTCCTGTCTGGGAAGTAAATGAGGTTGCAAAGAAATAAAAAACATAGAATTGGCAAGTATCAATCTATTATTAAGCTTAGTGACCAGAGTGAGAATTGCTTGGTATACAGGGGCGTAACTACCGTGGTAGCAGCAGTAGCAGCTGCCACAGGGCCCGGGCCATTAGGGGGCCCGGTGACAGCCGCTACCGCTGCGTTTTTTGTTTTTTTTTTAAGTCCGTTACGGGCCCTATTCACTTGCCGATCCTGGCTGGGCCGAGATCGGCAAGTGACACCGCGGGCCCACAGAGGCTATCATTATACTCGGGGGTCTTTGTAGACCCCCGAGTATAATGATCGGCGGACCGGAGAGGTAAGGTAATATAAAAAACACTGTTACTTACCTCTCCGACGGGTCATGTGACGTCTGACGTCATTAAAGCTGGACAAGAGCGGCGGCCGACAGGAACAGGTAAGCAACTGTCTCTGTTCTTTTAATGGTTTGAATCCCCCGGGTCTCCGATTATTATACTCTGGGGTCTTTTCAGACCCCAGAGTATAATAAATGTTTATAGGTGTCCACAGTGGGACATATGGGGACACTATTGGGGATAATACTGTGTGTGCAGGGGACACTATATGGGTTAATACTGTGTGTAGGGGACACTATGGGGGATAATACTGTGTGCATTGGACACTATAGGGGTTAATACTGTGTGTGCAGGGGACACTATAGGGGATAATACTGTGTGCAGGGGACACTATAGGGGTTAATACTGTGTGCAGGGGACACTATAGGGGTTAATTCTGTGTGCATGGGACACTATAGGGGTTAATACTGTGTGCAGGGGCCACTATAGGGGTTAATACTGTGTGCATTGGACACTATAGGGGTTAATACTGTGTGTGCAGGGGACACTATAGGGGATAATACTGTGTGCATTGGACACTATAGGGGTTAATACTGTGTGTGCAGGGGACACTATAGGGGATAATACTGTGTGCATTGGACACTATAGGGGTTAATACTGTGTGTGCAGGGGCCACTATAGGGGATAATACTGTGTGCATTGGACACTATAGGGGTTAATACTGTGTGCAGGGGCCACTATAGGGGTTAATACTGTGTGCATTGGACACTATAGGGGTTAATACTGTGTGTGCATTGGACACTATAGGGGTTAATACTGTGTGTGCAGGGGACACTATAGGGGATAATACTGTGTGCAGGGGACACTATAGGGGTTAATACTGTGTGCAGGGGACACTATAGGGGTTAATTCTGTGTGCATGGGACACTATAGGGGTTAATACTGTGTGCAGGGGCCACTATAGGGGTTAATACTGTGTGCATTGGACACTATAGGGGTTAATACTGTGTGTGCATTGGACACTATAGGGGTTAATACTGTGTGCAGGGGACACTATAGGGGATAATACTGTGTGCAGGGGACACTATAGGGGTTAATACTGTGTGCAGGGGACACTATAGGGGTTAATTCTGTGTGCATGGGACACTATAGGGGTTAATACTGTGTGCAGGGGCCACTATAGGGGTTAATACTGTGTGCATTGGACACTATAGGGGTTAATACTGTGTGTGCAGGGGACACTATAGGGGATAATACTGTGTGCATTGGACACTATAGGGGTTAATACTGTGTGTGCAGGGGACACTATAGGGGATAATACTGTGTGCATTGGACACTATAGGGGTTAATACTGTGTGTGCAGGGGCCACTATAGGGGATAATACTGTGTGCATTGGACACTATAGGGGTTAATACTGTGTGCAGGGGCCACTATAGGGGTTAATACTGTGTGCATTGGACACTATAGGGGTTAATACTGTGTGTGCATTGGACACTATAGGGGTTAATACTGTGTGTGCAGGGGACACTATGGGGGATAATACTGTGTGCAGGGGACACTATTGGGGATAATACTGTGTGCAGGGCTTACTAAGGGACATAATAGAGTGCGGAGGAGGGGGTCAGTCGAGGTCTTCGGCATCGGTTTGGGGAGGGGGGGCCCCATGTCAAAAGTTCGCCACGGGGCCCCGCCATTCCTAGTTACGCCACTGTTGGTATAGTATTGTTTTAACTATAGATAGTGGTATAGGAAATATAAAAAAATACTTAAAAAATTCTTAAAAGTTAACATAAAAACTCTGTTAAAAAAGTAGGTTATTTTTGGTGTCACCTTCTCTTTAAGATTGTTTATAGCTGCCCAACTCTCAGAAACATTTTGTGATATTCCAGTCCTTCTGAGTACGTCACTTCCACAGGTGACAGATAAATGACTGATATAGGCCATGGGTTTCTGCACACAGTAGCACACAATATCGGGGTGTGTGGTTAACTGATTCATGTCTGTTACTTCTAGAGGCTTCCACTTCACCAAAACTTTCAGTTGACCAGAACAGATCTAGTAGACCAGAACTTTTGTGAACTACATAGTGGAAAAGATGGTCCAGCTACAACTTGACTGGTCCAACTCGATGGTCCAGCTACAACTTGACTGGTCCAACTCGATGGTCCAGCTACAACTTGACTGGTCCAACTCGATGGTCCAGCTACAACTGTCGATGCTACAACCTGACAGCGCCATTTATACCGTCACCGAGCTTTACCGTGTCACTCATACTACTACAAATGTCTACTTAGTCTACACTAGGTTCACACTAACATCCGGGTGTCCGTTCTTTGGGTCCTCTTGAGGACCTGAAAAATGGAGACCCTACAACTTGACAGCGCCATGTATATAGTCACTGAGCTCTACCGAATCACTCATACTACTACAAATGTCTACTGAGGTTATGCAAGGTTCACACTTTGGGTCCTTTTGGGGACCTGAAAGAATGGAACCCCAATCCTCTTAGAAATCGTATACAAGTAGAAACTTGCTTAACCGACTATAATGGAGTCCATTCAGTTTCCACCAGGTTTCTTTCTGTAAAGTCCTGTTTACATTATTATTTTATGGGGGTCGAGTCCTCGAAAGGTCCCCGAAAGTTAAGGTCCGCAGCCTTACATAGATTGATTCTATAGACTTGTGGCTGAAACTTAATCATTAGGAAGCTGTTCTAGATTCTTCGGCCGTTAGTAAGTCCTTGTTGTCCGCCATGGTGACTACTAAGCCCCCAATTTCCATACAGTTTTCCCCGCATGAGATATGTATTGCAAAACAATCTTTATAATTGCAGTTCATGCATCATATTCATTTCTATGTAAATTTCCTTTTATACACTCGGTAGCGGATAATGAGCATCTTCAGAAAGTAGCGTACAATAATGAACTTGGATGTAGAGGCTAAGACACTGACATCTTAAAGAAGTTGCAGTTGTCTCTTTTGCAGCTGTGCTTAATATAATGTGTTTCCATAGTAGCCTACTGTACAATACTTTTGCTAATAATCAAGTTCCTATGCATAAAAGAAGCGAAACAGATGTTACTATATTACCATATTATTAGTGGGATGCGACACCAAAATTGAGCAAATCATGTGGTTTCCTATGTAGGAATGAGAATTCAGTGAAGGGCTTTGGGTAGTATTCAGATAGTGAGAATGATGATATGGTGGGTTTATATGGTCACTAGAGATGAGTGAGTACTGTTGGGATCAGCCGATCCGAACAGCACGCTCCATAGAAATGAATGGATGCACCTGGTACTTCCGCTTTGACGGCGGCTGGCCGCTTAACCCCCCGCGTGCCAGCTACGTCCATTCATTTCTATGAATGAGTGAATAATATTCAAAACTCTAGTTTCGAATACCTCGCTCCCATAGGAATGAATGGGAGTGGCTGAACTGCAAGCGGTTAAGCACCGGCCACACGCCGGCAGCTTCCATTCATTCCTATGGAGCGAGGTATTCGAAACTATAGTTTCGAATACTATTCGCTCATCTCTAGTCATTATCATTTCAACAGACTTTGTGTAAATCAATAGTACAAGTGAAAAAGTAACTTGGCGGAACAGTGTATGGAACTTAGGGTAAGACTCCTCATTGCGGAAATACCAGCAAAGGGAATGAGATTCTGGTTAATCCCATCCACACTCTGCGGAATAAAAAAACGCTACGGAAAAGCTTCATTTGGAAAAACAAACTTCTTTTTGAATACAGATTTAATAAGGAAAGAAAAGGAGACAAAATTCCGCACAAACGAGATGACAATACTGCAGAAAAAATGTGGGTTTGTTTCCGCTGGGTTTTTCCATGAACATAACCATATATAAATTCGTAGACAACCAACCATCATAGACAGTCTTGATCAATTGCCAATGTATACCACCATAGTCGCAGGAACTTTCTATACTGTTATACCCAGCCATGATCTCCTTATTGTGACCCGATTATCTTCTCATACATGCCTGAAGTCCCCCTTCCTTTTAGAGGAGTTATTCTGGTTTGGCTATTAATCCCAGACTATAATTTTTTGCTTTTTTTTTTATTTTTTAAACCAAGCATGAACTATAGGGTGCTACCTTCCAAAAGGTGGCGCTAGAGCTCGTTCCTCTTTTCCACCAATGAGGTCCTATTTGTATATTTCTTACTCTTTATTACATACTTATTGATAAATTATTTTGATCAAAAAAGTAAAATTAGTGCCCCATAAAAATGACATAACATAGAGTTGTGTTCACGTCACATTATTATAAATTGCAAAAATATCAGGCTAAAATTAGAATTTTTATTCACCTTTTAAATTGCATTTATATACTACTATATATTCTCTCCCCTGAATTTCATATAAATCTGTTTCGTTTTATGTAGGATGAAAAGTCTTTCGTGCCATAAAAGTCCTGATCACAAACATCTGGAAAACTGGTGGATAGCCATCGGGCAGGATCAATTGTTTTGATTGACAGCCGCCTTCATATGAGTATTTTCTGTGTGTTCCCCAGGCGGTCAAAGAGGAAACCATGTGTTTGTTAGTTTAGAGGGGCTTTCCTTTGTAGGGTCAAAATTTGCCAATGGCAATGACACATTGGGGGTTATGTCAAGGTGACTGTGTGTGTTTGCCTTGACGATCCTGCATATGTTTTGATAGCATAATGTTGTGTGTTACAGACAATGAACAGGCAAATTTATTTTTATGGATTCTGATATCAGTGAAAATAAATAATCCTATATGACAAATTATTTACATCAGACTTTTATTATGAACATAGTTTGATTATATATTGTTTGATTTCCAGCTTAACCGTGTAGGCTGTGGCATAGTCAGAGTCATCTCATAGGAGGTTTAATTCTATCTATTATAACATTATACACAGAAAATGCTCTGTATGCATCTCACCAGTCTTGGGGTAGGGCTCTTATAAGACTAAGGCTCCCCGTAGAGGGCCACAGCAAAAAAAGCAACACAATGCAACGTAACACAACATAACAAAAAAAGCAACGCAGCATGGCAGCATGACGGCAATGCATCACATTTTTCCCCTTTTCAAAGGTTTCCCCTGCGGACTTTCTGCTTCCATTACACCTATAGGGAAACCACCAAAATTCCTGTATTGCTGCGATTTCCAAAAACGCAACAGTTTTGGAAATCGCAGCGTGTATTATTTCCGCAATGTGTGGATGGGATTCATTTTGCAGGGACAGTAAAACACCACATTTTTTTTACACCACGCGGGGCACTGGCCTTAAGTAGAACATACATGTAAAACACAAGAAACCTAAGGCCAATCGCTGCATACGAGCCAATACGTATTGGCTAGAAATAATATATCTTTGTATGAATCATATGTGAATTCCTCTCATAAGATTTATCCCTTACAGGAATCTTCTCAGTGTTCTTAAATGGAATAAGATTGATCATCTAACGTAACACTCTTATCAGAGATTAGCAGAGATAAGTCATGTACGGTATTATTTATGTTGCCTAATGGCGGTACATTAAAGCCCTATAGACTTTCTCAGATCTCTGGAGCGTGCCCTATTTCATTCATCGGGGATATTAATATGCGCTGTCCATGGTGTTATTTACAAGCATAGGTTGTCCATAAACTGTGTCTGGTAGTACAACCTATCCCAAGTACAAGGAGCCGAGCTGCAATGCCCGACGTTGCCTAAGGCTAGGAGTGGCGCTGTGGTTTTTTTTTCGTTTACCAATCCTTGGGCAACAGTCTTAATATCCTGACTCTAATTAATTCTTCTATTTGTCATCTTTACAAGCCTCCTTATTCTTCAAGATAAATGTATCTGTGATGATATGATTGGAAGGCATTGGTTTTCTTATTTTTATTTTATCTAACTTTCGCATTCTGTGCCAGCTCTCGTCAAAGACACTTTCAAGCAACACTTCTATACAGAATTGTAATACACGTGGGAACATTCCAGAGGGTTCTAAGTTATCAATTCACTTTGATGGAATGCCAAGCTCAGTTCACACAGGCAGATTCTTGATTTAAAGAACATTTTTTTACGGGAATGTATTAACCTTTTCTTGACAGTAAGCTGTGTATTATAAAAAATACTTGTGGACTTTTGTCATCTTAAAAAAATTTATAGTACCGTATATATAAGGACGTATATGTATAAATTTTGAAATGTCAACGTTTAGACCTGTCGGATGGAGAGTGGTGGCACGTCAGCAGTCTGCACTGGAGAAGCAATGTAGTCATGTGTAATGGAGAGTGGAGGTTCTAGTTACATTATACACAGTCCAGTCACATTAATGTGACCACTTGTCAAAATCCAGAATAACCACCTTTGGCAGAGCGGACCGCTGCGAGACGTGCAGGAAGAGAGGGGGATGTTGTGATGATGTCACTGAGATGTTGAGCCATGCCGACTCCAGTGCCGTGGCCAGCTGTGCTAGGTTACATGGTTGAGCAACAACCCGATCGAGGTGGTCCCACAGATTCTTGATTGGGTTCAAGTCCAGGGAATTTGCTGGCCAAGGGAGTACGGTAAACTCATCCTGGTGCTCCTCGAACCACGCACGTACACTGCGAGCTTTATGACACGTTGCATTGTCCTGCTGGTAGATGCCATCATCCTGAGGAAAAACAATTCGCATGTAGGGGTGAACATGGTCTGCAAGGATAGATGCATACTTGTGCTGATCCATCGTGCCTTCCACAAGGATGAGTGCACCCAGATGACTGATGACACGTGCCTTCTACCATTGGTTATTTAACATTGATGTCAAAAGTAGGTGGTGGTCACATTAATATGACTGGACTGTTTAGCAGTCCATGTTGATCCCCCATAAGAGCATCAAGACCCAGAGTAGTCATATCTAATGGTTAGATGGATAAATGAATGGATATAGCTGTAGGAGGCATGTTATCAGTCTACATTGATCTTTACAAGAACAGATAACAGGTATAGTCAGGTCTGATGGTAGGTGGAGGAGCTGGTGGTAGGACAGAGAGAGACAATAGAGAGACAATGTAGTCCTGTTTACATGGTGGTTTGCCCTGTAGAATTGCAGCACTGGAGTTCTAGGTTCCAATCTGACCAAGGTGTTTGTATGTTCTTCCCATGTTTGCGTGAGTTTCCTCCTATGTTCCAAAGACATGCTCATAGAGAATGTTGGTTGAGAGCTCTACATGGTGCAATGTATGTTAAGCGCTGTAGAAAGACAGTTTTCTTTACAAAAACATGGAGGACATGTGAAAAAATAAATTTTTGATCTCCCACAAACTTGTTTGTCTTGATGGCCTAGTAGGCATGCTGATATCCGACAAGTCAGTGGACAAGCTGCAAAGCCCTGGTGACATCGTGTCAGTGCATAGAAATTTATTGACTAACTCTCAGATTTTAGTGTCCAGAGGTCATGGACTGGTCGAAAAACTGATGCCAATAGAGACATCATTTTCTTTTCCCATCATCAATAAAACAGAAAGATGGTTAAAACTATCGGTCCAGATTTACTTACTGAGCTGCACCTAGAAAGTGGCCCAGAAATGTGACCCAACTTGGCGCATCTCAGTTCCTGCACCCCGCTCACCACTTTCTGAGATAGTGTGCAGAGCAGGACAGGAATCTGGACAGGTAACCATCCACCAGTTTTACTCTAACTCCTGCCACACAACTGGATTTAGCTAGATCACAAATTTTACGCCAATGAACGGGCACCTACATGAGCAAGGATTATTAAGATGCTACACCTTAGTAACTCTGCCATGTCTTACACCTGCATAAATAGTGGCGTAAGAAACACCAGTTTTAACAAGTTCTTGCCAATATGGGAAACTTTCAATGGCAATGGTCAATGTGTCTAGCAATGTATTGCAATAATCAATGGGGGCAATATACTAATCCCTTACACCAATTTACAGCATACAAAAGCTGCAAACTTCAGGGTAAATGACATTTTGTAACAAAAAATTTTCCCCATCCATGCCACTTTCAGAAAGTAGAGACAAGACATAAAGGATGTGGGCAGGGACATGGGTTATCTTTTCTTTTGACATACCATCTATATGACCACCTTACCCGGCAGGGACATGGGTTATCATCATTCATGCCATAAAACTGAAGTCTATGGCAGCTATGAGTTGGCACAGATTTCAGTGCAGGCACATGGCCCGGTGGAGGTTACGCCTAATATACGAGGAGGCGATCTTCATTAATCTCCCCCAATGTACGTAACATAGGGATCATTATTATTGTTTTGCTGGTAATTTCTGGGTAAATCTCGCTCTGCTTCCTCTATACATACATTACCAGGGGATACAGTGGTACAGAAGTGACGTGACAGTCTCATGCACTATACTATTAGTATTGATTGTATGTTGCAATATTTTTTCCTGAATACTTGTAATCACGTAACCCTGTTTTTCTGCATAAAACAACAGCTGGTATTAGAATAATTTGTAGTCTGGATGAAGCCATCTGTAGAGGTATTGCATAACAAGGCAAGGGAAGAGAAATGTTTTTGGAAGAGAAAGATTTCCAATATATTGTAACCTGAAAATTGTGAATATTCTACATTCAGGAGACTTGTTTTTGTGTATTATAATGGCAGAGTCCATGTAGAAGTCACTCAAGTCTTTATAATTGGTATTATTGGTATTTATTAATTAAAGGGAATGTGTAATTTAGAAAACTCTTATTTTCCATACCGTATTGTAGCATTCAAAGGGGGTCCTCTTTATAATACCCCCATCTCTTGGCCAGTAGAGAGTGGTTATAATGTGTATTTCTCACACTGGAGCACATGTCCTGTCCTCCATTACATTAAAATACACAGACAATCTTACACCAACTCCAACTTTACACTCCTCAATAGGTGCCGTTCTACTGATTCTGGTTGTGGTTGGAATTTTTTCTCTAGCCCTCACCATTCCCAAGTAATCAATGCTGTCAGTTTCAGCACAATTATACTCACAGCAGTCAGGAGAGCGGTTCTACACTGTCTTCTCCAGCCATGGTCCACCCACTTGACGAAGAGAGAATAATATTATTGGAGGCAACAAAAGTGATTACTAGGAAATGGTAGCTATGGAAGGAGGCAAAGAGTTGGAGTTGGTGGGGATGGGAAAAATGACCTCTTAAACACAACGTAATGTGATATCACTAAGTGTATTATCCTGTACTGTGACATCACTGTGTGTATTATCCTGTACTGTGACATCACTGTGTGTATTATCCTGTACTGTGACATCACTGTGTGTATTATCCCTGTACTGTGACATCACTGTGTGTATTATCCTGTACTGTGACATCACTGTGTGTATTATCCCTGTACTGTGACATCACTGTGTGTATTATCCCTGTACTGTGACATCACTGTGTGTATTATCCCTGTACTGTGACATCACTGTGTGTATTATCCCTGTACTGTGACATCACTGTGTGTATTATCTCTGTACTGTGACATCACTGTGTGCATTATCTCTGTACTGTGACATCACTGTGTATTATCACTGTACTGTGACATCACTGTGTGTATTATCCTGTACTGTGACATCACTGTGTGTATTTTCCCTGTACTGTGACATCACTGTGTGTATTATCACTGTACTGTGACATCACTGTGTGTATTATCCCTGTACTGTGACATCACTGTGTGTATTATCTCTGTACTGTGACATCATTGTGTGTATTATCCTTGTACTGTCACATCACTGTATGTATTATCTCTGTACTGTGACATCACTGTGTGTATTATCCCTGTACTGTGACATCACTGTGTGTATTATCTCTGTACTGTGACATCACTTTGTGTATTATCACTGTACTGTGACATCACTGTGTGTATTATCCCTGTACTGTGACATCACTGTGTGTATTATCCCTGTACTGTGACATCACTTTGTGTATTCTCACTGTACTGTGACATCACTGTGTGTATTATCCCTGTACTGTGACATCACTGTGTGTATTTTCCCTGTACTGTGACATCACTGTGTGTATTATCCCTGTACTGTGACATCACTGTGTGTATTATCCCTGTACTGTGACATCACTGTGTGTATTATCCCTGTACTGTGACATCACTGTGTGTATTATCCCTGTACTGTGACATCACTGTGTGTATTATCCCTGTACTGTGACATCACTGTGTGTATTATCCCTGTACTGTGACATCACTGTGTGTATTTTCCCTGTACTGTGACATCACTGTGTGTATTATCCCTGTACTGTGACATCACTGTGTGTATTATCTCTGTACTGTGACATCACTGTGTGTATTATCCCTGTACTGTGACATCACTGTGTGTATTATCCCTGTACTGTGACATCACTGTGTGTATTATCCCTGTACTGTGACATCACTGTGTGTATTATCTCTGTACTGTGACATCACTGTGTGTATTATCCCTGTACTGTGACATCACTGTGTGTATTATCCCTGTACTGTGACATCACTGTGTGTATTACCCCTGTACTGTGACATCACTGTGTGTATTTTCCCTGTACTGTGACATCACTGTGTGTATTATCTCTGTATTGTGACATCATTGTGTGTATTATCCTTGTACTGTCACATCACTGTATGTATTATCTCTGTACTGTGACATCACTGTGTGTATTATCCCTGTACTGTGACATCACTGTGTGTATTATCTCTGTACTGTGACATCACTTTGTGTATTATCACTGTACTGTGACATCACTGTGTGTATTATCCCTGTACTGTGACATCACTGTGTGTATTATCCCTGTACTGTGACATCACTTTGTGTATTCTCACTGTACTGTGACATCACTGTGTGTATTATCCCTGTACTGTGACATCACTGTGTGTATTATCCCTGTACTGTGACATCACTGTGTGTATTATCCCTGTACTGTGACATCACTGTGTGTATTTTCCCTGTACTGTGACATCACTGTGTGTATTATCCCTGTACTGTGACATCACTGTGTGTATTATCCCTGTACTGTGACATCACTGTGTGTATTATCCCTGTACTGTGACATCACTGTGTGTATTATCCCTGTACTGTGACATCACTGTGTGTATTATCCCTGTACTGTGACATCACTGTGTGTATTATCCCTGTACTGTGACATCACTGTGTGTATTTTCCCTGTACTGTGACATCACTGTGTGTATTATCCCTGTACTGTGACATCACTGTGTGTATTATCTCTGTACTGTGACATCACTGTGTGTATTATCCCTGTACTGTGACATCACTGTGTGTATTATCCCTGTACTGTGACATCACTGTGTGTATTATCCCTGTACTGTGACATCACTGTGTGTATTATCTCTGTACTGTGACATCACTGTGTGTATTATCCCTGTACTGTGACATCACTGTGTGTATTATCCCTGTACTGTGACATCACTGTGTGTATTACCCCTGTACTGTGACATCACTGTGTGTATTTTCCCTGTACTGTGACATCACTGTGTGTATTTTCCCTGTACTGTGTATGCATAATCAATATTGCAGAATCACTCTTTGTGTTGTCCCTGTGTGCTAAGAAGACCAAAATAGTTGTACAATACACTGTAATATTCTGAGCTTGCTTCTTAAGATGATAATGGTGGAGTGAAGCCCCATTACGAGCACTGTTATGCTCCTGAGCACATGGTAGATTACAGACCATTATAGACTTTACTTTGGGGCTCAAGCATCCTAGTAACACCTTGGAGAATCTAGGTTGTCACAGATACTGATAGTCTTTGGACATCACTGCAGAATATATCGGTGCTATAGATATATAAGCTCAGAAATAAAACATATAAACCTGAAACAAATAATAAAGAATCCAATTCAGACTTGGCCAAACACGTCGATTCGGAGTTAGCCAAAGTACTTGTAGAGGCCGGTATGTGTTGTAGGTATTAGCCCGCACTCATCTATATCATTAGCACATAGACTATCTGCGAATAGGATTTTTCTCCATCTTTTCAGCATTTAACACACATATAAAAAATGTTAATGTATTGCGGAGTGAATAAAACATATGTAAATATTTCTCATCAGCTGCTCGCTCCTCTCCCTCTCCCTTATTCTAATGCATAGAGCCACATTGCACTCAATAATTTCACGGCAGGAGACGGCGGCTCGGAGAATATAAATATATTTATTCGGCAGAATCCCATCTTTTGCAATCTTTTCAGTCTATAGATAAAAAGTAATTGTTGCTCTTTAAAGAAAAAACATAAACAAGCACAGAACTATAAAACACACAGGGACGCATTAACATTTTTATATGGGCTCGTACATTTTTTCTACAGCTCCTTTACGCCCAACGCGTGGCGTCTTGGAAAATCGCCTCTTTGTCACCTATAAAGCTTTAAGGGAGAGGAAATATTTTTCGGAACCTCGCCGTCGAAATGAAAACCTCACAGTTGTCTTGCCATTCTTAAAACGCGCAGGGTTGCGGTTGTGTTGCTGACTGTGTGGATTTGCAGATGCCACCATATGGGTCTCGGAAATCTAGATACACTGATGATTCTCTGCACATGGAGGAGACAGTCTGTATTGTTGGCATTCTCCCTGAACAGAAACAAGCACAGCTTAGCAAAGAGGAGCAGATGGTACTAGATCTGGTGCCAGAGGAGCAGTGAATTAAAGGTTATACCCACCAGGTTTGATGCAGTGCCAGTATGAATTGGTACAGAAGTTTCAGCCCACCTGCTTACTGGCCTTGTGACATCTGCCTATTTTCTTCTAGTTTTTTTTTTTTTGACTCATTTACGTTCAGCAAGCAAAATAGTCATTTCATTGGCAAGACTCTAATAAATAGGATTACAATGACGGGAAATAGCTTATGAGAAAATCTATAAACCAGTAATTATCTTCACTTTATCTTATCAAGCCCTTACAGCATGGGAATGAATGTCAATGGATAGGCAAGATTTGGTTATTGGATTTATTTTATTTTTTTAGAATTTTTTCCCTTGATTCATGGGTTCATATCATCAGGATTCTTGTAGTTTAGATCTACAGTAGCGGCAGAAATGGCTTGGTGGCAGATTTTTTTTTTTTAATTTTCAACGGGCAAATACACATGATAAACATATCAAGGAACATCTATTAGGATTTATTCGCACGGGGAAGATGGGTGGCGAAGGATTCGGCAATGGTCTCGTTTATTTAAGTGGAGTTTGCAGAAATCTATGCACATGCTGCAGAAGCGACCCGGTTTAGATGGAGATGATTGTCTGTTGCAGAATTTCTTTGCAATAAATTTGCTGTTTGTGAACATGGCTCATAGGCGCTGCAGCTGTGTCCATACTTGCATCCTTTGGCCGATGGCTTTGATTGACGCATGACATGACTCTGATCACCGACAAATAATTGCTTTGATGCTGTAATATATGATCATCAATTGACGAAGGGGAGGGCTGTCCATTTGAAGAAGGGGAGGGGTGTCCCTGTTTAGCTTTCATGACCCAACCATTTTCTATTTTTAGAGCTTTTTAGCTGGTTGGTTGGGATGGACTGCCTCTAGATAATTAGATTTTTGTTATCCTTGGTGTTGGAGTGGTTTCCAAGTTTCCACAAGCTAATGAAGGGACTGGAGGTTGGGAGTAGTAGTTATGGCGGTCATGTGTCAAATATACTCAACTGGCTTTTGCAGCCTACCTCCCAGGCTGGACACCATTGAGAGGGGCCTGCAATGGTACCATTTTAATGGGGTTTGCAAAGTCGAATCCAACTAAAGACAGGTCTTTTTTCCTATAGCTGAAAAATCTAAATGAATGGTAGAGTTGGAAAACATTTCAAAATCCACCTGTAACAAACTGCATTTGGGGATTCCATTCCCCCCTCTGCAAGCAGCACTTATCTCGGCGCATTTTTCATGTGGTAACTGAGCGGAAACCACACGGACCCCATTATAGTCTATGGGGTCCACGGGTTTCCTAAGGTAACCACTTTTTTATGCAGATTAAGTTTCCATTTGGGGGGTCCTCAAATGGAAACCCATTCTTAGATGTGAACCGCGCCTAAGTGTGAACATGCCCCAAGGATGCAACAGGTGGGCCAATGTCAAGTTGCTGTCCTTTTTGTGTATGAAGGCAGCGCCGCACCTTCCATGAGGCGACCTGAAGCGACCGCTTCAGGCGGCGCTATGCCAGGGCCTCGGGAGGGTGGCATTTTTGCTGACCTAAGCCAGTCCAGGACAAGCTGTCCTGGAATGGCTTAGTGTCACCGTGTCTGCAGCCCGACACGGGAAGCGAGTGGTGTATTGGGGCGGCCCTGCTGGACGCAGCGCTGCTCCAGCGGCCGCCCCTCACACTCAGGCAGAGAGCAGGTCCTCTCCCTGCCTGCTCTCTGCCTGTGAATGCCGCTCGCTCCGCTCGACCATGCCCCCTTTCCGCTCGGTCACCCCCTTCCGCTCGGCCACGCCCCTTTCTTGCGACCCTGCCCCTTCAGCTCCGCCCCTCCTCCGGGGGGGGGGGGGGGGCGGCTTTCTGACGCCGCTTCAGGCGGCAGAAAGCCCAGGTTCACCCCTGTATGAAGGCATAACTTGTTTTCAACCCTCTTATAGGGCTCTCTTAGTGCCTAATAGATCGGGCTTTAAAGGGGTTTTACAATAAATTAGAATGGCAGAAAATAACCAAATAACTCAGTTTCCTTAACAATTTCCCACCGCTCCCATTCTGGTACTTCATATGTTTACCAAGGACACATAAATACTGCAGTCAGTACTAGGCCAGAGCGCCAATTGTGGCCAGCGATTGAGCGCCGCGCTCACATGTCTGTCTAAGCACAAAATCTATGGCGCACGAAGGTCAATGGTGAAAGGATAGCGGATAAGTGCCAGCTAAATGGGGGTCCAACTGATGGGACCATTAACAAACAGAAGTGTCGGAAAGTCCATCTGAAGCCTCCCTGTGAATGAAATAGCAGTGACTTTGTGTAATAGGTGCTCCATTCACTTCTGTGGGGCTGTCGGAGATTGCAGGATCTTCATAGAAGTGAATGGGGTGCAGATCCTGCAGCCATACTGGTGCTTCAAACAGGGAGGATGCAGGGGGACTTTGGGAGCCTTGTTCTCATGATAGGTGGGGGTCCCAGTGACCTGAAACTTATCCCGTATCCTATAGATAGGGGGATCAGTGACTGTAATGACAAAACTGCCTTAGGAACCAAAACAGCCGGATTGGTAAGATGAATTTTCCGGGCGACTGGACGACTTTTCAGCATGGTCTCATATATTAGATATATTTGTGTTGAATATAAAAATCATGTACAAATCCTCTAGTCCATACCATATCCAAATAATACAGCCATATAGAGCGCAAAAAAAACAGCTTAAAAATACAGTATCGTACAATTCTACAAAGAAAATAATGGGATATATTATTGGACTAGGACTAAATGCAATAAGTATTGTTCACTGTAACAAAACCCCAGGTCCCCATTGTCATGTGATCACATGAGGTCCAGGAAACATGAGTCACAATGTAGTTAGTAGGAAGCAGAGCTGTAGGTACCATAGATTACTCAGCTAGGTCATAAAAATAATATGATCCAGACTCGGCCAACAGAACGGCAGTAAACACATGCAATGAATAATGAACCCTGACCTGATGTAAACAAGGTCAAACATGACCAGGATAAAATAAGAACCTGCGGCGGCGAATGTGCTCGCAGATAGGACTCTCGCAGATGACTTTTACATACTGTGTATTTTCTTTACTGTGATAATTTATTCTAGTGCAAGTTCATTTGAGAACAAAATCTGAAGTTGCCAGTATTAAATGTTAGGCTTCCATCTGTCATTGCTTTCATTTATTTATATGGCATTTTGGCTTTGACAAATTGTGGAATTCTACTCAAGGCTGAGGACACCTTTGGGGGCATTAGTGTTTACTGAAATGTATGTTTTGAGTAAAAAACATTAAGTAAATGGGCTTTATTAACAATTTTCTGTCATTTATGAAGCTTGTATGACTTCTCATACATTGCCGGCTGCTCAGTATTAGAGATGAGCGAACACTGTTCGGATCAGCCGATCCGAACAGCATGCTCCCATAGAAATGAATGGAAGCACCTGGCACGCAGACTTTGCCGGCCGCCGGCCGCTTAGCCCGCCGCATGCCGGCTGCTTCCATTCATTTCTATGGGAGCGTGCTGTGAGTGTGCTGTTCGGAACGGCTGTTCCGAACAGTGTTCGTTCATCTCTACTCAGTACGCTTTAGTGTAAAATCCATCAGACGAGTTCTCTGACAGTTGGATTGTCCACCACTAAAATAGTCTGCTCTCAGGTAGGGCAGCAGAAATCACCCGACATGTTTGCAAATAAATAAATGCAATGTTCGTGAGGTTAGAACCCCACCCCTTATAAATGGATGAATGTAATTCTTTAAGGGTCCGTTCACACGGAGTAAAGTGGCACTGATTCTGGCACGATAACTCACGTAAGAATCAGCGCTGAAAAAAAAAGACTCCCATTGACTTCAATATGTTCTGCGCAGAAAACGGAACCCATTGAAGTCAATGGGAGTTTTTTTTTTCATTGCTGATTCTTACGTGAGTTATCATGGCAGAATCAGCGCCACTTTACTCCATGTGAACGGACCCTTAAAGAATTACATTCATCCATTTCTAACGGGTGGGGTTCTAACCTCATGAACATTGCATTTAGGGGCTGTTGCATTGTTATAGAGAGTGCTGTGTCCCCTTCTAAGTTCATACTCCATGGTAACATTCCCAGAGAACTGCAGCACAGCCCAACCCATCCTCAGTGTGGTTTCAGTCCTCCATGTCCTTCCTCTTTCATGTAGGTTTCTTTAGTGTAGATTGACCCCATGGTGGATCAGTGGTTAGTATTATTGCCTTGCGACACTGGGGTTCTGGGCTAGAATTCAGCCAAGCATGGCATCTTTATAGAGTTTGTACGTTCTCCTCTTGTTCGTATGGGTCTTCTCCAGGTAGTCCCACACTCCAAAGACATACTGGTAGGGAATTTAGATTGTGAACCTTACTTGGGTCAGTCAGTGATGACACTGTCTATAAAGTACTATGGAATATGTCGGCACCATATACGCAAGAGAATAAAATAAACCAATAGCTCCAAAATCCTACTAAGGATAAGATGGTTCTGATGTGATGTGCTTAAGACAGAAGGAAGAGATTGATGTGATGGCTTTCCTAATATTTTATGTCCTATAAATCATGGACAACAAATAGTTAATATACTGTCTGATAATATATCTGTCCACAGGCTCTTTATTGGGCAAAGTGAGTTATTGAAGCCATACTTGATATCAATAAACATTCTGGAAGATTTATGACTGTGATTTTGGAGTTCCCAGGAATTCTAGAAGATGGAACAAATGAAGCCAGAATCACTAGAGCTCAGGATGTTTGGTCTGGATTTGTTTTGATTTGTAATTTATTTTTCTATTTTTTTTATATATTTGACCACTTTTAATATATTTTAGAATATAATTGAATAATAATTGAAATAAAAATAACTAAAATGATTAGGAAAAGGCTGCGGGTTAGCCGACCAGTTGTGTTTTTCTGCCATTTATTAACACTAAGTATAAATATTCCCTAAATATAAACTTTTATTGGGTTGTCCAAGATGGGTATTCTTAACCATACAGTCGGTGCCCTTGTTATAGGAGAACTGTTTTCCTTACAATGTTCTGGGAGAAGGGGGGATAGACATTTTGAGGCAGATCTGCGACCTCAATCATTTAGCCATGACCAATCAGGGGGAGCAACAGAAATAAAAAAGAGGGGATCATGTTTTGGACATCAATACTTTTATTAGCATTAGGTCTTATCAGTATCTAAAGCCGGACATATACTTTAGATCAGGGATGCCCAATACGTTGATCGCGATCTACCGGTCGATCGCAAAGGACATATGGGTCGATCGTGGGATGCAGCCAGGGATCCCCGGTGTTTGCTTGTTCACAGTGCAGGCTGAGAGTCGACTCTCAGCCTGCGCTGTGAACAAGCACTCCGGACACTTGCAGGCCGGGCAGCAGCAGCTCCGGGGAATGACGCGCTTCCCGCTCTTAGGGATGGAGGGGGCCGGGGTGCTGCTTCTTTTTTTTTATTTTTTTTTTTAAATGTAGATTGTGAGCCCCACATAGAGCTCACAGTGTACATTTTTTCCCTATCAGTATGTCTTTTTGGAATATGGGATGGAAATCCATGCAAACACGGGGAAAACATACAAACTCCTTGCAGATGGTTTTTTGCCCTTAGTGGGATTTGAACACCAGGACTCCAGCGCTGCAAGGCTGCAGTGCTAACCACTGAGCCACCGTGTGGCCCCAGGGTGCTGCTTCTTCACAGCGCAGTCTGAGAGTCATCTCCGGTCACTGGCAGGCATGGCTACCGCAGCCCCAGCCTGCCAGTGTCGAGAGATAACGCTCAGCCTGCGCTGTGAACAAGCAGACAGCAGGGATCCCTGGGATCACGCCCTGTCCCGCCCACATGCCCGACCCCACCCACAGACATGCCCCATCACGCCCACAGGCCCACCCCGGCCCCGTCCACAAAAAGTGGGTAGTAGATCTTTTGCCTTGGTCAGTTTATAAAGTAGCTCACATGCTGAAAAAGTGTGAGCACCCCTGCATTAGATGAATGTCAGCTGAACGTTTTTGTGAGAGTGACAGACCATGTGATCTGTATGAGGGTTTCAAAACTTTCACAAGGGCATAAGGTGAGAAAAATAAAAATTTTGGATTTCATCATGCTTATTCTTTTGTCCTCAGGGGAAATAAACCATCTCCAGAGGTGTCTCACAATGGCTCCCCATTCCCCATATGGAAAAAACTTGGCTGAGTGTGGATTTTTGTGGCGGTTGGGAAATAGTTGGCCGATACAGTCATGAAATATTTCCAGAAAAGGAAGTATTTCTCCCAGAAAATTATTGCAATTACATATATTTACTTTGTGTGTACTGGAATAATAGAAAAAAAAAATGAAAAAAGGCAAATTGGACATAATTTCAAAATTGGGTGGGAAAAAAATTGTTGGCACCTTTTCAAAATTGTGGGGAAATAATTTTGTTTCAAGCATTCCTGTTCAAACTCACCTCTAGCAAGTAACATGTGTGGGCAATATAAAATCACACCTATAACCAGATAAAAAGGAGAAACGTTGACTTAGTCATTGCATTGTGTGTCTGTGTGTGCCACACTAAGCACGGAGAACAGAAAAAAGAGAAGCAAACTGGTCTCGAGAACCAAAAATTGTGGAAAAATATCAACAATGTTAAGGCTACAAGTCCATTTCCAGAGATCTTGATGTTCCTTTACCCACGGTGTGCAAAATAATCAAGAAGTTTACAAACGTTGGATGTTAGAGAAAAAGGTTGCAATGCAAGATAGTCTGGATCTTCACAGTCTTCGCAGGATAGTCTTCACAGTAAGAACAGCGAGCCTATGGAACGCTCTGCCTCGGGTGATAGTGTATTCATTAAACAAGTTAAAAGAGGGCCTGGAAGTAAAATATTATGGGTTATGGACTCTAGATTTTAAGGACACATTGATCCAGGGTTTTTATACTGACTGCCAGATTGGAGTTGGGAAGGAATTTTTTCTCCTTAAATGGGGCAATTGGTATGAGTCTCATGGTTTGTTTGTTTTTTTTGCCTTCCCCTGGATCAACACTGTAGGGGATTGTAGGGTTATAGATTGGATTTGATGGACTGATGTCTTCATCCAAACTCATCTACTATGTAACTATGAATGGTGGATAAGCAGCCCGAGTCAAGTTCCAAAGAAATTGAAGCCATCCTGCAGGCTCAGGGGCATTAATATCAGTGTGAACTATCTGTCAACATTTGAATGAAATGCTATGCCAGGAGGGGTTTGTGTCCTAGGTCATGGGTCTTCCAACAGCTCCCAGAAATGGATGGAAACAAAGGAGGAGAGTTCTGAAGTGGCCTGAAATGAGTCCGGATCTATAGCCCAATGAAAACTTCTTTTTTTTTTGTTACTGTAGATTGGGAGCCCCATATAGGGATCACAATGTACATTTTTCCCCCTATCTGTATGTCTTTGTAGAATGCGAGGAAATCCACGCAAACACAGGGAGAACATACAAACTCCAGATGTTGTTCCTGGCGGGATTCGAACCCAGGACTCCAGCGCTGCGCCACTGCATTGCCCCTCCCATTGAACACTTGTGAAGAGATCATAAAATAACAAAACGTGTAACTGCAATAATTTTCTTAGAAAAACCCTTACTTTTCTGGAAAAATTTCAGGGGTGCCAACACTTACTGTAAGTATCTTAAAGGGGTTGTGTAGGATTAGAAAACATGCCAATGTCTGTTACTCAGGAAGTGATGCCAAGTCCGTTGCTCACATGACCATGCTGTAGTCTCATTTCTTTTATGGAACTGAGCTGTAGCATTGACATGTGACCAAAGGGCGTGAGGTCACTTCTGGAGAAGAAAGCAGCCATGTTTTTAATCTTGCACAACCCTTTAACTATATGTCCAAATTTAATAATTTCATATAAAGCTCCTATGAGTTATGAGTAGACAACATATACACAATGGTTCTCCAATCATGTATAAAGTAGATCTGCAGATATATTTTTGCACCATCCAAGAGTACATTTTGGTATACCTTTCAACCCATTTGCCCAAGTTAAAAAAAGAAAAAAAATATTCACTCTTTACCTTCGAGACAAACACATGAAGAACTGTATTAAAATAACATCTGTTGTTTACACGGTATAGGAGTAAACACGTGAATCTGCAGCAGCTGTTGTCACATCCCGAACCGAAAGATGGCCGCATAGGCACGTATACTACAGCTGATAACAGGAATCCCATGGTGCAGTGTTGTTGGCTCCAAGGGACTGCATAGGCCGATAATGATCATAGCAAGATCAATAGGATTAGCTATAATAGGATTAGTATGAAAAAAAATTGATAAATGTGATTAGAAGATGACCATGACCGGCCTATGTGTGTGCTGTGTGTGTCCGGGTCTACTCGGAGACTTAGAGGGACTAAAGACATTAAAAAAAGGATACAATCACGCTTTTACCATCTTAAGTGTCATATTAACTCTTCCTATGGCCATAGACTTGACTTGCGCTAAGAGGGAATATATTTATTTTATATTCAAAATATTCATCTTTAATCCGATTTTTTTTTAGATTAGAGGTATTGACAGTGTACTGTGAATGATGTGATCCTGTGTTATCTACCTGTAGCTTTATTAAAAAAAAGGTGTTAACTTTCATTGCAATCCTACTGTAAGACACTGACCTGGAGCTCCCAGAAATCCGTGGCCAAGGAGAATCCCCGACGTCCCTGCAACCTCTGACTTAGATTGGTTTTGGTTGGGTACAAATCCAGGAACGTGGGCAGAACCAGATTGAGAACGTTCCCTAAAAGATTCCCTGACTGAACCTGCCTAACCTCAGAGTAACATCCTTACTAGGATGACCCTAGATTCCCTATAGTTACCCTGACAGTGGGCTGAGATGTAAAAAGAAACAAACCGAGTATTACTAGTAGTGGCAGATAACAGAGAACAATAGCTGTTAAGAGTAGTCAGGCTAGACCAGTGGTGGATATAGGTAAGAAATAGAACGCAAACATAAACAAGGAAACTAAATAGGCAAGGAACAGGAAGGGTAAGGGAAAGTAAAGCTAAAGGACTGTAGCAAGTGTACAGATAAAGTTGTAGAGAACCTGGAAGTTTGCAAACTTGAAGGCTATACCAGGCACATGTACATGGGGGGAGGGGACTAAAATAGGAACTGAGATACAACACCACCCATCACAGATAGGAATGACTGGCCAGACAGCCTGCCGTTCAAACCGACACTAAGGAGACAACTTAAACCCTTGATGTACTAAATACAACCAGAAGAGTCTCTGACACGCCTCTGGAGCATGTGCTGCATAGCAGGAATGCTGTGGCGTCCCCGAATCCTGACACCTACCTGTCATGATAATGATCTCTACAGAACAGGAAGTGTTGGTTTGTTATAAGGCCCGATTCACATCTGCGTTCGGTATTCCATTTGGAGAGTCCGCATGGGGAACGGAAGACCAAGCACATTGACAAGCGGTGAGCAAGCATGATAATGACTATAATGGGTCCGTGTGTTTTCCATGCGGTGTCCGCACAATTCATGCGGAGATTAAAGTAGTTCATGAAGTACTTTCCTCTCTGCATGACTTGTACAGACACCGCACGGAAAACCCACGGACCTCATAGTGTATGAGGTCCATGTGCTTTCATAAGCTCACTGCTTGTCAATGCGTTCAGTATTCCGTTCGGGGGGTCCCAGTGCGAACTTCCTGAATGGAATACTGAATGCCTAAGCTTTGTGTTTTTGGAAATCACAGCATGTCAATTATACCTAAGGAAACACATATGGGTATAATAGGAGCAGAAAATTTGCATAGGATAACTCTCTGAATGCAATGAAAACCGCTCTGGAAAAAAATTGTGACGCGTTTCTGCCATGATTTTTTACACCACGTTTTTTTTTACTGTGTTACGTGGGATCTTAGCCTAAAGGTGTTGTTCATTCAATCTATCCATTTATCATGTGATTAAAAAAATTCTGCGTCAATTATATCAAATGGCCATGGCAATCTTCTATGTTACATTAATGGGGTCAGCCCACACCAAATCTTTAGGGTGTAAGAGTTTGCTGTACGTATCCCGGCTGTATGACTGCGACCACTCTTTCCGCAGACATATGGAACCAATTAGATTTAGCTCATTGAAGACCTGCACAGTCCATGAAGAATTTATTAGGCTCAGAGTTTGTTGTGCATGAGCTAAGGAAGTCACCAATTCATAAAAGTAGAAGGAACCCTGTTAATTTAGAGAACAGCTCAGCCTGAGTCACCCTATACTTCCTTAGTTTTGGGAAAGCGTATGGGATCTACCAGAAATTTCTTGATGGAGAATGTTTCGTACAAAAGCTGTATTGACACTTTAAGATTTTTCCTCCATCAACTTAGCTTGAATTTGGTTAAAAACTTGGATTTATTGTGAAACCAATTCAGTATAATATCAGACCATGCTAGCCAAAAAGGCTGCAATTTACCAAATACACAATGGTCACCCGCATGTGGACCTTCTACAGGCAGGTATGGTAAAATGCTGCAAATGCTTTCTAAGATAGAAGTGCACGTAGTTTATTTTTGTCAATTAACAAAATGAAAAAGAGAAATCTAAATTCCATCAATATTTGGTGTGACCTTTGCCCTTTGCCTTCCATCAGTTCTTGAGGGAACTCGGTAGGGACATTGTTTCCACCATCTTCGAGAACGAAGCACAGATCTTCTGTGGATGTAGACTTGCTCCAATTCATCTCTCTCTTCATGTAACCCCAGACAGACTGGATGATGTTGCGTCAGGGCTCTGCAGGGGCCGTATCATCACTTCCAGGACTCCTCCTCCAAATAGTGATTTAGATTTCTCTTTTCTTCATTCACTTCATTTGCTTAATTGACAAAAATGAACTGTTAAGGCCGGGTTCACATCTGCGCCCCTGTCTCCACTTTCATGTTTCCGTCTTCTGCTGACAGGAGACGGAAACCCAGCAGACAGTATTCGTCTGTGAGTGCCTGTGAGCGTTTTGTGGTTTCCGTGGCGAAACCAGTTTTTTTGAACTGGACACAAAGTCCTGCATGTCCAACAGTTTCGCCGCGGAGAGTACAAAACGCTCACAGTCGCTCAAGGGCGGACACTTTGCAATCCCATTCGATTGAATGCGTTTGAAAAGTGACTGTCTGTATCTGTCTCCTGTCCAGTTTCTCGGGTAGAAGATGGAAACCTGAAAGCGGAGACCGGGCGCAGGTGTGAACTTACCCTAACACTATTTTTTAAAGGGATTCTACCATTAAAACAACTTTTTTTCTAATTAATACGTCGGAATAGCCTTAAGAAAGGCTATTCGCCTCCTACCTTTAGATGTGGTCTCCGTCGCGCTGTTCCTTAGAAATACCGGTACTTACCGGTATGCTAATGAGGACTCGGCAGCAATGGGAGCGTCCTTGTTCTTCATCTTCCTCCTCCCCTTGTCTGTCGTCTTCTTTCTTCATAATGTCTGACACCTGCGCAGTCGGCTCTGACAGCAGAGACCCTGTTTGAGCCAACTGCGCATGCTCAGTAAGGTCCGTACAGCCCTCCGACGCGCAAGTGAACTCACCCAGGCGTCGGAGGGCTGTACGGACCTTACTGAGCAAGAAAGAAGATGACAGACAAGGGGAGGAGGCAGATGAAGAAGAAGGACGCCCCCATTGCTGCTGAGACCTCATTAGCATACCGGTAAGTACCGGTATTTCTAAGGAACGGCGCGACGGAGACCACATCTAAAGGTAGGAGGCGAATAGCCTTTATTAAGGCTATTCCGACGTGGTAATTAGAAAAAAAGTTGTTTTAATGGTAGAATCCCTTTAAAACATTCTTACTTTACAGCATCCCCATGCCTAAAACTTTTGCACAACACTGTATGCTTTGTAAAGCGTTATCCGGAAACAATGTCATCTTGAAAAACTAACTATCCCGTGAACCCCATATCTGGACCTGTCCAGCCCCGAGGAAAGGTAAGGGAGGACAGATTTGTCATAGCGATTAAAATGTGCGGATTAAAGTTAATGTGACCTTTAATAGAGGATTGTTTTTCACATGGAATCCAATGGCCCCTCCTGATTGTCCAGCAGCGAGATGTGATATGTAATATAGGGATTGCTTTAGCATATCACAGCACAACATTTGTCACTAATGGGGGACAATGTTGCACGAAGCATCTTGATGTGCCATGTGGTAGAGCATCTGTTCTCTGAGCTGATAGTCACAGATCAATTAAGATACTGTGCTATGAAGTCAAGACTAAGTTCAAAGAAAAAAGTACAGTAAGAGAAGTCCAAATCCGTCCATTATTGCTAAGTATCAATACTAGAGCGCCATTGTGTCTGTATACAGCAGGCTATCATTATCAGAATGTGTCATAGGCAGTATATACATTTAGTTATAGAACCTCAGCGTGTAGTGTAACAAGTACAATGTCACAGATAAACCCAACCGAAATCAATCGCAACGTATTGTGAGACGATGGACTACTGTTATGTGCTATATCTATAAGTCCTGAAATGTTTCACATTGGCCACTATATACTGTATATACCTTTACCTTTATATAGTCAATTCACCTGTCATCATCTAGTATCAAGAATAAAGAAGGAATAGACGAACTAATAAAGGTAGGAACAGCCTTAAACGGACTGTATTGTTATGGACACTTAACCCCTATCCACAGGACAGAGGATGTGTCTGATCACCAGATGCCCCATCACTAGGGTTGAGCCAATCTTGAGATTTCAGGATCGTTTTTAAAATCGATTTTCCGATCATTTTCCATCCGAACCTGATCCCAATTCCAATCCTAATACAAGTCAATGGAATTTTTTAATGATCGAAAATCAGATTTTAAAAATGGTCCTATTCACTACATAGCATGGAGTCCAAAAATTGAACGCTTCAATTTTTGGACTCCACGCTGTGTAGTGATTAAAAAATCTCCCGACTACTTAGTCCCCCCTGCTGTCTGCTTACCTGCATACAGAACTGCTGCCACTCCACATTGCTCTCGGTCCAGTCCTCTCTCTAATTCACATGTCTGCAGAGCTCCGTATGCGCCACCGCCTCCCAGGCTAGTGTTACTGATGCTGGGAGTAGTCAGGGCTTGTTGTGTCTTAGGAGAGTGTGGGCAGGTAAAGGGCAGGGAGACGTGAGTGCATCACTCAAGTCTCCCCTCCCAGTGCCTGCCCACACTCTCCTAATCCACAAACCCTGCCTTCTCCCAGCTTCTGTAACACAAGCCTGGGAGGCGGGGGCACGCACTGCGCTCTGCAGGCATGTGAATTAGAGAGAAGAGGAGTGAGAACAACGTGGAGCAGCAGCGGCAGCAGTTCTATGCAGGTAAGTTGAGCAATTGGGATCGGAATTCCGTTCCCAATCTTTTTTAGGCAGGATCGGAAACCAATCGTGATCTTGAAATCCAATCTTTTCCGATCCTGATTGCTCGACCCTATCCATCACTTGAGGTTATAGTCATAGTAGTGCCATTCACCATGTCTTCACTTACAAGGAGGCTTTAAGGGGACTTTGTGATCCCTGTCCTTAGGATCACTGCGGAACCCAGTGATTGGGGAGATTAGATACTTATTCCCTCTGCTGTGGATATGGTATAAGTGTCTACAATGGCGTATCCTCTTTAAAGGTAGCATATTGAAAATACAACCCTACCTGTAGGCAGTATGTTATAGAGCAAGAGGAGCGGAGAAGATTTATATATGGTTTTGGGGGAAAATATAGTATAACCTGTCATTTCTCCATTTACATAAGACTTCTCAGTAGAGATTTCAATAGATAAATGTCAGGTTAGACTAAATCTTTTCCTACAAATCTATACATTGATATTCTCAGCTCTCTTTGCTATGTCCTGAGATGCCTACAGATTCTACTGCATTTTCCATGGGACAGGTTCCCTTTATAAATGGTAACACCCAGGCCGCCTCAGAATCTGTGCAAAAAACGGCTAGTCGTGACTGATGCTGTTGCAGTGCACCGGTATCCAGTTGTCACGTTCCGCTCCGGATTAGACCCAAATGAATGGGCTAGAAAGGGCAGCTCACTGAAGTGAACGGCTCCCATTAAAATCAATGGGAGTCGTTTTTTGCAGCCGGAATCTAAGGCGGATTCCATGTCAAAATCCGGTCCAAAAAAACCCATGTGAACTTATCCAAAGGCCAAAACCCATATACCGAAATGCAGCAAAAAACTGTGGTTGAAACATATCGGGTTTTTATCCGCAGCATTTCTCATTTCATTTTCCCTGAGATTTCCTCTGTGGACTTTCTGCCGTTATTATTCCTATAGGGAAAACGCCAGCATTTCCGTAGGTATAACTGACACACTTGGATTTTCAAAAATGTGGATGCTTTTGAGAACACAGATTCTCCGCTGCAGAATTTTTTTTGGCAATGTGTGGATGGGATTAGCCAGAATCTCATTCAATTTGCAGGTACTTTTTTTTTTTTTGCAGCATTTTGACACGCCAAGTTTTTGTAACATGGGGCTTCAGCTTTAGAGCTGTAAAGGCAAATACTAGCTGCAGTATAATAGAACTCAGCACAACTTACTGAATATAGGGCTGTGAAGGTGCCTAGTATATAGTGTTAGGCACAAGACGTTATAGAGAAGAATTATGTGCAATAGGTGAACCATAATCAGAGATCTCAGAACTCTTTCTATGATTCTGCAATCCAAAAGTCAATCGGATATTTTTTGACACTTTAAAGTTTAGCCATTTAGGTCTATAGCTTGACGTGTAGATTGTAAGCCCTTGTGGACATGTTCCTCTTACATCAGCACTATCATCTGGCTGGCTTTGTATTTATTATACATGTTTTTTGTACTATGTGTGTAAGCCTCTTTTCATGTGTATAGCACTATGGAATTAATGGTGCACTTAAAAAAATGGTATTATCATAATAATATAATAATAATAATAATAATAATAATAATAATATGATTTTTATTATACATTGTATTATTATCAGTATTGTCATCAATATGTATTATTATTATTATTAATAATACTTTTAACTTGTAATAATAATATGTATTACTATATTATTATTATTATTATTATTATTATTATTATTATTATTATTATAAATTGTATTAATATTTGTACTGCCATTATGTATTATTATTATTATTATTAATATTATTATCAATAATGATATTATTATTACTACTACTACTACTAATAATAATAATAATAATATAGTAATACATATTATTATTAAAAGTTAATAGTATTAATAATAATAATAATAATAATAATAATAATAATTACTACTACTACTAACTTATAATAATAATTATTAGTAGTATATTATTATAAATTTTATTATTACTATTACTATATTATTATTATTATTATTATTATTATTATTTTTATTATAAATTGTATTATTAATAGAGATGAGCGAACAGTGTTCTATCGAACACATGTTCGATCGGATATCAGGGTGTTCGCCATGTTCGAATCGAATCGAACACCACGTGGTAAAGTGCGCCAAAATTCGATTCCCCTCCCACCTTCCCTGGCGCCTTTTTTGCACCAATAACAGCGCAGGGGAGGTGGGACAGGAACTACGACACCGGGGGCATTGAAAAAAATTGGAAAAAGTCATTGGCTGCCGAAATCAGGTGACCTCCATTTTAGACGATCAGCGCTGGCTCTGCTGGAGGAGGCGGAGTCTAAGATCGCTCCACACCAGTCTCCATTCAGGTCCGACCTTAGACTCCGCCTCCTCCAGCAGAGCCAGCGCTGATTGGCCGAATTCCGTACTCTGGCCAATCAGCACTGGCTAATGCATTGTATTGGCGTGATGAAGCAGTGCTGAATGTGTGTGCTTAGCACACACATTCAGCTCTACTTCATCGGGCTAATAGAATGCATTGGCCAATCAGCGCTGGCCAATGCATTCTATTAGCGTGAACTGAGTTTGCACAGGGGTTCTAGTGCACCCTCGGCTCTGCTACATCAGATTGCTACATCTGATGTAGCAGTGCCGAGTGTGCATCAGATGTGTAGTTGAGCAAAACTGACTCAGCACTGCTAAGTCTCTGCATTCACATAGGAATGCATTGGCCAGCCTTCGGCCAATCAGCGCTGGCTCTGCCGGAGGAGGCGGAGTCTAAGGTCGGACCTGAATGGAGACTGGTGTGGAGCGATCTTAGACTCCGCCTCCTCCAGCAGAGCCAGCGCTGATTGGTCGAGTTCCGTACTCTGGCCAATCAGCACTGGCCAATGCATTTCTATGGAGAAAAGTTAGCTTGCGAAAATCGCAAACTGACAGGGATTTCCATGAAATAAAGTGACTTTTATGCCCCCAGACATGCTTCCCCTGCTGTCCCAGTGTCATTCCAGGGTGTTGGTATCATTTCCTGGGGTGTCATAGTGGACTTGGTGACCCTCCAGACACGAATTTGGGTTTCCCCCTTAACGAGTTTATGTTCCCCATAGACTATAATGGGGTTCGAAACCCATTCGAACACTCGAACAGTGAGCGGCTGTTCGAATCGAATTTCGAACCTCGAACATTTTAGTGTTCGCTCATCTCTAATTATTAATATTAGTATTGTCATCATTATTTAATAATAATAACAATAAATAATATTTACTACTAATACTACTACTAGTAATAACTTATAATAATAATTATTAGTACTATATTATTAATTGTATTATTATTCATATTGCCATTAATTATTATTAATAATAATAATTACTACTACTAATACTAACAAATAATAATAATAATTACTACTACTAATAAATAATAATAATAATAATAATAATAATTACTACTACTAATAAATAATAATAATAATAATAATAATAATAATAATAAATATAAGATTATATAATGCGTCAATAAAAACAGCCTAAAATTTGGAAAGTGTTATGTCCTTCCATGACCTGCTCATTCCATCCCTACTCTACGTTCCGATACAAACGACAGCTAAAGGCATCTATTCTCCACAGATATTATGAGAATGCTACAGACCATAGAAAATGGTCAAAGAAATTGTGATAACATGAAAACCTCAGACCTTGTATTTGCTCTTCTACACAGTTTGATCCCATTGTGACCCTGATCTGCTAATTTTCCGCACAAATACATTACAAAGCCATATTTTGTATGTTCTCATTATATATTCTGTTTTCCGGCACCCTGACAGTCCTGGGTATTGTTGTTATCAGATATATGGTGTTGTTTTGACCATTTTTAGCTATTAGTCTATCACAAATACTATCTGGATCTATTTCCATTGGCTCGCACGACGAGTATCTCTCTCCGAGTCACCGGACATGAAGCACTAGTCTCATTTCATTGCTAGTAGCCCAAGGAGCCGGTAAACAGCAGGCGCTATCATGTATATTGAATGGTGATGAAGCAGTGATATATAAATTACTAGGTGACACGGGAAGGAGCTATGAAATTCATGCAGGTTACTTAGCTCTCAGAGTTGTCCGCTATGTGATTGTCATATTAGGAACTTTAAAGTAATCTTTTTTTTTTTTTTTTTTCCTAAGTAGCTGGAATAAAAGCGACAAGGAGCACTGGCTACGATTTCAGAATAAGTGCTTGTAATGAATAAAAATGAATAGTATAGTCATAATAACATATTTCAGGAGTGCTAGCCTTTCCTCCACCTGCCATATTCCGCATGTATTGGAAGGCGCATAATTATAATCATGAGCCTCTTTGGACATTTAGTTATTGTGCACGAAGCCTGTAAATCATAAGCGGTAATATACATCATTGCTTTGTACCGTATTTGTGCACCTTTTACCCTTTTAATTGCTGTACAATGAAGACAGGTAATCATGGCAAGTCATAGGAGTCAGTCTAGTTATTTTCTTGGAGTGTCAAGAACTTTTTGTGGTATTGTTCCATTTTTTTGGCTTTCATAAATGCAATGTTCTCTAGGGATAAGTCATATACCTCAATCTCTATAAACGTAGTGTGGGGAAGGTAGCTAGGTAGCAGCAATGGTGCGGACCCAACCAGTCAGAGACAGGGACACAAAATCTTGTAGAAATGCAGGTATATTTAGAAAAAAAACAGCAAAATAAATGAACCTTTACATCAGGCACAAAAGGAGCAAAATAAAATACAGCCTTTACTTCAGGCAAAAGCACATGAAAGAAAACACTGCTCGTCTGAGCACTAACTAAACTAAGTACTGATTGTATGAAACAAAACCCTGCTCGTCTGAGCACTAAATAAACTAAGTACTATTTATATGAAACAAAACCCTGCTCGTCTGAGCACTAACTAAACTAAGTACTATTTGTATGAAACACAACCCTGCTTGTCTGAGCACTAAGTACTAATTGTAGGAGTGGCTTATTCTCAGCCACATGAATCAACCAAAAAAAAAGTGCAATACAGTCTCACCAGATTCACAGTGTCAAGACAGACCCAAGCGCCTCCTCTCACTCCCAGGATCTGCCCTGAAGTGTGGGATTGACAGCCTTTTATGGCCCAGTAAGGAGCCCAGGAGTCACACCTGGGGCTGAGGCCTATTCAAGATCCGCCCTGGACCACACATAGCTCAGAAATCTGGGGGATATATACCGAGACTCCAACACTCTGCCTGTTACCTTCTCACAGTAGGTATTTTCACTAGTGAAAGACAGAAGAGCTGTTTGCAATGTCTGAGTTTATCCACAAGTCCTAGTGGGCAGCATATACTTTAATGAACTTTTTAACACCTTTTATACCCAGGCATTATTTCAGTTGTAGTTTTTGACTCCCCTCCTTAAAACCCCATCACTTTTTCTGTTCACAGAGCCATATTAGGGGTCAATATTTGCGGGACCAATTATACTTTGTAAGGGTACCATTTAATATTCCATGCGATGTATGGGGATGCTGTAAAAAAAATTCAAAATGGGGCGGAATCAGAGTAAAATATCACGGGCTTTTAAATTTATGGCATTCACTAAGCAAGCAAGATGATATTTTACTTGTATTTTATGGTTCAGTTAAATTTTAGGGATACCAAATTTATGTAATTGTTTAAAAAAATCCAAAACTTTACAAAAATATAACTTTTCTTTCTTTTCTTTGGAGTAGCCATATTCTGACACCAGTATATATTTGCACGTAGAGGGATACAGGGATGCATAGGGGTCTTTTTTGTGGGGCTAGATATATTTTTTAGTTAAAATTTAGTTAAAATTTTTAATAAAGGAAAGCCAGCAAAAAAATAATAATACATTGCAATTCAGCAGTACGGTGCTCACCATATGGGTAAGTGCTCTCATAAATTGATAGACAAGGTGTTTTTGGACACATGGATAGTTAATGTGTTTGTGTTTTTTTTTTTTTAACTTTTATATGTAATTGAAGAAAAGTGGGGTGATTTGAATTTTTAGTTTTTATTTTAAATTTTTTTGATGTCCCCTCCATAATTATTAGACCCCCATATTTTCTTATAGCTGTACATTTTGCAATTCCTCTATGATTATTCCTGAGAATGTATCAATAGAGTTACAATTGGGTGTTACAAGGTTGGGACATGTCCTGAATCAATCTGAAAGTCTTCGAATTATGCTATGTAGGGTAGAGTAAGGACACACCCCTCTGACAAGAGTAATGGTAATGCCCGGTTGTCAATGTATTCATACATTTCTAGAAGGAATGACAGAGGAATGGTATATTGAAGAGATCTAAGAAATGATACTCCAAAACAAGCAGAAAAATTTGAAAAACTAGAAAAATTTCATAGTTATTTACAATTGACTATAACTTCAGGTAACAAAATTTGAGCATGCAGCCCCCACATCGGTGAATGGTGGAAGGACATTTTGTATCAACTAGAATCTATGTAGAGATCTATGTGTATATGGGGTGGTCTTCTCCAAGAAGATGTCATAGAAAATCTAGTCTGGGTAGGGCAGTGGTCTTCACATGACCGGTTGAAATGTGGTTGTTGGAAAGTGGAATTAGGGAAAAAACAACGGCATGGTGACTCAGTGGTTATTGTTGCAGTGCTGGAGTCCTGGGTTCGAATCCAACCAAGGACAACGTGCAAGGAGTTTGTATATTCTCCCCGTGTTTGCTTGAATTTCCTCCCATGCTCCAAAGATATACTGATAGGGAAAAAAAAACACTTTATTCATCTATGCAACATTACATTTCAACTCTAATCAATAGAAATTTTCTCCTCTCTCGACATATACTGTATATATATATATATATATATATATATATATATATATATATATACGCACACATATATCCTACGAACTTATATATATATATGAATGTATAGAATGTATAGAATGTATAGAATGTGAATGTATAGAAACAAAGATATATCCCACAGATACATAGATATATGTACACATCTATATGTAACAGAATCGTCACTTATAACGTATTGTCCCATCATTCCATCTATTTCCATAACCAATAAGGACATCACGTCCGATTTTCATCCGATATTATTCCACGCGACTCATCAGCTCAAGTCTCTAAATATCTTCAGGCTAATTATTCGACTGTAGACGACAATTGTTCTGTTTCTTGGTACAGAGCATAATATTTGGCCCTGGGAAACAGACGCAGCTAAAATTAGCAGCTCATTTTCATGTGTTCTCTCTGCAAACATTCTGTCTGGTCTGTTTTTCCGGCTCCTATCAGATGGATGGCTGTGACTTTATGCCAAATTGCCTTGTTTCCCCTTTTCTAAAACACTGCGTACCATTAAATATTACCAATTGGTTATTAGGATTTTCTATTGCGACCGCTCACAAATAATTTGGATATCAGTTTGTGCTTACTGTTGTGTTATGGTTCTATTCACTGCGGCTCCATGTATGAATATCAGGTAATGGGTACCATTAGTTTTTGTAGTTAGCATGTTTCCTGGGGTGTCGGTGACAGCACAAATGTATGCATTAAAACAGGCGTGATGAAAAGCAGTAGTGTTTATAATTTTAGCCCAGCTGCTGTATTGATGGATACGATATCTAGCACATGCTCCAGGTGGTTTCTAATGCCCGACTCCCTGCAGAAACCTTTATTTGTACATCTTAAACCACTTATTGGATTTCAACAGGATTTTTCAGCCTGAGCGCGGTTACAGTGTTCGCTTGTGTAATGTACTAAATCCTGGCTTTGTGCTGTACATATTGTGTGGCTCATCTTCTCAATGCATCCAAATATTGAACACATATCTTGTCCCTTATAACGGTATTTTTATGTGATTTTATGTTGGTTCTATTAGTAAAAAATAATAATAATAAATAATAATAATATAATAAGTAAATAAAATAGTAATTATATAAGTAAATATAATAATAATAATAATAATAATAATAATAATAATAATAATATAAGTAAATAAAATAGTAATAATATAAGTAAAAATAATAATAATAATAATGATGATGATGATAATAATAATAATAATGTAAATGAAATAGTAATAACAATAGTAAAGATAATAATAATAATAATAATAATAATAATAATAATTTATTTTCTATATAACGTGCATTAAACAGGTTTTAATATTTAATATTTTAAAGGTCAGCATGGCATAAGATAGTACAAAAAAAAATCCCCTCTGCCATATTGGCAAGCAAGTATCATATCCCTGCTGGTCTCTACTTCCTGATCCTGTCCCCTTTAGCCAATCACTGTCCGCACTGACGACCCGCCTCAATCAGTGATTGGCTGAGCTGGAGTTTCCTGGGACCAGGACGTAGAGACCAGTAGGGAGCTGATAAGCAATGTGAGTGTCAGAGCGTCTCTCCACTGGACTTGTGGGTAAGTTTAGTCAGCAGAATAATGTTGCTCTTTATGGTGGTTTGTATATTGTTTGATGGTCAAATAAGGTGCATTCAGAATATATTCACTTTATCTATTACTATTATAAGTATTTGGTGAGTAGCAATTCTGATAACAGATACTGTATACACTGTGGGTAACACAGAGGTCAGAAGTTTCTACTATTATATTTTGAATAGCTCCGCAACTTTTTTCATATTTTCCCTCCTCATTTTCCAAAATACATAACTTTTTTATTTTTCTGTCCACATAGCTACACTGTCTACCAATAAGTATTTGGACACCCGTGGTAGAACAGAAAAATAATATTTATTCCTATTCAATAGTTGGTAGAATAGTTGGGGGTCTGCCGACTCGGGGCACATTCCGACAATCACCGTTCACCTTCCACTTCGTAATCACATAGGCCACTGTCGATTTTGGGTAATTCAGTTCGCTTGCTATGTCCCTTAAGAATCAACCATTTCTGTGGTACCCCACAATTACACCTTTCTCGAAATCGGACAACTCTGCACTTCGTGGCATCTTGCATGTGACTAATGCCAATGCTGTTTCCTATTTACTGGCGGAAGGCGTGACGTACATCACGACCGCAGATATCTTCATTTGCATGGGTGTCCAAATACTTATTGGTCGACAGTGTATGTGAGGACTTATTCTTTGTGTGCCAAGTTATACTTTCATTTATAAGACAAAAAATCTTCCAAGAAGAGAACCAGCAATCCAGAAGACATATAAAAATCCAAATGTTACTTTATTCTTCAAAAGTTTTAAAAAAAAAACATACAAAAAGATTCTGAAAGGTATGTAATATATATGGCGATATTTGACTCACATCTATATGTCTTCTGGATTGCTGGTTCTCTTCTTGAAAGATTTTTTGTTTTTGTTGTTGTATTGCTCCTGGCCGTGCAGCTTTAATCCGTGTAATCTATCAGTGTGGGATACAAGTCACGTATGGATAAGAAACTTTTTCATCTATTTATTTTTTTAAAAAGGAAGCCAGAGTAAATGGAATGTGGAGTCCAAGTAGAAGAGTGACACACTTCTACTGATATCTGTCTATCTCTATCTAGTGACACTCTTCTACTGATATCTATCTATCTATCTATCTATCTATCTATCTATCTATCTATCTATCATCTCTATCTAGTGACACTCTTCTACTTGGACTCCACATTCCATTTACTCTGGCTTCCTATTCTACCTACTACTGACACACTGAAGAAGGTCTTTAATTTGGACCGAAACGTTTGTATATTTTGTCGGAATAAAGTTACACTTTGGAAACATACTACCTGAAATTTCGTTCATTGTTCATGATGGCCGTGAGAAGCCTTTTCCGGGCACCAGTTGAAACGACCGAGCGACGGTTCATCATTTATATAATAGAAATAGTATATACTACATATATATATATATATATATATATATATATATATATATATATATATACATATATACTAGAGGGAGGACCCGGCTTCGCACGGGTATATTACAATTTATGTTTGTGTAGTGGCCCCGTAAGAATTGTCCAGTTTTGCACTGGTGTATTTTGTATGTGGTTTGTGTGTATGTCCATAAGCGTCATGTGATTATGTGTATCTCATTTTGGATGTCAGTGAAAAACCTGTGATCAGTTGTTATGGATACCTGGAGTAAAGCTGTATCTAATCCTTCCCCGTGTAGTACTGTGTTTAGATGAAAGTGTCTAATCCTTGTTGGTGTGGTACTTTGTGCAGATGCACATATCTAATCCTCCGGCGTGTGGTACTGTGTGCAGATGTGTGTATCTAATCCTCCAGTAAGTGAAACTGTGTGCAGACGCGCGTATCTAATGACTCTGGCGTGTGGTACTGTGTGCAGATGCGCATATCTAATCCTCCCCCATGTGGAACTGTGTGCTGAAACGCGTATCTAATTCTCTGGCATGTGGTACTGTATGCAGAGGCCTGTATCTAATCCTCCCGTGTGGTACTGTGTTCAGATGCACGTATCTAATCCTCCCCTGTGTGGTATTGTGTGAAGAGGCGCGTATCTAATCCTCCCCCGTGTGATACTGTGTGCTGAGACGCGTATCTAATTCTCTGGCTTGTGGTACTGTGTGCAGAGGCATGTATCTAATCCTCCAAAGTGTGATACTGTGTGCACACATGTATCTAATTCTCCCCTGTGTGGTACTGTGTGAAGAGTCGCGTATCTAATCCTATTGCATGTGGTACTGTGTGCAGACGCGTGTATCTAATTCTGTGGCGTGTACAACTGTGTGCAGACGCACGTATCTAATCCTCTGGAGTGTGGAACTGTGTGTAGACGTGTGTATCTAATCCTACAGCATGTGGTACTGTATGCAGACGTGTGTATCTAATCCTATGGCGTGTACAACTGTGTGAAGACACGTGTATCTAATTCTCCCCTGTGTGGTATTGTGTGAAGAGGTGCGTATCTAATCCTTCAGTGTGTGGAACTGTGTGTAGAAGCATGTATCCAATCCCCCAGCATGTGGTACTGTGTGCATACGCGCATATATAATCCTATGGCATGTGGTACTGTGTGTAGACGCGCGTATCTAATCCTCCCCCATGTGGTACTGTGTGCTGAGACGCGTATCTAATTCTCTGGCTTGTGGTACTGTGTGCAGAGGCATGTATCTAATCCTCCAAAGTGTGATACTGTGTGCACACACGTATCTACTCCTCCCCTGTGTGGTACTGTGTGAAGAGTCGCGTATCTAATCCTACAGCATGTGGTACTCTGTGCAGCCGTGTGTATCTAATCCTATGGCGTGTACAACTGTGTGCAGACGCGCGTATCTAATCCTCTGGAGTGTGGAACTGTGTGTAGACGTGCGTATCTAATCCTACGGCATGTGGTACTGTGTGCAGACGCGTGTATCTAATCCTATGGCGTGTACAACTGTGTGAAGACACGTGTATCTAATCCTCCCCTGTGTGGTATTGTGTGAAGAGGTGCGTATCTAATCCTACAGTGTGTGGAACTGTGTGTAGAAGCATGTATCCAATCCCCCGGCATGTGGTACTGTGTGCAGACTTGCGTATATAATCCTATGGCATGTGGTACTGTGTGTAGACGCGCGTATCTAATCCTCCCCCATGTGGTACTGTGTGCTGAGACGTGTATCTAATTCTCTGGCTTGTGGTACTGTGTGCAGAGGCATGTATCTAATCCTCCAAAGTGTGGTACTGTGTGCACACACACATATCTAATCCTCCCCTGTGTGGTATTGTGTGAAGAGGCGCGTATCTAATCCTTCGGCGTGTGTAGACGCGTGTATCTAATCCTACTGCATGTGGTACTGTGTGAAGACGCGTGTATCTAATCCTATGGCGTGTACAACTGTGTGAAGACACGTGTATCTAATCCTCCCCTGTGTGGTATTGTGTGAAGAGGCGCGTATCTAATCCTTCGGCGTGTGGAACTGTGTGTAGACGCGCGTATCTAATCCTACTGCATGTGGTACTGTGTGAAGACGCGTGTATCTAATCCTATGGCGTGTACAACTGTGTGCAGACGCGCGTATCTAATCCTCTGGAGTGTGGAACTGTGTGTAGACGCGTGTATCTAATCCTAAGGCATGTGGTACTCTGTGCAGATGCGGGTATCTAATCCTATGGTGTGTACAAATGTGTGCAGACGCGCGTATCTAATCCTCTGGAGTGTGGAACTGTGTGTAGACGCGTGTATCAAATCCTTCAGTGTGTGGAACTGTGTGCAGAAGTGCGTATTTAATTCTCTGGTTTGTGGGACTGTGTGCAGACCCGTGTATCTAATCCTCTGGTGTGTCATACTGTGTGCTGATCTGTGTATCTAATCCTCTGATGCGTGTATCTCAGTTTGGATATCAGTGTTGTATTGTGCATGTGGAGTGACCGTGTGTATTGCAGTTGGAATATGAGTGAAAGTCTTGCAGGTTTGTATTGGCTAAGGGGGGGGGGGCACTGTGTTTGAAATGCTGTATCTCAGCAACGGTACGTCCAAGCGAGTTGGAGTCTCGTCTTAAACCTTCCCAGATACCTGAAGTATCTCTGTACCAGATTTGGTGAAGATCGGTCCAGTCGTTTGGTTCGCATTAGAGCACAAACAGACAGACAGACAGACAGAAATTCATTTTTATAATATAGGGAGATATATATATATATATTTTTTTAAAGCTTGTCATGAGAACAATTTCTAAGATAGAAGGTGTACCGGTCAGGGACAATAATGTCTCCCAGGCTGGAGCTGACTAGAAGAAATTCTAAATGAACCTGACATTCATCTTTGATCCCTGCACAGAGTTTTTGTCTTCTTATTCCAGGTATTGATGTTCCCTTCCAAAAAATGCGAGTAGATGGCAGAGAAAGTAACCAAACATTGCACATGTAAAGCGGAGACAACAGGCAGTAACCATGGTCAGAAGGGCAAATCAGAAGCAGATGGCGAATTGGCTAATGCCGGCAGATTTGGACAAGAATCAGGTCAGTAGATGGGAATCTTAACCAAGAGGTACGGGACAAACGGCAAGCACGGTCAGCAAAAGAAGGTAAAACTGAGAAGAAGAAAGACTGATTTTAGCAGACTTCACCAACGTACAGTAACTCCAATGTAAACGCTCTTAAACTGTCCTTAAATAAAAAAATCTTTTACAAAATTAAAAAAAAATAATAATTTGACTTTCATCTTTATGGGGTCCAGGCTCTCCTGTCAACTTTGCTAAAAAATTTTTAAGGCCCCCGTTCACACCGGGCAAAAAGGGGCAGATTATGGCCCTGAATCCACGTTATAATCCGCCCCCTCACAATGGAGGTCTATGTAGACCACCAGCTTTCTTTTTTCCGTGAAAGAAACGAGCTGCCCTTTCTTCAGGCGGACTCCGCAGCTGATTCAGCCCCGGTGTCCACCTTGCGGCGGCACCCTCTGGACTAGGCCCATTCATTTGAGCTTACTCCGGAGGGGGAAGCCGCGACTTTCACGTCACTCTGAGGACCAAAATCCGCCAATCCGCTCCCCATGTGAACGGGGCCTAAAGGCTCCAATTTCTCACAATATAAAATAAATACAACATTGTGATCTGTTTGGTAAACCCTTGACAGGCTGCAATGCACAACACGGCCACTAGATGGCTCCAGATAAAGACACGCATGGGATAGATATCTCATAGCAGAATATCATAAAACCATGCTCTAATTTCAAGCTGGATATCTCACCACAGCCAAGAGGATAGGTAAGAAATGACACTTCTGTACTTCACTCCTGTATACATTGATTCTTGTATTACATAACTAGGCTGTTTTATAGGTAATACTAATAATGTGCAAACCTAGAACCAATTTATTTCATATGCCCCAATTCATCTTTTATCCCCTCTTCAAGATGCCCACCAGATATGTATTATGGTATGTATTATGGCTACGAGAGGTAGTATAGGAGATGTCAGACATGCCCCCTCTACCATGACAGGGGAACATTAACCTTCAATATTAGCTGGGCTAGTAGACTGCAGGTAGAGGCAAGTACATTATCGGGCTTAGAAATATCAAGAGAATACAACCACTGCCCTTCTTTACACTGAGTTTTATGCTTTTTGTTTTGGAAGAGGGACCAGTTCTGCCTTTTCTATGATGCCTATTCATTTCTGCATACACCGCTACTGCATAGTGATCAGCTATTTCAAATAGGACGGACAAGTAAAGCATTGCAAAATGAGAAGACAAATGGATCCAAGCTGGGAGGCTCTAACCGTGTGCTCTAGTAGATTATTATCAATGTGAAAAGTAATGAAGATGTCTTCTATAATTACAGAATTGGAACGTGTGACCTGAGGTGATGTGTATCAGTGTAAATAGCCACTGTTTATGTTGGAGTAATGTTATATTCTGCAGTGCTATTCATGCGTCATATATAATAAAATAATGATTCAATAATTAATTTTATTTATTTTGCTTACTTATATATAGCGCCATCATATTCCTCAGCGCGTTACAGATGTTATCAGCACTGTTCCATATACGGCTCACAATCTAAATTCCCTATCTATCTATCTATCTATCTATCTATCTATCTATCTATCATCTATCTATCTATCTATCTATCTATCTATCTATCTATCCGTCTATCTATCTATCTATCTATCTATCTATCTATCATCTATCTATCTATCTATCTATCTATCTATCCGTCTATCTATCTATCTATCTATCTATCATCTATCTATCTATCCGTCTATCTATCTATCTATCTATCTATCTATCTATCTATCTATCATCTATCTATCTATCTATCTATCTATCTATCTATCTATCTATCTATGTACCTATCTGTCTATCTTAGGAATTCCATCTCTTGTAGCCTGATCTACACCTCCGTACCAGAAGACGCTTTATGTAAATAGACCTTCCAATATTAAGGATAATGATAGGATGACTTCATGGAGCCTTTCCTTCAAACCTTTCAGAATCATCTGATATGAGAATAGTTTTCTATTCCAACCTTATGAAGTGTTTGTCTTGGGAAAATTATAATATTTCTACAAAAACACACATAGAAATCCCTGCTTTTACCTATAATGATATCTATTTTCCTATAACATTGATGTAAGCCGGAGATCAGTTCTCTTGAACCTTTTCTACTGAAGAGCGAGCGGTTTTGATTCTCATCAATGTTAGTCGGTTCAAGAATCGCATTATATCAGGTCACACATTCACATGGTGTAAGTGGAGGAATCTTATCAGCTTATCAGGCCAGAACATAAGGTATTTATTTTGCCCATTCCATTATACCGGCTTTTTACTTGAAGACAAAATGAAAAGGAACCAAACAACTGCTGAGCCGACCAGACCAACATGTGAAGCCCTGCAGAAACTAGAATGCGATTTTCATAAACTATGCCAAGAAAACGCAGAATTGTGGGGAGTGATAGCAGACATGAAATCTCAGATACAACACCTCACCCAAGAAAGAAGGTCAGAGAATGAGGGGGGTGAAGTGGAGAGGGGTATAGTGTGGGAGAACCGCTATTTTTCCCCAAGACTGTTGCAGTATGCACAGGCGTTTAGCTTGTAGGTCCCGGACTGGAGTAAAGTTCGGGCCAGTCCTGCAGGGCAATCCATTCCAAGTTCGGGCCAGTCCTGCAGGGCAATCCATTCCAGGATTGGAAACAGACCAGCAGAGCTCTATAAGTAGCACAGGTGTGCTGGTTAGTGAGAGAGAGGAGAGAGACTGAAACACACACTCAACCAGTCTGAAAAAAAGCTCTGCCAAAAAGGACGCTGTTAAAGTGCCGGGTATGTGTACCCTTTATTTACTTGTGAACCCTGTTTGTTAGGAGTTCAGCAGTAGGCTGATCCCCTGGTTAGTGAGGGAATAACTCATTTAGTAAGCCGCCGGAAAGGCGTAGGTCTTTATTTTCATTTGTTTGTTTTGACATGCTGAGCTGCTGAGCAGCACTTCCTGTACCTGTAAGCTTGTCTGCTGCAATAAAGACTGCTTTTGGGAAAGAAAAAGGGGCTTCTGAATCCCCCGTACATCACAGGGGGTTGAGAACAAAAGGACAGACAACAGACAGGACCCCAACAAAGCAGAAGGAAATATAACACAGGAGAGACCAGAGCTGCCCCCCACCCAAAGAACAGAACCAGAGTTGCCCTCCACCCAAAGAACAGAACCAGAACAAACCCCAACAACCCAGCCGAACAGCAGACATGACATGACTAGGAAATCACCGGGCCCAGATATAGTCCTGATCACAGACTTGAGTTGCGGAAACCTGGACAAAAGTAGACTCTTCCCAGGAAAAAGAGTCACCAAAAGCCACTGTTTAGCTATAAAAAAAAGCATCCGCTGTCATCAACAACCCATACAGTATTTCACCCCATGGACTCCAAATATACTCCAAATCACCCTCACCCTCCCATACAGCGGTCACCAACTAAGAGGAAGATGAGACCCCACGGACTGTTATACCCCCAACTACCCCCCCCCCCCCCCTTTACTAGCTTTGGCAATGCCAAATATCTATTCGGACGTGCCAATAAAGCTTGTTTGATTTGATGTGAATGTAATATGTTGATGCTATTTTATGGTCGTATGCCTACATTCCAGATAATGGATCATACACCGAGATGAATAATATTACAAGGCTATCACTCAAACATCCTCGAAAACCAGCAATAGATTCCAATTTCTAAAGTATTTATGGATGATTTTGAAAATCCATGGCATTCAGAGGAAATTGCAGGTTTCTCGACATCTTTCAGCAATGTGGTATGTTCTCTCTATATAATCTGAACATATAGATAGATGTCTGGAGTAGTGTGAATTCAGACAGACATATTTTTTGGTCCGTGTGCACATTGACCCCCAGGAGTGAACACACAACTAGTTTTGCACAAGAATACATGGTTGGTGTGGAAAAATTGGAGCATGCAATATTTTAGTCTGTGTTGCAGAGGACAAGGACTTGGAGAACGCAGTTACATAGACTTTCACATATGTGAAACATTTGTCAACTTGGCCTTATACTTGGTTTTATTCCTAAAATTGGCCATTGACCAGACACTCAGTCGAGAATGTATGTGTACTGAAGAGGAGAAGGAAGGAAGTCTTCTGCCAAATAAAGGATGGGGCATTCTAATACAACATACCCAATCCTTCTGTCCTAAGAGATCCCCATCCCATTTGAACAGCAAGATAGATGGTTGATCCGTAATAAATCAGGGGTTTTGGTCAAATTTTTGCAATGTATGGGAGACTTATCTCCAAAAGGATTGGCTAAGATAGAATCTGACTTTTATGACCCATTTTTCTGCCGACATCCTGCTAAGCGGGGGAAAGTTGGGAGGTCTACACACATTACCTTGTTGGCAGGTCCGGAAATGTATTTAATGTTTATTGTCATCTTAAGCATATGAAGGGCAAGTGAGCATTGACTGTCAATAGCACCCTACCACCTGAACCAGTTTTAGACTAGGGCACCTTGGCCTCAACATAAATTTACTTGCACCATGTGTACAGTATCTCCACCTTCAACTCCATCCTAAGCTATTCTCTCTATGAGCAGCGTCAGATAGGGTTGTGTTCTGCCGATCTTTTGGTACCTATTAGTGTGTCTAAATCCTAAACCTAGTCCCAACTAGAGATGGGCGAATTGGTTCACAACAAACTGGATTCGTCCAGAACATTCCAAATTGTTTGGTTTTTCACTAAACCAAATAATTTGGGATTTGTCTCAGACGAATTAAAATGGCTGCCAAAACATGTATTGCTGTAAAGTACTATATTCTGAGTTCTCTTCAGATCCCAGAGTATAATAGGTGGAGGCCCAGGGGAGGTGAGAAAAATTAAAAAATTCATACTCACCATCAGTAGCTCTTTTGAGCCTCCTAATGGCGTCTTGCGCTCTTCCGTGATATTATGCGCCTGGGGTCACCGCTGATCTTAGGGTATAATAATTTCACTTCCAGTTCTATCTGAACAAGGTTGGACCGAACCCAGGGATTGCTAAGTCTGTACACAGGAGGAAACTGTCAGGACATGAGTTGTTTTATAAAATTGTTGTGTATTTTGTGGTGGTGTTTGTCTGGGGATCTGGTCGTTCTCTTTGCCTTTGGCCTATGGAGTCAGGGGTTCGTTGTCTGCCTCTTGGCCCAGTTTAGGAGGAGTGTTTTGTGGAAGTTGCACGGTCTCAGGAGCTGATCGTGAAGTAGTGTGTTTTGTCTCGTGTAAGAATCTGTTTACCCTCAACATTTCTACTCAACCCCTGTCGAGCATTTCTGTTTGCCTGTTTTGGTATTAGAGAGTTTTTGTTTAGGGCTTCAGGTTTATTTTGCCATGTCCTGTGATACCCTTTCCTCACTACTCCACTTTTTCTCTCCTCAAGCTCCTGTTGTGTGTTTATTGTTGTGCTGCGCCTGTTAGTTCTCCAGCATGTCCCATCCCAGTTGTCTCTGTTTGCAGTTGCACCTATTCTTTCATTAGGGGTGACCAAATTTAGCATCCCAGTCCCTAGCCTCTTTATGTTAAGTCTTCGCGTTTAGAGAGCCAGAAGTTGTAGCTTGGGTACAGCTGTCCAACACCCTCAGGCAGGGCTTAGTCAGCCGTTGTGGCGCCAGGGACAGTTTTCCTACCCCATTTCCATAGAGGTGCAAGCAGCATTCAGTATACAGTTGCTCAGCATTGACACAACCGTGACAGAAACAAATCTTCAAAGGTTCACCCATTTTTAGTTCCAACTAATGATGGAGGTGTAACATGAAGCTCCTTGGCCACAATGCAAAATCTGCATGAAGACCACCAACTATAGTGTATCATCTCATATCAGAAACAGTTGATGGGCCCATAAGACCCCTGGGCCCGGGTATGGCTGCACCCTCTGCATTCCTTGAAGTTACATCCCTAACTAGTGACATTGTCATGAGATACTCAATGTTACAGTCAGTTCTTCACCCGTCCGTGGCTGTAATGTTACAGAGGACCATTGTCTGTATCCTTCTGATCACATGATGTTACTTTAGTATGTAGAATCAAGTTCCCCCTGTATATACAATTTTACAATATGGAATACTTGAAGGTGAAGATGCATATCACTATAAGACTCAATGAAGGATCTTTACCTCCATAGTAGGATTATGGTAGAATATATTTTTGCAGGTATGTAGAAAAGTTCGACAAAGACCCATTAAACCTGTTAGGAAGAAGACGATTATCTAATTCAGCAGAAAGAGACCAAAGACTTAATGAACTAAACTAAGATCGTATATGGTTAGAGGGTTTTAACTTGACCTGAATGAAGGTAAATGGCTCTAACACTAACTGGAATGGTAAAAAAAATTGCAAACCGTGAGAACTGAGTCCCGTTGGGTGCAATTGGAAATGAGTATTGCTGGTGTAGTGCGAAGAGTTAATAGAGTGGATTTGTTATAGAAGCATTTTCTGTCTCATTTAAAGAGCATCAGATGTAAGTTTTCTAGTTGGTCGGGTCACCAAGTCATAAAATAAGTTTCTGTTTTTACTCACAGTTATCGAGTTTCACGGCTGAAACTTGGTCATGTGAATGCAGCCTTACGTTAAGGTCAGACCTATACTCAGGGACCCAAAAAACAGAAACGCAATCTGCTTTAAAAATGGTTTCTGCCTGGTTTCAGTCTATGGAGGGATCCGTGAAAATGGACAAAAATAGACCTATACTATATGATCTATAGTAATACAGTTATGGAACCTAAGCCTTCAATAGCTTCATACACAGAAATATATAAAGTTACAGGTGTGCAGGAAAAACCATGGCAGCAATGCACCACTGGTTTTACCGCAGCGCTTTTCAAAAAAAGTATGCAAAGGTTTCCTATGCAGACTTTCTGCTTCCATTATATGTATAGGGAAACTGCCAGCGTTCTTGTAGGTATAATTGTCATGCTACCTTTTGCAAAACATCAATGTTTTTATTATACTGTGTGTAGGAGCTACTATGGGACATTATACTGTGTGCAGGGGCCACTATGGGACATTATACTGTGTGCTGGGGTCACTATGGGATATTATACTGTCTGGAGGCCACTTTGGGAAATTACAATGTGTGTAAATGGGGCATTATACTGTGTAGGGGACAGGAAAGGGGACTCTATACCTTTGGAGGGTCTCGAGTCAAAAGTTTGTTCTGGGGTACAGTCTTTCCTTGTTATAGTCCAGGACACTTCACTATTACAGAACACTTTGATTTGCTGCATATGATGGATTAAAATGTATTTTTCTTGCAACTAGTACAGCCATTTACCAGTGTGTTTTAAGGGGAGTCTATCAACCCGACCATGCAGATAGATAGGCCATCGTCATCTGAATCAAATGGCATTCCCCCTGTATGGATATCTCCACTGACATGGCATTTTACATTACCTGCAAAGTGGATGGGATTCTGGCTAATTCCAACCACACAATGAAAACAAAAATCCACGGTGGACATGCTGCAATTTTCTCTCTGCATTTTTTTGGGTGGAAACAGAGCAGCAACCTAGCAGACCCCATTATAGTCTATAGAGTCTGGGTTTTACGCAGGTAAGCGGATTGGGTCTCTGTTTTTCGGGTCCCCAAGTGGAACCAAAGAAAAGAACCCCAAGGGCAGGTGTGAATCTAGCAAAAGTCTGAAGGGTTCAAAAATGCACCTGCTCCATTTTCCTTTCCATTATTTCCCTCCTTGCTTCCTTTGCTTCCAATTTTTTTCTCTACTTTTTGGTTAAAATGCAAAAATAGTAACTGTCAAACCTCTAAGTGTGAATGAGCCTTCGAGCATATTCTAAATACACGTCTACATCTGTTTGCCTGGCATATTGAGCGGTCGGTGTTGTTACATAGTGCACTCCGACAACCTGGAAGAATCAAAGGATCGCGACCCCATAACTTTTTGCCTCAATATAACAGTCGAGTTCCAAATCCATTTTTGTTTCATTTAATAATCAACCTGTGGGTAATAAAGTTAATGTTGGTCATGGTCCGTGACATAACATTTAATAAAATTGGTGCTTGGACAGACTTAATTTAATGAAGGTTGATGGTATTTGCTCAAATCCTTTTTGGTTCTATATTAAAGTGACAGCTTAATTGGCAGTTGTGACCTGGAGCTAATTAACTCTAATAGGGAACTCGAGAATTTTTTAGCCTCCTACAGTTAAGAGAATTCAGTGAGGTAATACTTATTATCGCACTATTATAGATTTTCTTAGCAACCTACTTCAAGGACTAGCAAAAAAATATTGTATATTTCAATTAATAATCGCACATCTATGGAGTGGAGGCTCGGAGCTGAAATGCAGGCAAATGAAATGAGAACGTTTGAAGTACAATGAAACCTTTTCAGATGTCAAGACGGAAAAACATTCAAGGTAGCTGCGCGACGATCGGAAGCCGCCTATTCCGAATCCATCATTGAAATGTTCCTATTTGCTGTCATGTTCCTAGTAGAATATGAAAAGATATTCGGGCCACAGCCTAACAAATTAAAGTGACACAAACGGAGAAGACGGGAACCATCGCGCAGTGACGCCTAAAAGCGATTCCGCAAAAACCGCGGCGGCAACACGTTGAATTTTTTTCTCGCAGTGATTTTCGGAGAGGTTTCTACTTCCATTATACCTATAGTGAAACCACCCGCGTTTCTGTAGGTATAATTGACAAGCTGGGATCTCCAAAACCGCAACGTACACGTATTTTTTCCACAATTTGAATTCCAGTCACTTTGCAGGGACTGTAAAATGCCACGTTTTTTTTTTCCGTTTATGCCACGTGGGGCCCCGGCTTAAATTGGTATCCTGACAATAGTTAACTGCACATAGTAAATACTTTTTATTACACCTTCTCTGGCTATTATGGACTTGAAGTGCAGCTCGCTGTCTTGGTACAGTTGATCTTCAGGGGTCCCAGGTGTCAAACTCCCACAGATCAAATATTGATCTAGTATTGGCCTATCAAATAGTACCATCTTAATGACCCCTTTAAAGGGGGGGTTCTTATCAGTATCATATTGGAGAGGTATGGCACCTGCTGTTCCAGGCACCTATGGCACCTATACAGGGAATGGAGCCAGAAGCATTAGGCTCCGTTCACTGTATAGCGATGGTGGTGGAGTACTGTGAACTAGAGCAGAAGTGGAGTATACCAGCATTACCACTATACAGAGCCTTCTACTTCCAATACTGTCTTCTGTATAGGTTCAGGCATGATCAGGATGATCCCCCATTCCCTCCGATCTGATACTGCTGACGTATCCTGAGGATGTCCCTCAACTCCTTTAGCTTTCTACTGAGGCCATATTTAATAAAGGAAGGGTAGAGTCACATGACGCAGAAACATTTCTGCAGCTATAAATCAGTTTCATTCATAGGTTACTTTGGTAGAAAAACGTGTTTTTCTGCCCACCTCATCCAGATGTATCCCTCGGCTTTCGGTAACACTTGTAAGTTAAGACCTTTTTGGCTCTAACTTTGCCTCTCTGTTATTTAGGAACCCAACGTGTATATGCCTTCCCTTTTGCCTTCCCCTGGTTCAACACTGTAGGGGATTGTAGGGTTCTAGGTTGGACTTGATGGACAGATGTCTTCATCCAACCTCATCTACTATGTAACTATATCAGCCATATCCTCCTTTTCTTCCCACACATATTTACCAAAACTCACAAGCTCTTCTTCTTCTTTCCAAGATGAATGGAAGACCCAGGGTTGGCCAGAACAGAAGTAACCTTCACCTACCCTTGGTCAGTGTATCCTCCATACTCTCCAGTGCCAAGACTGGGCAGGTGGAGGTTCTAACGCTCACCTGACCGCTGTGGCCTAGCATCCGTTGCAGTGGTCACTTTTGGGATACTAGTGATGAATGAGCAGAGACATCACAGGTGCCCTATGTAACTGTTGAGGACAGTTGTAACATCCGGCCGCATGCTGCGGCGCAGGAGATGTGTTCGGTTGTGATTTTTTCCGTTTGGTTCCCCTTGCTCTGTCTGAACACTGCCCTATTCTTTCACCTTGGTGATTGATTTTCCACCACACCCATCTCCTTCACCTTCAGTTTGCTCTGATCCTCTAGAGGTTAATCTGGCCGTGCCCGGTGATTGACAGCTGCCTTCCTGTCAACTCCATGGGCGGGTTCTTCCTCCCTATTTAACCTTGGTTTCTATTCACACCGGCGCTTGCTATTGCCGTGCGCATACCTGCTCTGACTTTCGCTGTTTTTTGATTACTCTATTATACTTGACCTTTGGCTTTCCTCACTGACTTCTCTTTTTGGACTCCGATTTGGTACTGTATTGCCCGACTGTTACTGACCCTTGGCTAAGTTGACTTCCCATTGTTGTTGTTCGTCTTGTCTGCGTTTTGTGTTTCACATACTCAGGGAGGGACTGTCCTCGTGGTTGCCGCCTATTACGTAGGATAGGGCCTGGCAATAGGAAGGGAAAGCGGGGGGCATAAGCCTAGGGCTCACTGTCTCTTGTGTCCCCGTTCCAGGGTTCCCTATCAACAGTCTTTGGCCGCAGTGGTCAAGTGAGCCTCATCCTCCAAGGGTGCTCAGGAGAAAGGTAGAGAAATAGTGGATTTTATATTTGACAAGTGGTGTAACCATAGTAAATCAATATGGAGGAACATCCAAAGCCAATGTATATGTTGCTCTTGGTTGGCTTCACATCTAGGATCCTAGTGCTACAAGACAGTAATGCTACCTACTCGGATAGCACGCATCTGTTTCCTTATAGACATTGCTACTATGAAGAGTTCCTCATGAGTAGAAGAGGATAATGGAGAAGGACAATGATGTAATATTGTCAGCAAATTGTTTGCAATTTTTGCAAATTTTACAAAAATATGCTGCAGTAACGTTCAGTGTCCAATATCAAAATTAGGAAAATAAAAAGCAGCCTATGGAAACCTAAACCCCTCCGTCCATTTACTTGTCATCTTCATTCTAAAGAATACTATGTAATATACCTTAGCAAATTTGTTACGTCTATTAGAGTTAAGGAAACAAGTCAATGCATTGTCCATATTTACCCGAGTAGCGAGCACGGGTTGCAGATGTTTTCAATCTGTCTGACATGTGTGGTCTTTTAGAATACAATACCGTGTCTTTAGAAATGTACTCAATTTGGTGGAAAAACTGTAAAAATTTATGCAAAATAGACCAAGGACTTAAAGATCTGCAAGTCAGATTTCCCGCGTCCTCATCCATAATTCTAAGTAGGTTTATTTACGACATCCACCCGCTATTGTGAAGATCTCCGGTACAGCGCACATCTGTGTGAGGCTGAAATACAGTGAAACAGCTGTGCCGAGATTTCCACAAATCAAGATAATTCAGTTTACTAGAGACTTACAGATTCACAAGGGAATGACACCTTTCAATGCTGACAACACCAGCAAACACCAGCGCTGAAAATACGCCTTGCTGCTTGCAAGATGGAAGCTGTAATTATTATCTGGAAGTTCTAATTTTCACCATGACAGGAAGGCGAGTATATTTTAGGTTGCGGCTTTTCGTGAAAGGGGAAGCCTCTTTGTTTGGCTCTGCTCTTTGGATGATCACAGAGATTTCTGAAGCCTTTACAAGTGATATCATTTACTATACAACTAGCATTAGCGCATTAATTGTTTATATGGGAAGTAACTCTTCTGTATTTCGTCTATAAAAGTCAAGCAGCCCAGCCGGATGTTACTGTTCTGTTAGGGAGCGGCTGGATTTTGTAAGGTTTCTTAATCATTATTTTTATTTAGAAGATAATCTACTCAACTATTTTCTACTATTGAAAGCCTATCCTTAGACCAGATCGGCTCCCAATACTTCTCACTGCTATACAAATGGTAGCGAATCCCACGAGGACAAGTGTCCCTCCATTAAGAAGCCAGTGTATACCAATGAGTTATATAGACTGTGAGTGACCATTATACCCAGTAGAGGATTATAATGTGGCCCGTGGCCACCCAAATCTCTCGGCAACTTATAAGTGGCCTGTGGGTGGCAGTAGAATTATACATGTACCCGTAACATGTAACTGCACAATACCCTTCCCATTATAAAGGGTCAGTATCATGGTGTGGGTGCTGTGAGTCTACTCGTGGCATAGTGAAGTTCCCCCTCCTTTAACATGTGGCCATTAAATATAACATTATTTTCAGCTACACTCACCTGATCTTTGGGTTTCGCAGCATCCCAAGCACACGGTATATACATTGCATGTGCAATGTATAAACCCAAGCTAAGGGTGCATTCACACTACGGATACAGTGACTGATTCTGAACGTTAAAACACGTTCAGAATCAGCCGTATAAAGCAGATCCCATTCATTTCAATGGGAGCCGGCATACGGGCACTCCCCATTGAAATGAATGGGCTGCTTTTTACTCTACGAGAGCTCCCATTGAAGTGAATGGGAAGCACTCACGTGTACGGCTCGCTGTGTGAAGGGGCCTGGCGCTCGGCTCAGTCCGAGCCGTACACGCGAGAGCTTCTCATTCACTTCAATGGGAGCTCTCGTAGAGTAAAAAGCAGCCCATTCATTTCAATGGGGAGTGCCCGTATGCCGGCTCCCATTGAAATGAATGGGATCTGCTTTATACGGCTGATTCTGAACGTGTTTTAACGTTCAGAATCAGTCACCATATCCGTAGTGTGAATGCAGCCTTACTGGGAATTGATAGTGAATGAACATTCTTATAAATTGTCATACAATTGAAAATCAGCCCATTGAAAAGACCCTGAAAACTTCATCCAGGTGGGGCCCAACAATCCAATACAGCCCATGGTAGAGATGATCCACCTAGATTAGATTCAACCCAAATATTCCAAACAATTTGGGATTAGGACAAGCTAAAATGCATTGTGGTAAATTATTATACTCTGGGGTCTCTTCACTAAGGTGACAAAAATAAAAAAACATTTATACTCAGTTTTTGTTGCCTCTTTTCAGCTTCCTTACTGTGTCCATTGCTCTGTCTCCTCGTGGTGTTCGGAGCTCTTCTGTGATGTCATGTTCCCGGGATCACTGTTGAGGCCTGTGATTGGGCCACCAGTGGTCGTATGGACTTACCATGCGCCATGACGCTCAATTTTTTTTTTAACAATTTTCGATGTGTTTTCAACGCATTGGATCCCTGAAACATAGATCACACACTGAAGAGCTGTTTGATTTTTACTGGCTTATAGACTCCAGTGGGTGTGTGGTCTGCAGAAGGAGCCAGATAATACATGTCTATGGAAAAAAAGACACCTACATACAACAAATAAAAAATAAATGGATCTATCTGCTGGCCGCTGATCTATTAAAGTGGATGCATATCCACTGTGGTTTTTTTGCAGTGCTTTTTAGCTGTGGCTCACTATTTGGGGCCCTAGCCTGAAGCTGAATTTTTCTGCTTTAACAAATTCCGCTGTGGAATCTGCTGTGAAATTTGCAAATTTCACACACCCCCCTGAAGAATTTTTCTGCCTCCAGATCAATTCAATGGGAGTTATCAGGCAAAATCCACCTGAAGATCTAGTATGATGCTTACGTTTTCTCTAGCAGAAAAAGAACCGATAGAAGAAAAAAAAAAAAAACAAAAACGTCTCTGCCTCCTACTGAAATAAATGGGAAACAAATTTCTGTAGGAATTTCAAGTTGATTTTAAGGCAGAATGTGGCTCAAATTCAGCTGCAAATTTAACACACCCTTTGGCCTTGTGCACACGGCCATGCCGAGTTTCATGGATCTAATGGGCATATGTCCGTGTAAGTGCACGGACAGCCCTTATTCACATGGAAGTGAGTAATAACCACGCAAAGGCCATTTTTGAAAAGGCTGTGGCGGGGCCATTATAGAACCATGAATTTCAATGGGTCTACTCACATAGAACTATCTATGTCTGTTTTCACTGACAAAGGTAGTGTATTTCAGGTTTTTTACATCTGTGAACAAGGGGCTATCAAAAACACTGCCATATGAATATACCCATTGAATTCAATGTATGGTCAAAATGGCCACTTGATGGCCATTACAAAAGCAGTGTACGAATAAGCCCTAAGGCAGGTTGCACACGACCATGCGGTAGCCGCTGGGCGTAAATGAACAGGCAACACACAGCTGTCATCTGTGAGCCGCCCAAGCACCAACCATACTTCAATCAATTGGAGCTGTGGAAACACGGCCACAAAATCGGACAGGAATGGGACCTGTCTTGAGTTTTGTGGCCTGGACTATTGGACCCGCAAACAGGACCATGTAATTCATGGTCTTGTGCGGGGGGCGACAGAAATGAATGGGTCAGTGTGCTATCATGGGAAAACCTGGATAACACACTGACCTGGGGGCCACATGGTGGCTCAGTGGTTAGGTCCTGGTGTTCAAATACCACCAAGGGCAAAAAACCATCTGCAAGGAGTTTGTATGTTCTCCCCATGTTTGCATGGATTTCCATCCCATATTCCAAAAAGACATACTGATAGGAAAAAAATGTACATTGTGGGCTCACAATCTACATTTAATTTGAAAAAAAAACAAAAAAAACACTGACCTTGCATTTGGTCATCTGCAAGGCATCTTAGTATTTGGTATCTAGGGCTTGAATAGATTCAAAATCCTATTTTCAGGGTGTCCTCCAAGGTGGCATCATGTGCTGAAATGTGCTGGAGACCAATCTTTGTACAGTAGTTATGTACTAAAACGCATTTCTGGAACATTAATGGAGGAACTGGCAAAGACAGATTCCTGCATTCCTCTTTGACAATGAAGCCACATCTTCAGATAATGCGGCTCTTTTGGATGGAGCTTCCCTGGAATGGCACTTCATTGAAATAAGGCAGCTGTGTAAATCACTTCAATTGAATCCCGCTTTCTCTTTGGATGGCTAGCCCTGAATTAAAAGCAGTTAAACAAAAATAAAGCTCAGAGAGTCCTGCTAACCTAATATTTCCTCTTTCTCTCTTTCCCCATGGGTGCAAAGGGAGGTGATACCGCTTCCGTCTGCTTATGATAACCTATCTTTGATTTTGCCTTGCTTCTACATTATTATCTCTTTGCTGCAGATTGCTATTGTCAACCGAAGACAGGGCACATTTAATTGTGTGCAGGATAAATTGTTTTTTATCAGTATTGAACATGCCTGAGCACTGCAGATGAGGACGGAGCGCCGACTGCACCAATGTTGTTCTGTAAATACAAAACCTTCCGAAAGGAAATAATTATGAAAAGCAAAGAGGGAGGAATCTATGAAACACCGCGGTGTATGTGGATAGTGTTAAGTGGCCTTTATATCCAATGTGCACGTTCCATAGAGACTAGTTGTTAAACGAAACTATCTAGAGGCTCACTTAAAAACAAACAATTCAAGGTTTTTAGTTATAAGCTAATTTTATATGGTCTATTCTCAGGATTAGTCATAAATTGGTAATCGGTAAGGGGGCCAATACCTGACACCTGGTCCCTGGACTGCTGTACGAAGCTGTTTCCAGCGCCTGTCATGGACGCCATACAAGGTTGGAATCAGAAAGCTCTGTCCACTGTATAGTCGCCTGACGACTGCTTCTGCTGTCTGCTACCGGCCCTGTATTGTATACAAGATGGGCACCAGAGGCGACTTTGTACAGATGGTGGGGTGTTGACCACAATACCTGTAGGTATTTATGGCCTATCCTAAGGATAAGCCATAAAAATGTAAGCCCCCTTGTAGGGAACCTTGGTAGAGCCAGTGGAACTGAGCAGGTAGATAAGTATTTTTTTGGGAAAATAGTGTACTTTGTCATTTTTTAATATCAGGCCAAGTGTAGTGCACCATGGGAAAAAAACTCAATAGCAGCACACCATATTTTTTCTGCAGAGGTTTCCTCTAAGAATTTTCCACTTCCATTATACCTATAGGGAAACTGCCAGCAATTCCGTAGGTATAATTGTCATGCATGTCCACTGCAATGTGTGGATGAGATTCGCTACAATCTCATCCACCCTTCAGTGACTGTAAAACTGAGTCGCCTATGCTATGTAGGGCCCTGGCCTCAATCTCTGCCCTGTCGGGGTTTTGGAGTCCAATGGGCGGCCCTACTCAGTGATTGACAACTATTCCAACATGCATGGTTTTACAAGGAAGACAGTCACTAATAAGACCGCCCACTGGACTCCTAAGATCAGAATGAGAAGGAACGTAAAATAATTAGTGACAAGTTATATTAAATGTTTCCAGTAAAGTACATATCGTCAGCTACCCAGGATTGGACTGTGTGTCCATAGTGATAGGCTCCCTTTAAGGATTTAGGAATAGAGATGAAGAAACTGGTTTATAATTAGCTAAATGTGTTACAACTTTTCCAAAAATTTCAAGTTTAGCCGCACCTGAAATTTTCAGGGTTCTCTTTAGACTTCAGAGTATAATATGCAGAGGCCCAGGGAAGATATGGAAATATAATAAACACTTATACTTCTCTTTCCTCTCCTTAGCTCCATCATGGTCCTCTTTGGTCATCTTCTGGCCCCCTGAGTGATGTCACAGGACCCAGGGTGACATTGAAGCTTGTGATTGGACCTCAATACTCATGTTGGCATGCCAACATCATGACGCTTTGATGCAAGGCTTCCATATACGACTCAGCAGTCCCTGCCAAAGAGGACTTTGAGGGAGCCCAGGAGAGGTCAAGGAAGATGAGTATCTGTGAGTGCCTCCACTTTTTATATTCAGGGGTCTTGCGGTCACTATGAGTGGAGAGATGGCTCTGAGTCTTTCTTTGGAAGTTGTGAAAATAACCAGTTAGACTATAGAAGAGAATGCACTGAGATGCTCATGTACAGCCACCTCCTCACTAACAGTGGCCATGAAAGGTCAAGGTAAGACCTTTGAGTGGACATTTTTGACATATGCTGTGGATAAGGGAATACGCCATTAATGGGTGAGGGATGGAGCAATTCACAATTCAGAATATACTGCAGAATATACTGCACAATATATCATGTACAGTCAAAATACGTATATAATATTGAAGAAAACATATGTAACATTAATTACCAATCTACTCAGGTTCTCCATCCTCCCCAGCAGCACAACCAAAGTAATCAGGAGTTGTAGGGTCAGTGGTCAATGGCTTTTTCCCCAGTCCTCCATATATTTCATAAACTTTTGTGCACACTCAGCCAACATCTCCCCATGCAACTCACCGCTCAAGGAGAACAATTGGTTTTGGTGTTGAGGGTTCCTGAAGATCTAACCATTATCATGTATCCAGTGGCTAAAGAACATACTTACAAACAATCTGCAATGTGATTCTGTTGTTTAATCAGAGGCATCTCATAACCGTATCACTGTATGGCGGTAGAGCTCCTATGGCTTTATACTACATTGCTGTAGGCACTCAATGTTCCACCTTATGGTGCCTCCATATGGTACCACATTATGGAGATATTCTCCCCTATAAGCAATGTTTTTAGAGGAGATTATCTTTGTAATACAACATCCAATCCAACATGGTATTATTCCGTGTAGTTCGGTAGGAAAAAATTTTACATATGGAACAATATAATTATGTAGATGTAGTATGGCCTGTAATATGGAGGCATGAATGAGGCATTAGGTTTATATTGCATTTTTACTAGAGATAAGTGAACAGTAAAATGTTCGAGGTTCGATATTCGTTTCGAGTAGCCCCCAATATTCGACTACTCTAATCGAATATCGAACCCTATTATAGTCTATGGGGGGAAAATGCTCGTTTCAGGGGTAGGCAATGTTCGATCAAATTATACTTACCAAGTCTACGAGTGAGGGTCGGGCTGGATCCTCCAAGAAGTCTTCTCCTTGCAGCGTCCCCAATCGGGCATGCACAGTCGGCTCTGCCCAGGCCCAATGCCTGGCAGAGTGAATGAAGAGCCGAAAGACGCCGCGGGGAAGCTGCACGGAGAAGACTTCTAAAGGTAGGAGAAGAACCAGCGTTGATTGGCCGACTGTATAGCATTCGGCCAATCAATGCTGGTTCTGCATCGGACTTTTAGATTCGAACAACGAGTGGTACTTGATCGAGTACAAGTATTTCGAATACCGTAGTATTCAATCGAATACCTACTCGATCGAGTACTACTCGCTCATATCAAATTTTTACCATGAAAAAGTGACTTACAATCATAATTTGGGGATTTTGCTAGATTTATGGCTTTTTACTATATAAAGGACCTGCAAATATATCTTGTTTTAATGATAATTGAAAAAATGAAGTGGGGGCAAGGGGTGGTGTGCAGTAAAAAAGAAAAAATAATACTCACCTACCCCCTGATCCTCCTTTCAGGAGGTGCCTTCTCTACCCCGTCCCCTCTGAGTTCTAGGGTTCAGGCCAGAAGTGCCAGCGCTCAGGTGACTCCTGCGGCCAATCACTGCTGTAGTCACAAATTGGGTACCGATAATGTCACTGCTGATATGTCATCAGTATCCAATATGTGACCTCTGAGGCCAGTGATTGGCCACAGCACTTATGACCTGAGCCACCTGAAGACTGGAGGAAACTGGGTGTCTTTTTATGCGACCCCACCCCGGAGTCTCGGTAGTTTTTCCCTGACATTTGTTCCCATAAGGCAGCACCTTTGGGCTGATGTATGTACAGAAGTAGTTTAATATTTTAAGTAAAAATGTGCGAAAGACAAGTAGACTTTCTCTATTACTCAAAGACATCACTCCACGTCAGTGTTCTCTCCTTGTACATCCTTAGCGTAGCGGTTCTATGGTATGTACAAGGAGATTTTATTGTGTTGAGTATGTTCTTAGTATTGGAGGAAGAATGAAAATTAGAATTAAATATATAATAATTGGATCCTTTAAGTTTTTTATGTGCTTTCTATTAAAGGTCACAAACATTGTACGTGGCATTCACTAGTGTAAGACTTCATGTGCCGGCTCATTTTGCTTAAACGATTGTTTTGTTCAGTTAGTAATGAAATACAGATGAAGGATAGATAAGAAGGAAGATCGAGTCCTTGTCATTCAGGGAGTAGATTATATTGTTTACCTCAAGTATGACATCCATCATTATACGAGTGACTCAGTGGTGTAACCTTGGGGACATTAACATGGGGCAGATGAAGGGGGACATTAAACTTTGGACAATTGGAGGGGGATATTAAACTGTGGGAAAATGAAGGGGGGCATTAAATTGTAGGGATAGCTGGAGGGATACATTAAACTTAGCGTAACTGGAGGGGGACATTAAACTGGGGGCAACTGGAGGTGAACATTAAACTGTGGCGGTAGTCATAGAGTGACATTAAATTGTGAGTGCACCAGGAGAGGGATTTTATACTGTATGGGCAATTGGAGGGGGGCATTATAATATTGGGGGTATATCATTAGAGATGAGCGAACACTAAAATGTTCGAGGTTCGAAATTCGATTCGAACAGCCGCTCACTGTTCGAGTGTTCGAATGGGTTTCGAACCCCATTATAGTCTATGGGGAACATATACTCGTTAAGGGGGAAACCCAAATTCGTGTCTGGAGGGTCACCAAGTCCACTATGACACCCCAGGAAATGATACCAACACCCTGGAATGACACTGGGACAGCAGGGGAAGCATGTCTGGGGGCATAAAAGTCACTTTATTTCATGGAAATCCCTGTCAGTTTGCGATTTTCGCAAGCTAACTTTTCCCCATAGAAATGCATTGGCCAGTGCTGATTGGCCAGAGTACGGAACTCGACCAATCAGCGCTGGCTCTGCTGGAGGAGGCGGAGTCTAAGATCGCTCCACACCAGTCTCCATTCAGGTCCGACCTTAGACTCCGCCTCCTCCGGCAGAGCCAGCGCTGATTGGCCGAAGGCTGGCCAATGCATTCCTATGCGAATGCAGAGACTTAGCAGTGCTGAGTCAGTTTTGCTCAACTACACATCTGATGCACACTCGGCACTGCTACATCAGATGTAGCAATCTGATGTAGCAGAGCCGAGGGTGCACTAGAACCCCTGTGCAAACTCAGTTCACGCTAATAGAATGCATTGGCCAGCGCTGATTGGCCAATGCATTCTATTAGCCCGATGAAGTAGAGCTGAATGTGTGTGCTAAGCACACACATTCAGCTCTACTTCATCGGGCTAATAGAATGCATTGGCCAGCGCTGATTGGCCAGAGTACGGAACTCGACCAATCAGCGCTGGCTCTGCTGGAGGAGGCGGAGTCTAAGATCGCTCCACACCAGTCTCCATTCAGGTCCGACCTTAGACTCCGCCTCCTCCAGCAGAGCCAGCGCTGATTGGCCGAATTCCGTACTCTGGCCAATCAGCACTGGCTAATGCATTGTATTGGCGTGATGAAGCAGTGCTGAATGTGTGTGCTTAGCACACACATTCAGCTCTACTTCATCGGGCTAATAGAATGCATTGGCCAATCAGCGCTGGCCAATGCATTCTATTAGCTTGATGAAGCAGAGTGTGCACAAGGGTTCAAGCGCACCCTCGGCTCTGATGTAGCAGAGCCGAGGGTGCACAAGGGTTCAAGCGCACCCTCGGCTCTGATGTAGCAGAGCCGAGGCTGCACAAGGGTTCAAGTGCACCCTCGGCTCTGCTACATCAGAGCCGAGGGTGCGCTTGAACCCTTGTGCAGCCTCGGCTCTGCTACATCAGAGCCGAGGGTGCGCTTGAACCCTTGTGCACACTCTGCTTCATCAAGCTAATAGAATGCATTGGCCAGCGCTGATTGGCCAATGCATTCTATTAGCCCGATGAAGTAGAGCTGAATGTGTGTGCTAAGCACACACATTCAGCACTGCTTCATCACGCCAATACAATGCATTAGCCAGTGCTGATTGGCCAGAGTACGGAATTCGGCCAATCAGCGCTGGCTCTGCTGGAGGAGGCGGAGTCTAAGGTCGGACCTGAATGGAGACTGGTGTGGAGCGATCTTAGACTCCGCCTCCTCCAGCAGAGCCAGCGCTGATTGGTCGAGTTCCGTACTCTGGCCAATCAGCGCTGGCCAATGCATCCCTATGGGAAAAAGTTTATCTCACAAAAATCACAATTACACACCCGATAGAGCCCCAAAAAGTTATTTTTAATAACATTCCCCCCTAAATAAAGGTTATCCCTAGCTATCCCTGCCTGTACAGCTATCCCTGTCTCATAGTCACAAAGTTCACATTCTCATATGACCCGGATTTGAAATCCACTATTCGTCTAAAATGGAGGTCACCTGATTTCGGCAGCCAATGACTTTTTCCAATTTTTTTCAATGCCCCCGGTGTCGTAGTTCCTGTCCCACCTCCCCTGCACTGTTATTGGTGCAAAAAAGGCGCCAGGGAAGGTGGGAGGGGAATCGAATTTTGGCGCACTTTACCACGCGGTGTTCGATTCGATTCGAACATAGCGAACACCCTGATATCCGATCGAACATGTGTTCGATAGAACACTGTTCGTTCATCTCTAATTACTATTTCCACTAAGCCCAAGTCTGGGCAGCGAGGCTAGAAGAGGCGAGAAGAGGAGCGAGAACAGTGGGAACCGGACCAGCGATCTGTGCAGGTAAGTGTTAGCTACTAGAGATGAGCGAGTACTGTTCGGATCAGCCGATCCGAACAGCACGCTCGCATAGAAATGAATGGACGTAGCCGGCACGTGGGGGTTAAGCGGCCGGCCGCCGTCAAAGCGGAAGTACCAGGTGCATCCATTCATTTCTATGGAGTGTGTTGTTCGGATCGGCTGATCCGAACAGTACTCGCTCATCTCTGTTAGCTACTAGAGATGTTAGCTAGTCTCCCATTAGAATGAATGGACGCAGCCGGCGCGCAGGGGGTTAAGCGGCCAGACGCCGGCACAGACTGTGTGCTGGCTGCATCCATTCATTCCTATGGGAGCTAGCTAAGATTGTTAGCTTTTCCCACAATGCTTGGCCAGTAGCAAAGCATTGTGGGAAATAACCTCCGACCTTGATCCCGCCTAAAAAGATTGGGATCGGAATTCCGATAGCGATCGTGAAATTTACTCGATCGCCGATCGGAATCCGATCTTTTCTGATCCTGATTGGTCAACCCTAATCATAACCCTTCCTCCTCTCCTCTTCTTCTGGTTAGGAGTATGTAATAAGTTGGCTCCTTGGCGAACACTTAGCAGAAGTCAAGAGCAAGTATGGATCTCCATGAGCTTCAGCGACTATAGTCAGAGTGCGGGCTGACAGTCCGAGCTGCAAAACACAGGATAGGTTCTATATTTTTGTTTTGCTTTTCAATGAATGGAGGTGTGGAAGAATGACTGTTGCATATGCATACGGGTGATATCCACATGACCTTCAACCACAGCCATGTGTAAGGGACCTTTGGACCTTCTGGCTTGGAGAGGTTTACAAGCAGAGGTGTAACTTGAGGAGGTGCAGAGGATGCAGTCGGACTGGGGCCCGAGAGCCTTAGGGGTCCATAAGCACTAGTATCAGTATTGAGATAGCAGCTTCCACCTGGCCCATAAGCCAAGGAGATCCACAGATTACCACACTAAGGCCTGGTTCACATATGCGTTCTGTATTCCGTTAGGGAAGTATATATATATAGTGAGAGAGTGAAGGGTGTAGTCTGGGAAGCCAAGTATATTTCAGCCAGGCACCTAAAGGGTGTATGGTAAAGATTCACACCAGGGAGGTCAGCTGACTAATCAGGCCCTGATAACAGTCTGAGTGTGAAGACTAGCAGTGTGGCACCACACAGACAAAGCTGACCTGTCCAGACCGGACCTCCAGAGCAGGTACTGTGCCACCCGTTGTTGTTGCCAAGGTGGGAGACTGGTAGCCAGTCTCCTGTATAGTCAGGGAAAAGTTTCCTTATGTTTAAGTTAGTTTCTCAGCCGAGAAGGGTTTTGTTTTGGCTATCCTCTGGCTTTGCAAAAGCAGTGTATGTGCTACATGTGAACAAAGCCTGAACTTGTGTGCAATCCTGAGCGATTCCTATATATATATATATATATATATATATATATATTTCCTTTCCATCTCTCTTTACCCAGTTCTCTCGTTTCTTCCTTTTTAGTCCTAATTATTTGTCCGTAGTCAGAAATTCATTAAAAAAAACTTTGGAGAACTAGTTGTAACTAATGATGGAGTTTTCCCTTTTTATTCCGCCTGATTGCTCTGATGAAGGAGTGCGGGGTTTCGGTAATGAGCCGTCTCTGTTATAGTGATTACATGTAAAATAAAAAAATGCAAATGAGTTCCTGACCTGTGCTGGTGATTAGGATCCTGATCTAAGAAGTCCCCGCGTTCCCCAGTATGGCGCTCACAATAATCGGAATGTTAAGCAGGAGCCGCGTTCTTCTTATAAACTGGTGCGATCACAGCACTGTTAATATTTTATGACGGCAAAAATGAAATGAAGATGGAAAAATGTCAAAGCAATATGAAAAATAGGATGAGCCGAAGATGACTGTGAATGGCACCGAGCAAGTGATTAATTCTTCATGAGATGATGTGAAAGTCATTTTGAACAAAAATAATGAACACATGTAGAGGAGGATATATTAAATAATATCCCATCCTCATTGCATTTGGATGAGGTTATTTACAGGAACAGCGCCACCCTTGTTTGTAGGTTGTGTCTGGTATTGCAGACAAGTGTACGATGCTGACCTTTGATACCAGATACTATAAGTAGTATAAGGTGCAGCGGTTTCTCTTTGCACAATGTCCACCCGTGAGCGTTTTGCGGTCTCTGCGGCGAAACTGTTTATTTTTTTAAACCGGATACAAAGTCCTGCATGTCCGACTTTGTGTCCGGTTAAAAAAAAAAAAAGAGGTTTCGCCGCGGAGACCAGAAGACGCTCACGGGCAGACACTTTGCAAATACATTCAGTTGAATGGGTTTGAAAAATGACTGCCGGTTTCCGTCTCCTGTCCAGTTTCTCGGGGCAGAAGACGGAAACCTGAAAGCGGGCGCAGGTGTGAACCCGCCCTAAAAGAGGACTCATGGATGACGGCCATTAGCTAAACGCCAGCTACCTAATTATAATGGCCAATCTACAGAGAATGACTATACTCACTATAAGAATGTTCTATGTATTGTATAGTTTGCAGAGACTAATATACGTGACATTAGGCATGCAAGGGGTTAATACGGTACCACAAGGCTGTTATTGTTCCGTCCACCACAGATGAATCTGCTGTATGTCTATTTTAGGAACTATCGTTACAATTTACAGCTATAAGCGGCAGATAGATATTACATCAACATCACACTTGGCAGAGAAGCACACTCGTATCTGAGAGCGGATTACATAACACATACTGAGCCCCGTTCCAAGTTCTCCAGCAACGCACAAGTTACAATCAGTAAAAAGACTTCTGTTTCGACAAGCCATAGGCATAAGGGAGTTCACACGGAGTAACGTGCCGCGTGATGTGGCACGTATACGTCGTGTGAGATTTTGCGGGCCGTATACGCTCCCATTGATTTCAATGGGAGCGTTGATCGTAAACGCTGTGTTATTTTGCGGCCGTGATTTTGCCCTTGTCTGGATCAGTTCTCTTCATCCAACCTCATCTACTATGTTACTATGTTATGGAAGTATTCTTGTTACGTAGTAGAGCCACAGGGTGTCATAGGAGCGGCACGCGTGTTCTCGCTGTCCTGGACACTTCTGTACAGTACTTGTGGATATCCTAGCGGAGATGAATTACTGGAATCCAGGCTGCACTGCGTTTCCTCAGCACATAGTTAGATAATGAAAGTTTTGGCTTTACACATCCTACATATGTTGCCAGACTGTTTCTGGACATTGTTGTGTGTCTTTGATTAACTGCAGATTCCTTCTGTATTATGCCGCAGAACCAAACTCCAAGCGCTCCGTGTTATTTATTTATCTACGTAAAAATAGAATATCGGTTTCCATTCGCTTTTCTTGTTTCATCCCGAGACTTAAAGGCTTACATAAAAGATTTTATAATCTTGGACCTACAGTATCCGCCTACAGATTATATGCACATTGTCAAGTTTATTCCTATGATGATGTCACAATGCAAAAATGTCTACATGTGCCTGATTGAAGTGGCGGAAAATAAGTGAAATGAGCCACACATGGCCCATATAGATACCATTAGAAATTCTGAAATTTGCCCAGAGCTCTAAGCTTTTGCCTGATTTTTAATTTATTCCACTAAAAATTATTATTGCGGCTATGATAGTAATAGTAGTAATGATAGTAATATGCAAATTAGGTCTTTTTCAACGAAAATGAAAGTTGTGCCTCTAGCGCCTCCTGGTGGAAGCTGACAAACTGGTGTAGATGTAACCTCTGGTGCACAGCGCCTCCTCTGGAGCACCAGAATTATTAATAAGTAACCTCTAATAGAAAGACAGAACTAATGAAGACTTGACAATATTAAAATGTGCCAAATCCAAGTGTCCAATATTAAAAATTAAAAGTGTTATCCAGGAATGAAAAATATGGCTGCTTTCTTTCTGAGGTAGTGATGTCACGTTCGAGGGCATGCTGTATACATATATATATATATATATATATATATATATATATATATATGTTTGGCAACCCTAGAATCGTATCAACTAGAGATGAGCGAGTATTACTCGATTGAGTAGGTGTTCGATCGAATACTACGGTATTCGAAATACTCGTACTCGATCGAGTACCACTCGCTGTTCGAATGTAAAAGTTCCAAGAACCAGCATTGATTGGCCGAATGCTATACAGTCGGCCAATCAACGCTGGTTCTTCTTACCTTTAGAAGTCTTCTCCATGCGGCGTCCCCGCGGCATCTTCCGGCTCTTCATTCACTCTGCCAGGCATCGGGCCTGGGCAGAGCCAACTGCGCATGTTCGCTTGTAGTGCGGGCATGCAGAGTCGGCTCTGCCCAGGCCCGATGCCTGGCAGAGTGAATGAAGAGCCAGAAGACGCCGCGGAGACGCTGCAAGGAGAAGACTGCACGGAGGATCCAGCCCGACCCTCACTCGTGGACTTGGTAAGTATAATTTGATCGAACGTTGCCTACCCCTGAAATGAGCATTTTCCCCCCATAGACTAAAATAGGGTTCGATATTCGATTCGAGTAGTCGAATATTGAGGGGCTACTCGAAACGAATATCAAACCTCAAACATTTTACTGTTCGCTCATCTCTATTAGTTATGTATTATGTATTTTTTATGAACCAGAGGTTCACTCTAAAGCCGGGTTTACTCTGTTTTTTTTGGTTGCGGAATCCGCCCTATAAAACCGGCTCAAAAAGCCGCCACTCTCTCCCAACTAGGCCCATTCATTTGGGCCTAATCCAGAGCAGAATGCCGCGACTGGATTCTGGTGCACTGGCATCCATTTGCAGCTAGCCGTTTTTTGGACCAGATTCTGAGATGGCCTCCGCGTCAAAATCCGCTCCAAAAGTCCCCGTGTGAACCCAGCTTAAGCCCATCTAGCCGTCTACTAATACCAAGTGGAGCATGTAGGTCCCTGGTACGATTACAGTAACGTCTTCTATATCACAGAACAGCTGTGTATCCAAGGTGAGCCCAGCTTGTATATCACCGGCTTTAAGGCCACACTGCTGGTTTTCATTGTGAAGCATTACTCTACATGAATACGGCATGTTCTATTTTTTGACATTTTTGCAGCGAGACCACTTGTACGCCATAACCCGGTTTGATTTACTGTACAAAAATAAGAGCCCTGCGATTTGTAAAATACATTTATTACGCAAGTCAGAAAATGCTTAGTGTCTCCGTCCATCCCCATCTGGTTCCATTTTAATCTCACTTCGAGCCACATATGAAATGTTTCTTGGCTGTTTTCATTCTCTCAGTCGATCTTGATTAATGGCTTTGAAAGTAAAAATAATTGGCCGGCATCAGATTTCTTTTATAACTTGTTCACAAAGAATGCAAGCGTGGAAAGTGATCCTAAACAGAAGGAATGCATTACATTCACTCTGAGAAAAAGCAGCCCACCACCTCGCTCTATGTATATTTTTATAACAGGCGCCTCCTTGACCGTCCATATTACTCCTGATACGAGAAGCCAAAACCTTATGTATATGCCATAAAAGTGACCATTTAGCAATATAGGAAACCCAAATGCCACACATGCTCAACTCATAAAAGTCCAGCCAAGGATTATGGCCGAAAAAAAGCTTTGATGGGGTAAATTCTAATGGAAACAGTAACTAAGGAAAACAGAGGTCCGAAATTAGGAAAGGCTAATTGTCTCTGCTTTTTACATTACCGACCTTAAAGACACCCTTGAGGTATTTTATTATAAATTTGTAATAATTTTACAGTCTCCAGTTTCAAGTCAGTAGTAGACAGCTCGGAAAATAGCTCTAGATAAGACTAAAAGGTAAAGGCGCAAGTGGCTTTCTAGTATTTTCTTAATTCTAGCGTAAGCCGGAAATGAACTCTACGGAGGAAATTTATTATCCCATCTATGCCAGTATCCCATCTAATCTGGTGTAGATTCATGGGTGTGCGCCTGATTTATTGGGAGGCCGGAGCCTCTTGATAATTCGTGTGCAGATATCGCCAGTCGGGACCTTTATTAAGACTCATGTGGGAAACACCAGTCTTAATAAATTCCCCCAATTTTCTTTGAAATAAGCACATGGGGGAAAATTTATTAAGAATGGCATTTCCTCCACCTTCTTCTTTAGGCCCGAGATGCGCCTGAAATGTTAAGAGTCCCCGGCCTCTTAAAAATTCTGGCACAACTTGTGATATCCAATGTAGCAAAACTGAAATCTGAAAATAGAATTCAGGTGTAACTCATACCATAAAGCTGTCATGAGTTATAGGATATCTGACGGGCCAAGGCATCCCCCTCCCTGGACTGCCTTGATCTCTTTTCTGCTCCATCTATTTTTTCAAAAAAGTGGTAAGCAGGTCAGTAAATGGAAAAGGGGCTCATTTTTGTTGTATTTTTGGTGCAATTAGCTGTGCACCAAAAATGTGCCACTTTTGAGACAGACAACTGGCATGCAAATTTTAGTAAATTACACCCATAGCATATAATCTTTCATCATCTGGGTTTACTTGTTGGGTGTGTAAAGCCTTAAGTGTTTTATAATAGCGACCTCCAAATTCTTGATAGTGACGGTTACAGTACCACAGTACCCCCTACACAGTATCATATGCTCCAGAGGGACCTCATTACAGCATTATATGCTCTACAGTTCCCCCTACACAGTATAATATGCTCCACAGTGACCCCCCCAGATAGTATTATATGCTTGACAGTGGCCCCCACACAGCATTATATGCACCACAGTGGCCTCATATAGCATCATATGCTTCACAGTACCCCCCTACACAGCATAATATGGTCCACAGTGACCCAAAGATAGTATCATATGCTCAACAGTGGCCCCCACACAGCATTATATGCTCCACAGTGACCCACATACAGCATTATGTGCTCCTCAGTACCCCCCTACACAGTATAATATGTTCCACACTGACAGCACAAATAGTATAATATGCTGCCCGCAGTGGCCCCACACAGTATAATATTCTCCACACAGTGGCCAGACCCAGTTTTATATGATCCACACACTGGCCCCCACCTAGTATTATATGCTCCATAGTGGCCCCCACCCAGTATTATATGCTTCCCACGGTGGGCCCCACCCAGTATTAAATGTTCCCCGTAGCCCCACCCAACATTATATGCTCGACAGTAGCCCCCACACAATATTATATGCTCCCAACAGCCCCCTCTGCCTCGGTGCTACTATTATACTCTTCAGACCTTAGAGTATAATAATTAGAGGCCCAGGGAAGGTGATTAAAAATAACAAACAATCATACTCATCTTGCCTCACCTTTCCTTGGCATCTTCATGCCATCCTGCTGTCTTCAGCATCTTCGTTCCTCTTCAGACGTCACTGCTGGGGCCTGTGATTGGGCATCAGCGTGGGGCGCACCGTTGTCATTACACTGTCACGCCTCATGTTACTGCTGGGGACAAATCAGAGTCACATGAAGGAAGTGCACTGAAGAGGATGCTGAACCCAGGAGAGGTGAGTATATCTATTCACTATTTCACCTCTCCTGGGCTGCCATCTTTTGGAAAAGTGCCTGGCGATATAGATTCATGGTCATATCCATTGACAACCAATCAACACTAAAGACCGTCGCCACTCATTTTCAATTGCTAAAAATATAAAAAAAAAAATTAATTGCTTATATTTGCAAAAATGTTTAACTTTTTATTGTCTAAAAATTTTAAAACGGTTATCCTCAAAGAAAAAAATCTTTAAAGCCAGGAATGGCAATATTTGGGCTGATCAAGTAAAAAAAAAAGGAACCTATGAAGCTTCGATTTATACTAAGATATCTCCAAGGAAGAAAGTAATCACACATTAATAAAACATTTTCTGCAAGAATTTAGGAAACTGAATGGCTCCAGACAATGTAAACCAGGATAAAGAATATTAAGGTCTCTGTTGATAAGAGAGTATTAGTTTAACCCTGTAGATCAGAATTTAGCTACATACGCTCTTTTCATTTAGTTTATGAGAAAGTAAATTATTCAAAGGGATAAAACAAAAGGCTGTCTGCCCGGTGTTCCTATTTCCCAAAATGTGTTAAAATGCAAAATAACATTGTGCGGGGACGCTGTGAAGTGGTCTTTGGTTTTCTGAACAATAGAGGCTTTTTTTCTCATCCAGATTTCATATTCTCTAAGTAAGGACATAATACAGTTTTTGAATATTAGAATTTATATTGCTGTAACTTTCTATGGATCTTCTTCTCTTTCAGTCTTGTGGGAACAGATATTCAACATCTTTTGTATGATTTGCTATAAGCATCATGAAGGTTATGGGAAGCGCTGTTGATTCAATCAGGCCTTGTATTGCTATTGTGACAAGAGATTTGGCTCTTCTATAAGTAATCTTTACAGTTGGTTTGAGTTGTTGTGAATTTTGTTGTACAGAAACAGATTAACTCACTTAACAAAATCCTCCTCTTCCTACTACCACCACTGAAGTAGAAAAAATCCTCTTCCTCCTTCTCCAACCACTGAAGTAGAAAAAAATCATCCTCCTCCTACTACTACTGAAGTAGAAAAAAATCATCCTCCCCCTACTACCACTGAAGTAGAAAATAAATCCTCCTCCTCCTCCTACTACTACTACTACTACTACTACTACTACTACTGCCACCACTGAAGTAGAAAAATAATCATCATCCTCCTACTACTACCACTGAAGTAGAAAATAAATCCTCCTCCTCCTCCTCCTCCTCCTACTACTACTACTACTGCCACCACTGAAGTAGAAAAAAAATCATCCTCCTCCTACTACTACCACTGAAGTAGAAAGAGATCCTCCTCCTACTACTACTACTACCACCACTGAAGTAGAATAAAAATCATCTTCCTCCTCCTCCTCTTACTACCACTGAAGTAGAAAGAAATCCTCCTCCTCCTCCTACTACCACCACTGAAGTAGAAAAAAAAATCATCTTCCTCCTCCTCCTCTTACTACCACTGAAGTACAAAATAATCCTCCTCCTACTACTACTACTACCAGTGAAGTAGAAAAAAAATCATCCTCCTCCTCCTCCTTCTCCTACCACTGAAATAGATCCTACACGGAGATCTGTTCTTTGCTGCAGAGGACTACCAAGTCACTACTTCTAGGTGTAACCCTGGTGAAGACAGTTGACTCAGACTAGTGAAAGACATTGGTGCAAGGCATCAAGGCGGCAGGCAGGAGCATAATGTGGACATGGATTGTGTTCTGGTCTGGTGGACTATCTTACTAATGGAAAGTCCCGGCAATAGAGATTGGATAGGGATACCAGCTGTCACGGTGGGGATAAGGATGTCCTAATCATCTCCTATAGACATATGGGGCAAAAAAAGGTCTGGTTAACTATGTATGGGAACTGAGCCAAAGTAACACCCACTTAAGCAAGTGACATAGACATACATAGTTCTACATAGGTACAGTTTAAAGGGAGTCTGTCACCAGAATCCAGCATATCACCCCAACCACGCAGATAGATCAGTGAATTAACAGTGTTTTCACCTTCCTGTGTTGCTGAGATATTATTGTTTTTGCCAATATGCAAATAAGCTGTTTAGAGCAATGATGGAATTGCCATTGTTACAAAGAGATAAGCATCAACACCCTTGTAACCCCAACAAATCAATTTGCATATTAACAAAAACAAAAATGTTTCTGTAACAAAGGCACCGATTGAGAAGAAGAATACATGGTTTGATTGATGCCATATTCACTGTTCCCAAATTTTTTGGAATGTCACCAAAAAGCCAAAAATCACTGCATGTTACAGCGCTAAAAAACACAGCATGTTAATTCCAGTGTGTTTTCTATATATTTAAAGAGGATTTTTCACCACCTTCACCAATTCATGTTCTTAGCATAAGTTGATAGGCTCTGCTCCACTGATTCCAGCACAGTAGAAATTTCTCTCTAGCCCCCACCATTCCTGAGCAACAAGCACAGTTAGTTTTGGTGCCTGATGTGCTATTTACGGATTCTACTATCTGATGGGCGGTGTCAGGCAGGGGTGTGATTCAGAGCTCCAATCAGAGGCGGTCAGTGTCAGAGCTTAGGATCACACCCCTTGTCTGCTTCTGCCTGACCCCGCCCTCCTGACAGTACAGAGCCTAATTAGTATATCAGACACCAAAACTAACAGCTCAGGAAAGGTGGGGGCTAGAGAGAAAATTCCAACTGTGGCTGTATCAGTGGATTGGTGCATATTAATCGATAAACTTGCTGGAGTTGGTGAAAGGTCCTCTTTAATAGGGAAACAAACACAGCAATATCGCAATGAAAAATTTCAGTGTTTTTCTTAGCTGTGCTTAGCTATATGAATCTTACTAAAATTTGATTTTCTTGACTGTGTGATGACACAAACACGACCTATTCACTATGTCACTAACCTCCACTACAACAGCATATAAGGTAGATTCTTTTTAAGTGCGACAAACATGGACAAATACAGAGAAAAACACCTCAATGTATTATTGTAATTGTAGATGTAGTTATTCTGACCAACATATAGAATACTGTACTGTATATGGAGAATATTGTAAACCAAGGCTACAATGAAATACACTCATGTAAAGGACAAATGACCACTATTAAGGGTATATGCGCTTTCGAGCATACAGCCTTTCATATATAAGATAGCAGTTTATTGCTAGCGTCTTATTGTCAGCATTCAAGAAGACCTGTCTTCACTGTTGAAGGTGAAACATCCTTTTATGTCTGGTTGAAAGCAACAGTGACCTTCTGTCCTTGTGCCGTCTACATGAAAGCTTCCCATAGAACCCTTTGTGAAAATCCCAGGCATATTTGGAAATTACAATAACACTTCCAGGCTTTTTCTTTATAGCAAAAAACAAACACATCCTACAGAATTTTTTACAGAGTAAAAAAAAGTTGTATCCCATAAAGTAGGGAAAATAAGAAAACTGGGTTCATCTTCTTACCGAGCCGTCTTCATCTATTAGAACAATATGTGTTGGGCATATTAAGTTGTCCATTGTATGACATGGGAAGAATATGCAAATCTGTCTTCCATGATGTAATTAGGAAGTCAGGTGCCTCAGTGTTGCAAACCAATAGAGAGCGCTCACTGGAATGTGCAAGTCTGTCTTCCCTGATGTAATTAGGAAGACAGAATCTCAGTGATATCGCCCCAATAAAGGCTGCTCCCTTTAACATCATGCTCAACCTTCCAAGAGGCCTTTGTTTTGCAATGATGCTGGGATTATTACCAGGTATAGTCTCTCAACCAAACACGGCCATTTCGATGTTATTGCATCTCATCAGCCCGGTGTAAAGAAGACTAACCTGGTATAGGTGAGAGGCTTAGACAGGGTTAGGGGGATATCGTCACTCCTTGGGGAGAGACCACCATATAGGTGTGTGGAGATTTATTAAACCTTTAGCACTTCACTTTGCAAGGGACCATGGCTAGAATATGCAAATCTGTCTTCCATGATGTAATTAGGAAGTCACGTGCCTCAGTGTTGCAAACCAATCATGGAAGACAGATTTGCATATTGCAGATTTGCATCTTCATCATGAAGAGTTCACTGGAACAGGTAAGGCCCAGTTCACATCTGCGTCGGTAATTCGTTCAGAGGAGTCCGCATGGAGACCTACCGAACGGATTGACAAGCAGTGTGCAGTGAAAGCACACAGACCTTATAGACTATAATGGGATCCATGTGCTTTCTGTGCGGGCTCCGCACGAGTCATGCAGACAGGAAAGTAGATTTTGAACTACTTTCTGTCCGCATGTTCCGTGGGGATACCGTGCAGAAAGCACACAGACCTCATTATAGTCTATGGGGTCTGTGTGCTTTCACTGCACAGCACTTGTCAATGCGTTCGGTAGTCTGTTTGGGGGTTTCCATGCAGACTCCCCCAAATGGATTACCAACACGTATGTGAACCAGGCCTAAATTAATCTAATCTCCTCAGACAACCCCTTTAATATGCTACTACTACTATAGCAATACTACCAGTTGTAATATACTGATTAATAATCATGACAAACATAATAATAGACAACTACTACTACAACTATAATACCGCGTCTACTGCCACAATTACCAACGCTAGAATTAACTGGCATCAGTATCTCTACTATTACTACTGCTACTTCTACTCCTGCAATATACTATGACTGCTATGCACAATAAACATATCATACATTACTTATACTCCCAATACTATTATTCTTATTAATAATTACAATGAGAAACAAAATAATAGAATCATGACAAGAATATAAGTCACCGTTATAATAATGTCAGTGATCCCGAAATATAAAAGTGTGATGTTACATGTAAATCCGCGTATAAAACAACAAAGAAAAAAGAAAAAAACACACACATATTCCATCAAAAGAGGCATTATATAGCCAGTGGCCCAGGTTTACTATTGTGTTTATGACTAGACACAGATGTAAATATGGCACATCTTTGGCACAATGTGACGCGACTAGATTATGACACCGAAATAGTGTCATAAAATTCTGGATTAATGTAAGACAACTAAAAGGTGGTATAAAGGTAGACTAGACAGCTTAAAGATATGGCACATTTATCATCCAGCGTCAGTCACTGTGATAAATCTAGTGTATTTTCAGATTGTTTAGTCTAAGTTTACACTGTGTTACTATTAATAAATCTGGGCCAATATAGTAAAATCTTTATTAGTACATGACACCAAAAACATTTTTTAAGACATGTTAAAATACTATAAAAACAATTAGAAAATAAAATAAACGAGAATAAGTGTGGTATATAATAATAGTAATCACACACAGTGTTGGCCAAAAGTATTGGCACCAATGCAATTCTGTCAGATAATACTCGTGTTCTTCCAGAAATTGATTGCAAGCACAAACTCTTTGGTATTAATATCTTCATTTATTTTGAATGGAAAAAAAAAAAAAAAAAAAGGTCAAATCATTGATCATTTTACACAAAACTCCAAAAATGGGCCGGGCAAAAGTATTGGCCCCCTCAGCCTGATACTTGGTAGCACAACCTTTAGACAAAATAACTGCGCACAACCGCTTCCGATAACCATCAATGAGTTTCTTACAAGGTTCTGCTGGAATTTTAGACCATTCTTCTTTGGCAAACTGCTCCAGGTCCCTGAGATGTGAAGGGGGCCTTCTCCAAACTGCCATCAAGAGATCTCTCCCCCACAGGTGTTCTATGGGATTCAGGTCTGGACTCATTGCTGCCACTTTACAAGTCTCCAGTGCTTTCTCTCAAACCATTTTCTAGTGCTTTTTGAAGTGTGTTTTGGGTCATTGTCCTGCTGGAAGACCCATGACCTCTGAGGGAGACCCAGCTTTCTCACACTGGGCCCTACATTATGCTGCACAATGTGTTGGTCGTCTTCAGACTTCATAATGTCATGCACACGGTCAAGCAGTCCAGTGCCAGAGGCAGCAAAGCAACCCCAAAACATCAGGGAACCTCTGCCATGTTTGACTGTAGGGACCTTGTTCTTTTCTTTGAAGGCCTCTTTTTTTCCCCTGTAAACTCTATGTTGATGCCTTTTCCCAAAAAAGCTCTACTTTTGTCTCATCTGACCAGAGAACATTCTTCCAGAACGTTTTTGGCTTTCTCAGGTAAGTTTTGGCAAACTCCAGCCTGGCTTATGTCTCTGGGTAAGAAGTGGGGTCTTCCTGGGTATCCTACCATACAGTCCCTTTTCATTCAGATGCTGATGGATAGTACGGGGTGACACTGTTGTACCCTCGGACTGCAGGGCAGCTTGAACTTGTTTGGATGTTGGTCGAGGTTCTTTATCCACCATCCACACAATCTTGCGTTGAAATCTCTTGTCAATTTTTCTTTTCTGTCCACATCTAGGGAGGTTAGCCACAGTGCCATGGGCTTTAAATTTCTTGATGACACTGCGCATGGTAGACACAGGAACATTCAGGTCTTTGGAGATGGACTTGTAGCCTTGAGATTGCTCATGCTTCCTCACAATTTTGCTTCTCAAGTCCTCAGACAGTTCTTTGGTCTTTCTTTGCTCAATGTGGTACACACAAGGACACAGGACAGAGGTTGAGTCAACTTTAATCCATTTCAACTGGCTGCAAGTGTGATTTAGTTATTGCCACCACCTGTTAGGTGCCTCAGGTAAGTAACAGGTGCTGTTAATTACACAAATTAGAGAAGCATCACATGATTTTTCAAACAGTGCCAATACTTTTGTCCACCCCCTTTTTTATGTTTGGTGTGGAACTATCCAATTTGGCTTTTTGACAATTCTTTTTGTGGTTTTCCATTGAAGACAAATTAAATGAAGATAATAATACCAAAGAATCTGTTATTGCAATCATTTTCTGGAAGAAAATGAGTATTATCTGACAGAATTGCAGGGGTGCCAATACTTTTGGCCAACACTGTATATAAATATAATGTATATAAATGAAAGTTAGAGCACAATGAAAGGACAAAGCAATAAACAATTCTAAGTGATCAATTAAACAGGTTGTCCAAGAATTTCAGTCAGGGAAGGGGAAACAACCCCCACCACCACCACCACCACCGCCATACTCATACTCTGGTGTCTACCGCCAGTCACTTACATAGGTCACTAGTCCGATTCCTGTGGCTGCAGTGGTCCCATGAGGTGCAGGACACCACAGTTGCACTGGACTGTACGTCAGAGCACTGTGGGCAGGTATGTTTTCCTTTTCTGTTTCCCTTTGCCCATCCTCCTCTCTGGGTCCTCAAATTTGTGGACAACCCCTTTAAGTATGGCAATAAATGCCAAAGAAAATCCAAAAACACAAATATGGGCAAAAATTGGCCTCCAAAAACAAAAGATAAGCACTACTATAACTATTAATACAACCACTACCACTAATACAGCAATTAATACAAACACTAGCACTAATATATCTACTAATACAGCTACTACCACTAAAAAACCATTATCACTAATATAACTACTAATACAACTACTACCAGTAATACAACTAATAATACAACCACTACCACTAAAACAACTACTAATACAACCACAACCACTATTAATACAGCTTCTACCATTAAAACAACCACTACTACTAATACAATTACTAATACAACCACTATCACTAATATATTTACTGATACAACCACAACCACTAATACAACTAGTAATACAACCACTACCACTAACACATCTACCAATACAACCACTACCACTAATACAACTATTAATATGATCACTACCACTAATAAAGATACTAATACAATCACTAACACAATTACTAATACAACCACTACTACTAATACAACTAATAATACAACCACTACCACTAACATATCTACTAATACAACCACTACCACTAATACAACTATTAATATGATCAATATCGCTAACAAAAATACTAATACAATCACTAACACAATTACTAATACAACCACTACCACTAACATATCTACTATTACAACTACTACCACTAATACAACTATTAATACAAACACTAACACTAATATATCTACTAATACAACCACTACTACTAATATAACTACTAATACAATCACTAACACAGTTACTAATATAACCACTACCACTAATACAACTCTTAATACAACCACTACCACTAATACAATTACTAATACAACCACTACCACTAATACAATTACTAATATAACCACTACCACTAACATATCTACTAATACAACCACTACCACTAATACAACTATTAATATGATCACTACTACTAATATAACTACTAATACAACCACTACTACTAATACAATTACTAACACAGTTACTAATACAACCACTACCACTAATACAACTACTAATACAACCCCTAACACTAACACAACTACTACTTCCTAATTTCTTTTTTTTTTTTTTTTTAAATGTAATTATGAGCCCCACATAGGGCTCACAATGTACATTTTTTCCCTATCAGTATGTCTTTGGAATATGGGATGGAAATCCATGCAAACACGGGGAGAACATACAAACTCCTTGCAGATGGTTTTTTGCCCTTGGCGGGATTTGAACACCAGGATTTCAGCGCTGCAAGGCTGCAGTGCTAACCACTGAGCCACCGTGTGGCCCCCCTACTTCCTAATTTCTACGACCATGAGAACTACTATTACTTGTACTGTACTATAATCTATTAGTTTATATTAGAAACATCTGTACACATGTAAAACAAAAGTGAAGAGGACCCCTAGTCATTACAGCTAATAATCTATAGGTCACCATGTGTCATCTACACTGTAACAAATTCTAGTCTAGGAAATGTTTATACACTCACTTGGCTTCTAGGTCTTAATCCTACGGGGACCCTACTACAGAATAACTTGCCATTCACACTGGTGCCTATATGGGCCTATTAACTTTCCTGCGGTACAGACGTCTCCTAAGCTGCTCTCTATGTCATGAGCCTTGGTCTAGTCTGGAGACTGTTGAATGAGCTAAAATACATCAACACCGCTTGTGCCTCGCTTGATTTATTTCTCATTCTTCTCACCAGTTACCGGCAGCAAGTTCCAGAAAGAATAATTATCTTGTTTCTTTCCAGATCCCATTCATGTTATTTATGTGACTTGTCCACTTATCCATCTCATGAATCTGTGAATATAGTAGAGGGAAGGTCTGCACTTGAGACAGTCAATGTGCTCCCCATTGAATGGAAATCTAAAAACAAAAAAAAGAGATAAAACCGCAGGGTTCGCAACTCTTAAAAAAGCGTTAAGTAATACGGTATATAGAGCTCTTTTTACAGCCGAGGCCATACAATATCCAGAGCCACAGAAGATAAAGAGAACAGACGGTACTTATGTCAAATTATTATCTCAAGAAAGAACTGGAACTTACACAGACGTTTTCTAAGGCATAACACTTACACCCCCTGTGACTAGTCAGCGTTGGCTGGATACAGTTCTCTCGAAAATCACAGCTGCTGGGAAAAGTTCTGTGATACTGTGAAAGCGTTTCGGAATATCTAGTAATTACTCATTATTTTTAGTCTATGTAATCTATTTATAATTATGCCTATGTTCACCTGGAAAAGTGGGTTAGTTTGCCCATATCTGGCCTATGAGGGCGTTGGTATAGGGGATACAGTTGCCAGCAGGTTCTGTACCCTGGTGGGTTCCAAAGGCCCCTCTACTAAAGAAAATATCCCACTATCCTAAATGAATGGGGTCCCATTACAGATATTGCACTGCGGCCGAGGATCTTCATGTTACCTCTACTGGCCCATATACTGTTCTTGTATAGGGTGTACAAGAGTCCTACTTTACTAGGAACATTGTCCCTTGATCAGTGTGTTAGACTTTGGGTCATGAATGGGGCAGTTCCTACGTTAGGCCTATCAGATTAACCAGAACACGGCTGTGGTCAATCCAGAGGCAAGAAGCTTAGGGTTACAGTCTTACAAAGAGGCAAATGGTGTTATGGTTATACCAGACTCTAACCTAAGTGTAATAGTTACTATACAAGTCTTGGCAGACACTGGAGAAATGTTATTAAACCTGGTGTGTACTATGTCATTCCTAATAATCGGCTGTGTCAGAGAGAGAGGAACCAGGGTTATTTAGAGGTTCCTGCTTCTTAATAACTCTGGCACATCTCGGGAGGTCCTGTGCCAATGTTTTCAAATCTATTTCCGTCAGTCTTCTGACCCAACCCACATTGTTCTTTCCATTTACAAAATGGCGAATATAATGGGAAATGCAAAAATGGCGTGTAGGACTTTTGCCATGACCTGTATGCCAGACAACTACAAAGTCCAGTCATATTAATGTGACCACCGCCTACTTTTGACGTCAACGTTAAATAACCAATGGCAGAAGGCACGTGTCATCAGCCATCTGGGTGCACTCATCATTGCAGAAGGCACGATGGATCAGCACAAGTATGCATCTATCCTTGCGGACCATGTTCACCCCTACATTGCAAATTGTTTTTCCTCAGGATGATGGCATCTACCAGCAGGGCAATGCGACATGTCATAAAGCTCACAGTGTATGTGCGTGGTTCGAGGAGCACCAGGATGAGTTTACCGTACTCCCTTGGCCAGCAAATTCCCCAGACATGAAACCAATCGAGAATCTGTGAGACCACCTCAATCGGGTTGTTCACACCATAGATGCTCAACTGCGTAACCTAACACAGCTGGCCACGGCACTGGAGTCGGCATGGCTCAACATCCCAGTGACCATCATCACAACATTCCCTCTCTTCCTGCACATCTCGCAGCGGTCCGCTCTGACAAAGGTGGTTATTCTGGATTTTGACAGGTGGTCACATTAATGTCACTGGACTGTGTATATACTCTGTACAGAAAGTCCTATGGCTGATTAAACTGAAGGCATGCATTCTCGGTGGGCCTAAGAGGCAGCACATCACTTGGCAGAACTTTTCAATAATGTTGAAAAGAGATGAGAAAACCATGTGAGGTTCATCTGCTGAGTATTCATAAGGTTCCCCCACCACTTTTGGTTAGGATAAGCCTGTTAACAGTCCTCAGTAGTCACAGGGGGTGAATTGGCATCATGACACTTGTGTGAAAATGGCATGACATTGACGCACCCTGCATGACTTTTGAGGCCCAAACACAGGTCTCAATGGCCTCATGGTGCTTCTGGCATCACCCAGTGATCCAAAAAACAAACAAACCAGGAAATAATACTAGGGAGCACAGGAGAGGGGAGAGAAGATGAATATGACTGTTTATTATATTCCTGCACCTCCCTGGACCACATATTATATTGTAGGGTCTGAAGAGTATAATAATGATTTTTGGGTGGCTGTGGTCCCAAGGGTGGCCTTGCCTAATAAAGGGAAACCCCTCCATCTAGAGCCATTATTGACACAGCATGTAAGAAGTTAAACATCCAGGATCAGAAGTTCGTAATATTGATACATATAAGGCCGGGTTCACACGGAGTATTCTGGCTTGTGATTTGGTACGTAGACGCCACGGGAGGTTTTGCGGGCTGTGTACGCTCCCATTGTTTTCAATGGGAGCCAGTACCATATACGCGGCGCTATTTTGTGCCCGCCGCAAAATCACGGCCGCAAAATAGCGCCGCGTATACGGTACCGGCTCCCATTGAAAACAATGGGAGCGTATACAGCCCGCAAAACCTCCCGTGGTGTCTACGTACCAAATCACGAGCCAGAATACTCCGTGTGAACCCGGCCTAACAAAGAAAGTCATAGACTACGGCCCATTAGTAGCCAACATAAAAAGTCAATTGGTTGGTCACTAATAAGTTAAACCCTCCTACAAGGGCCCTTCTGTCTGTCCTATGTCTGTCCCTCCTGTTACTGTGTATAGATGCTTAACTACAGGGGTTGTGGATATTTGTGATCACTGGGGGTCGCTTTTTTGGCGCCTCCAACAATCACAATAATGGGAGGGGAGCTGCACATGCGTGATCACTTCTTCATTCACTTCAATGGGAATACTGTAGGGATTTACTTGGCTATCTCCATCAATCCCATGGAAGAGAATTACCAAAAACAAAGAAAATAGAGCTCTCAGCTGGGCACATATACCCCTTCATTTTAGCCATCAGACTAGAGATGAGCGAGTAGTATTCGATCGAATACTATGGTATTCAAAATACTCGTACTCAATCGAGTACCACTCTCTATTCGAATGGAAAAATTTGATGCAGAACCAGCGTTGATTGGCCGAATGCTATACAGTCGGCCAATCAACGCTGGTTCTTCTCCTACCTTTAGAAGACTTCTCCGCGCAGCGTCCCCGCGGCGTCTTCCGGCTCTGAATTCACTCTGCCAGGCATTGGGCCTGGGCAGAGCCAACTGCGCATGCCCGCACTACAAGAAAATGGCCACTTTGACTGCGCAGTCGGCTCTGCCCAGGCCCGATGCCTGGCAGAGTGAATTTAGAGCCGGAAGACGCCACGGGGATACTGCACGGAGAAGACTTCTCGGAGAATCCAGCCCGACCCTCACTCATTCAATTTGATCGAATATTGCCTACCCCTGAAACGAGCATTTTCCCCCCATAGAGTATAATAGGATACGATATTCGATTCGAGTAGTCAAATATTGAGGGGCTACTCGAAACGAATATCGAATATTTCACTGTTCGCTCATCTCTAAATCAGACCCCTACCAATAACATTTTCTGGCATCTTACAATCACACATCGGAGGTTCTTAAAAATGATGGGTACATTTTAAATGTGGGACCCAACAGGATACAAAGATTGATATCTCTATACCCAGAATATGAGGGTCTGCGAAAGAATATTAATAATGGACATGGATGTTTTGGGGTTATTTTTAGCTTTGTATTTGACCATTATCTTGTTCCTTAGGTCATTGAAAAGCAGAAGTCTATTGCCTAAATTTTAATAATAATAAAAAAAAAAATCTTCCGACTGCGTACGAGACAAAGCAGATCTGTCATTTGGAAACGCTGAAGGAATAAGCAGCTTCACATCAAACACAGCTCGGCAATGCTGTTGCATGAACTATCATATGCTCTTTATACCTTTTTAATAGAAAGTGTTCCCATGGGGGCTTTCTTCAACACTTCTCTAACAAAACCATATCCCAGTTTATTAAAAAATCATATACAACAATGCCGCTTGCCAGTTTTTATAGTACTAATGAAAATTTGGTCCAAAGCTCTAAAACTATTTGGAAAACTGCCTAAAATTTCCCTGTCACAGCTGTTTAAACAGAAGGTGCTTGCCTGCCATTCGATAATACAGCGCCATACGGGACACAGTATGACCACCTCAATAACCAGTAAGTAACAGACTCAGTATGTGCATCACTGCGCCAAATATTCCGTATGCTGTGTGTAAGCGAATCCTGTGGATGGAGACGTACCTTGATAATATCACAGATAATCTCTCTACATCTGAAATTAAAGATACCTTTGTAATTCCCAGTATACGGAATATATATTCCAGCTGGTGTCCTGATGTGTAATTGTAGGAAAAATAGAGGAATTGTTTCAAAAGGTTATCAAAGTTCTATCAACTTTTTTATTTTTGATTTTGATACACATCAATAGGTGGTGGGAACGTATCGCGGTTCTTCCCGCAGCACTTTAAACAGAAAGTTTGCAGAGTTTTCCTTCACGGACTTTCTGTTACAATTATATCTATGGGGAAACCGCCGGCATTTCCGTAGATATAATTGATATGCTGAGATTTCTAAAACCAAGGCGGTTTTGGAAATCGTGGCGTATCGGCACCGCGGTTTTTACTGCAAAGTGGGCATGGGATATGCTAGAATCCCATCCACTTTGTACTTCATCCCTTGGGGCCCCCGGCCTTATAGTGGAACTGGGAATGGAATACCCAAGCGGAGGCAGGGCACAGGTGTAAACCTAGCCTTAGATGCTCTTTCAATGTCCATGGATGACCCAGGCAGTACCATAGACTCGGGTGGCAATTTATATGAGCAGCCACCAGGGATTTGTTATATTCTAGCAATTGCTGGAGTTCTAAGGTCATGTTCACACCAGCATTGGAGGTACATTAGAAGACCCAGCTGCAGATGTTGCCAGAAATGGTGACTATAAGAAATGCATAGTTCATGCTGCACTATATTTACTTTAAAATATGTATGATCTCCTTAGAGTAAGACCCCACATTGTGAATTGCTGCCAAAAAAAAAAATGCTGCAAAAACAAAAACTGTAACAAAAATGCATCACTTTTTTTTCTGCAGGTGTTCACAGAAAGTTTGCATAGTTTTTCCCTACTGACTTTCTGTTTCTGCCCCTATTGTACCTAGACAGAAAACACCAGAATTTACGTAAGTGTAATTGGCATGCTGCATTTTCAAAAACGCTGTTTTTCCCACAGCAATTTTTTGCTGCAGTTCACCTCGTGGGGCGAACATGTGTTTGCCTACACAGCCATGCCTATTTGTCTTGACAAAATCACAAAGTGTCAGATGTAGAAAAAAGGCGCAAACCAGAGGTGGAACGTGAGGGAGTGCAAAGGGTGCAGTCAATCTGGGGCCCAGAAGCCTTAGGGGGCCCATAAGCACTGGTATCAGTATTGAGATTGCAGCTTCCATCTCGTTCATAAACTAAGGAGACCCCCAGATTACCCCTAACCACAATAAAGTGAATTAAACTCCTTAGCACCCATAATCATCACTATCAAGCGTTCGCTGTAGGGATGAGGTAGGGGGCCCTGGAGAAAAGATTGTACCAGGGCCAACAAGACTTTAGTTATGCCACTGACGCAAACACTTCATAAATCCAATGTAAAGGCAAAAAAGGTGCAACGCGCTCTAAAATCAGGCACAAACACCTTGATAAATGGTAAAAAAACCTTTGTTTTTTATGCGACTTTTTAAATTTTTCTGACATTCACTGTACAGCCAAAATCACGTGACCTGTACTCTGTGGGTCAGTATGAGTCTAAGGAAGACTAATTTAGGCTGAGGCCCCACGGTGCGGAAATGCAGCTTTTGTTGTTGAAGATTTTGCTGCGGTTTTTTGAGCCAAACCAATGAATGGCTAAAAAAGAAATGGGAAATATATAAGAAGATCTTATACGTCTACCTTCTACTCAATCCACTTCTGGCTTTGGCTCAAAAAACTGCAACAAAATCTGCAACAAAAAATCTATGTTTCCGCAACGTGGAGTCTCAGCCTTATACAGGTTTATTATTTTTATGATTTTTTTTTTTTAACCCCTTAAAAAATCCCAAATTTTGCAAAAATTCCATTAAATTTTTTTTATTTTTGAACTTTTTTTTACTGTTATTTTTAGGGATCTACAATACATTGCAAAATATCAGTAATAGAATATTGAATAGGCTCCCGTCTTTCATTGTAATAGATTGCCAGCCCAGATGGGCGCTCCAATGAAAATGGCGCCTCATAAGCTATAATGCCGCCATATTTAAATACATGACGTCTGTCGTAATAGTAGGACAGATGTCGGGAAAGGGTTCATTGAATATATCGAGTTGTTTTAAATATTTCATTTCATTTTTTTATCATTTGTATATTATTAACCTGTCTATCCATCCTATAATTTCCATAATTCCAAGATATTCCAAGAAGATAATTCCCATGATGAGGAAAGGGATATTAAGAAAATAATTGGCACAAAAATTTGTACCTAAAATTCCCATTGTGTGGACATTCCCTTTAAAGCCTGACACAACAGGCGGAGCGCTCTTGTCAGTGCGCACTCGTGTTAATTCCGCTTGGAAACAATTTATCGTTAATGTCTTAAATATGTCTTATATTAACGTCTTGACTCCGCATTATACAGATTGTGTTAAGATGACTCCTCGCAGAAGATGACACCTCACTTTGTCTCCACCAAGTTATAATTAAACTGCCACACAGAGCAGCGTGACCATTACCGCCCCTGAGAAGACATGACAAAATGACTTCAATGAAATATGAGAAAATAAAAAGATTTGATGAAATATCTCAAGACGTTCATTAACATAATTAAGGCTTCTTGCACGTGTGTGATTTATGTAAAGATATAGTTCTGGTTGTTTTCCTATGTATACACTTAGAGCATTGTAATGTAAAGGAAGGCGAAATTGTAGAATGTAAGGGTGAGTTCACACGGAGTAAACGCGCCACGCAATGCGGCGCGTTTACGGGGCGTGTACGCCGCGTTTTTTAGCGTTGCGCGCAAACGCCGCGTTAACGCCGCGTGTACGCGGCGTTAACGCGGCGTTTGCGCGCAACGCTAAAAAACGCGGCGTACACGCCCCGTAAACGCGCCGCATTGCGTGGCGCGTTTACTCCGTGTGAACTCACCCTAAAGACTTCACGACATCTTGTTACTTTGTATTCTCCTTTATCCTTGCTTCACTTACTTCTGCTGCCGTTTGCTTTGTGGTTTTTCTTATTCCAATGACTGGGCTCTGTTCACACTGTGATTTTGGCATAGACATAATTGGATGCTCCAGAACCAGATGCTAAATATAATACTGGTGACCTCTAACATTGCAGAGGAGCTTTGGATCTCCATAGGCACAAACGCTTGGAGGTGACTGTGCTCTACAGCCATGGGCCAAGGCATCTTCAAGGACACAGCGCAGTTTGGGCAATAAGGCTTGGCAAATTTTTTCATATCCGGTTTCCAAAATTCATAACTTCTTTATTTTTCTGTTAACATAACCATAGAGCTTACTTAAAACGACGGTTTCTACTTGTAGTTGCTACTATTTTGGGGTTCATATAGTGTTGTTTTTTGTTGTTGTTTTTTTATGTAGATTGTGAGCCCCATATAGGGAACACAATTAGAGATGAGAGGTTTTGGTGGTAACCTGGTTGGGGGACAGGTAATGGATTAAATGTGATGGCCCATTTTGGCCAGAGGTTTGGAACATAGCACCAAGGCGCTTTAACTTGGTGCCCCCGAGCTGGTGCGGAACGGCTGGGGGTAACTTGCCGGTGCTAATCATTGGGATTTTGGCATATATTGTGCTTTGGGGCCTCGCTGACCTCCCTCGTAGCTTAGGGGAAATGTTGGCATTTTTGTGGGTTTTTTTGTTATTTCAATTATTTGTTATTTTTCAATAAACGGCTGCTGTGGCCGATTAATCCAAACACTTGCGATCGAGTCTTTATTTCAGGTATTCAGTATGAGAAGCATGAACCGAATTGGCAATACCTTTGTCATGTTTCTGAAATCTGCTTAATGGCCGACCCAAAGTCCATAATGATTCAACTAAAATGGGAATGTCTGTACTGACATTGACTATTCTGGCCGTCTCCCTCATTTTGTCTGATCCTCTATGAATCTTCTGCAGACTGTAGATGTGCCTTTACAGCTTTAGACCTGATTTCTTGATAAAATCCTGGAGACGCTGTACGTGAGCTCTACAGAAACACAGATCCATGCCTACAGCTTAATGAAAGGAACTGCTTGTGAACAAATAAAACAGTTTTTAGAATTTGTGATTTATTTATTTATTTTTTAAATTCTAATTTTAACCACTAGCCCCTGGACATTGCAATGGGAAGTCCAGCAGTCCTCATGTACGCCAACCTTAACTCTCTGATGTTCTCATGGCTTTTCATGTGATGCAAACCCTATGTACTAACATCTTGTGCCGAGTAGAAGACACATGTCCTATTCTCTTTGCATTAGGCGACAAGCAGAGATTTTTGTCATGTGCCCCTCTGTGCCAATTCAGCCCTACCACCCCCAGTAGGCATTCTTTATCCCCCTTTTTCCACTTGTGACTTGCCACAGCAGCGTTTACAGTTTTTTGGGGGGTATACACCAAGAAAAGGTGGATGTCGCGGATATGGAATGACTGAATGAAGGACTGTCTCCCACTTAGCGTTGGGGGGGTACTGACAGTGCCGCACCTCCCATGAGGCGACCTGAAGCGAGCGCTTCAGGCGGCGCTATGGCAGGGCCCCAGGGAGGGCGGCATTTTTTCTTACCTAAGCCAGTCCAGGACAAGCTGTCCTGGACTGGCTTAGCACGGAGCGGTGGATTGGGGAGGCCGCTGAAGCAGCGCTGCTCCGGCAGCCTCCCCTCACGCTCAGGCAGAGAGCAGGTCTTCTCCGTGCCAGTTCTCTGCCTGCGAACGGGACTAAGCCCCGCCCCCCTCCGCTCCACCACGCCACGCAAAATCATGCTGATAGAGCCCCACATAAGCGTGAATAGCCTTATTATTATTTTAAAACTGGGGGTAGTTTAATATAACTTTAGCGGTGCCTGAATTGCCTTTTTAAAGGCTATTCACGCATATGTGGGGCTCTAGCAGCATGATTTTGCTGATAGAGCCCCTTTAAGGACATTATATCAAAGTTGGATCTGCCTGTAGTGGGTTTTTCCACTTTCATTTTGGGGGGTGACTCCAAATCCAGGCCTCCATTGGTTAATAAATTTGATTTCTATTGATGATTTTTGTGTGATTTTGTTGTCATCACATTCAGCTTTGTACAGAACAAAGTATTCAATGAGAATATTTCATTCATTCAGATCTAGGAGGTGTTAGTTGAGTGTTCCCTTTATTTTTGAGCAGTGTGTATACAGTATGTATATATATATGTGTGTATATATATATATATATATATATACACATATATGTATTTTTTACATCATTTGTTGTATGGGATAAATAACATATTTTTCGAGTAGTCTGGTTTTATACCCACATGCAACGCCTAATATGCTTGACTTTATACTATTTAGTTTTGAAATAGGACATGTTTTTATAGACATTTTATTTATGGTTTTTTTTTTTGTAGATTGTGAGCCCCCATATAGGGCTCGCAGTGTATATTTTTCCCTATCAGCATGTCTTTGTAGAATGGGAGGAAATCCACGTAAACATGGGGAGAACATACAAACTCCTTACTGATGTTGTCCTTGGCAGGATTCAAACCCAGGACTCCAGCGCAGTAAGGCTACAGTGCTTACCACTGAGCCATTGTGTTGCTCCATTATTTATGTTTTTATGCTTTTTTCCAACTTATTGTTGTTGTTTTTTTACCCTCCTACAATGGCACTTAAACCTGTAATTCCTTAATACCCTATATAATATACTGCACTACTTCTGTATTGCAGTATATTATACATAAACTCCGTATGTGTCATAGGGATACAACCAATCAATGATTTCCTGTCTGCCATGGCACAATTGTACACTGCTGCGGAATATGTTGGTGCTAAATATAAATTATTATTATTATTATTATTATTAATGGTCACTGTGCAGGACCCTTCTAACCACTCAGATGCTGTGATCACTATTGATTATAGCATCTGTATGGTTAATCTGCAATAATTCAGCTGGAACCTAAAGACATGCACTATACTATTACAACTCTGAGCATTAACTATACACTGATCGTGCAATAGTACTTTTCATATATCACAACATGCTAGCAAATCCCTTTACTGGTTGCAATGCACATGACAACCACTGGGTGGCCACATGAGCAATGATAGAGCTTCGCAAAATCATGTTTTTACAAATCTCATCATCAAACCATGACTATATGAAATATTATCTTGTACCTATGTTAAAAAAGGCGGTCATTGATTGCATAGATCTGTTTTCCAAGTCAATCCCGGTACATTACATTACATTTCATGGGATCGGTCAGGTTTCTATTTTTGATGGCCAGAATAATTCAGAATTAAGTATATCAATTTATACTCAAATTAATCCAATAAATATTTTCTTATCCCCTTTCTAATAACTTTATGTCTTGAGAACTTTTTGCAGAACGTATCGCTTTACCCTCGGCTACGTTATCAGTGTTTACTATATTCGCGGCTCATGTCTGAAGTCCAAATTTAATGTGATGAGGAATGTCCTGGCTCAAATCAAACTTCACACCCAGTCCTTGTGAACATGAGGAGTAGTGCATTCCCGTGGTAGCTTTTCTTCCCATTGATAAGCGTGTCTGGCAGCCATAGGTAAAGTGTCGGCCTCGGTATCTGTGTGTGTATACAGGCACTAGGCAGGGTGGTCATGTGAATTTACTGGGATACTTGGATCATCTGTTTTGTCTCATTGTTTCTGCTGAATGTGACATTGAGGCAAAGCAGGTAGTGAATGTGTCGGTGCTCTGGACTGTGTCTTGTTCATTCTTGATAGCAGTCTCGCTGTCTGCACGGCCAGGCTTCAGGCCTTCTCCACAGACGCCTCTTGTTTTTCTCCCCAGTCTCCTTTATTATTACACTTCAACCTCTTGACAATTTCTTTTTTCCTCTTTTGTCCCAAGAGCAGATTGTCCAAATTCTTTCTCCTTTGATGAATGAAAGGAATATCTGTTTCCAGGGATGACCGCTAGTTAATGTACTTGTAAACAGTCTCTGCAGGTCAATGGATCATGTAGGCCTCAAACACTCAACAGGAGACTCCTATCTACTGCTATGTATGTTTACTGGGAAAATAGGAGAATCATTCTAGCTTATAGGATGTTACATTATAATACAAAATGTATTTCTTTCCCCTCCCTCTATATATAATACATATACAGTATATATTGTACTGGCTTCTATTAAAGTTGTATAATATATTGGATAGAATCGTCGTCATCATCATCATCACAAGCCACCAGCAGAAAGATGAAATATTCCTATAACCATAATTAAACATATATTTACTAGTCAGTCCATACTAGAGATGACCGAATTTTTCAAAAATTCGATTGGGCTGATTCGCCAAATTTTCCGTTACAATTTGATCCAAATTAATTCACTGCGAATCGCATTAACACTTTCTCGACATCCGCCCTTATAGTACGTTGCGGCTGGGAAGAACTTCTCGGAAACCATGGCGGAAGCAGGAAACTGCGTGCGCACTCTGCTTTGCGGGTGTCAGCCATACGTAACGGGTGACACTGTCCTCTAAGGGTATGTTCACATGGCGGAATTTGCATTCCATGTGTGAGCACTTCTGTGCAGATTGCCACAACAGTTGCAACACTCCGCTCTGGATTAGACTCGAAGAATGGGCTTAATCGGGAGGGAGCCTTGCGCCGTATATGCCGCTGCTGAATCAGGGGTAGCTCACTTCTTTTTTCCACTACTAGCTAGCAGAAAAAAAGAAGCGAGCAGCTCCCATTGAAGTCAATGGGAGCCATTTTGTGGAGGTGGATTTTGAGGTGGATTCTGCAACAAAATCCACTCCAAAAAACTCATTGTGAACATATCCTAAACACTCCCAGTCGGAGTTGAGCTCTGATTGCGGGTGCTATGCCCTGAGTTGCTGTGACCCAGCCAGAAGTGTTCTGCAGTGGATGCTGAACCCAGGACAGGTGAGTATCAGTATTTTTTAAAAAATTTTTAATCACCTTCCCTGGCCTGAAATCTAATGAAAAAGGGCCTGGTGATAGCCAGGCCCATCTTCATTAGCAGTATGTATAATGGTTGGGAAGTCAGGCTTTCCCTGACCGCTATCATGGTAGCATGGCATATACCGTGGATACCGTGGTCATATTTGACTGTAGCATACAAGGACTAAAAAACCCCAATCGGAGCTGTGCGATTCGTTACCATGAAGTGTGAGGAAATCCAGATTCAATGCGAATCGAATATTTCCTGAAATACAGATCAAATTCCACTGTCAGCTTCGATTCGCTCATCTCTAGTCCATACCAGTTTTTTTTTTATCATAAACTGTGCCTTAAAAAGTAAGAAATTCTGCTGCTTGCTATATTCTCACAACATTTATAACTTTCTCAACATTTGCCAAATTTGAAAAGACCTACATAGAGTTGAGGGAATCTCGAAGTTTTAGAAAGATTAATTAAATGGACTCTATCACCATTAGGCCGGGGCCCACGTAGCTTAAACGTGGTGAGAAACCGTGGCGTTTACAGTAACTGAAAGTGGATGGAAGTCTGGCTAATCAGCCTCGACTCTCAGCCTGCACTGTGAACACGCAGACACTGGGGATCCCTGGCTGCATCCCGCGATCGACCTATACGTCTTTTGCAATCGACTGGTAGATTGCGATCGACGTATTGGGCACACAGGATTTAACATGAGATGAGACATCCAGCACTCAGACTGTATAGCCGCTACCTTTGCACCCCTTATAACTAAACCCCAGACAGCAGGTAAGGCAAATGCCAAAGCCATGTCGAAGGAGTTAGTTATATATGCAGTTAGTTAGTTACATATGCATGGTCACCATGAGGCAGAGAAAGCTGGAGGAGAAACCTACATGGTAGTGTGGACTTCTTCTTTCAAGGAGATAATTTTTGGAGTCTATTGCTGATGTGTGAAGATGCTACAGCTGACTGGTATTTCTTTCTATTACTGTGGACACTTGGGACTCTGTTACAGCCTGGGAACCTACCATCACCCACCTACCCCATGAGTTTATGGAGGCTTGGCAAGAGAACAGCACCCTGTCTACCTGGATGGCTTCAGACTTCTTTGGGCAGTAGAACACAGTGGTAAGAAGAAAGGAAGAGGAGGGCTTGTGATGAAGGACATTTGGGGCATTTTTTCTGGTTAACGGACAATAGTGCTGATGCAAGATACCAAACTATCAGCTGTGAGCAGGAGATCTCACCACCTACCAAAGGAACTGCCACATGTTATCGTGATAGCTGCATATGTCCCCCACCTCTGCAAAAAACGTTTCTGCCTGTTATATCTACATGCTGTGACCCCTCCTCATGTCCTCCAACCACATTCGGCTGTATTATTAACATCACTTCACACAGAGAACTAAATGATCCTGCAGTGTGTCTTTATTTCTTTCTTTTTTAGTTGCTATGATTCCTAGGATTTCTCTATCTGCCATGGTCTTGTATGTGTTTTCTCTCTTGTTATATACTACTGTACCATCTATGAAACTCTATCACTGAAATTTCCCCATTGTGGGACTATTAAAGGATTATATTATCTTATCTTATATCCTTAGGATTGGTTAAAATAGGAGATTGTTGACATCTGCAGTGCTTAAATTGGTCCGAAACGTGCCAGAACTCTGTTCTGATATAAAGAATCCCATAAACACTGCTATCATTATACTCGATGGTCTTTTCAGTTCCCTGAGTATAATGATCAGAGGGCTAGGAGAGATGAGAGAACATAAAAAACACTGCTACTTACCTCTCTTGGGCTTAGGCAGGCTTCAAGTCTACTTGGTGATGTATGCATCACATGAGCTGAGTTTTGCATCCGTATGCATTGAGACGCAAGCCCGGCTCAAGTGACATCTCTTCCATGATTTAAAATGGCCGACATCAGCTGGGACTGCGCCAGAGCCCAGGAGAGGGGAAGTAACAGTGTTTTTGTATGTTTATATCCTAACCTGAGTCTATGATTATTATACTCTGTGTTCTGAAAAGACCCCAGAGTATAATAAACGTACATGGGTGGTCCACAATGGAGATAATACTGTGTGCAGGGGCCACTATGGGCATAATACTGTGTGCAGGGGCCACTATAGGGCATAATAGTGTATGCAGGGGACACTATGCCACATAATACTGTATGCAGGTGCCACTATGGGGCATAATACTGTGTGCAGGGGGAGCTGGCCGAGATCATCAGGTAGGGGGGCGGTCAGGGTCTTCAGGGGGGAAATTGGTCTGGGGGGGCAGGGGAGGGGTTAATTATTTTTTCCCCAATTTACACACTGTATATCTGCACAGTGTACAGAGCCAGAGCCATAAGGTTTCATACACTGTATAGTGTCATGCTCCTATATACCTGAATGGGAGGTAAGCTGTACTATAGCGTGGCATGGCCACTAGACAGTATACAGATCTGTAGACTTCCAGCTCCATACACTGTGTAGATATAAACTGTTTAGTAGGGATGGTGGATATCAGATCCCTACCAATCTCATATTGATGACCTAAGGACAGACCATGAATTAACACGGACATCCTCTATAATATTTTACCGATGTGGATGCCCCCTCCTCTAAAACACACTGTGGTCTAAATACCAACCAATTTTCATTCCATTCTACCCTAATAATTATAAAACTAATAAGCAAGGTAAAAACTAATTTGACTAGAGCCAGCTTTCTGTTCCGAAAATTCAGGTAATGTATTCTTGCTACTAAATTGTATTTGAGGAAGTGTTATTAATTTCATATATCAAGTTGGTAGTGGCCATCTGTTCTCTCCACGCTGCTTCGTCTTCCTCCATCTGCCCTGTTTTTCTTCTGCTAATCGGGTGGCAAAAGCTCAGATGATCAGGAAGTTTTCCTCTGACTTTTGATTTGTCACTCATCATGGAGCCAGCTGTGCGGTTTTCGCAGCGTTGCACGGTAGTCGCAGCTGAATATAAAAATCTGACGTCTCCTGCATTTTTTTCCTTCCTTTGTAACTTAGAGTAAACCCAGCGCGTTTCTGTAAGGCAGATTACACTCGGTGTGCAGGAACAATCCATTCTCCCAGCATACATTTGTTTACTTGAATATAAATGAACCTGGAAGGCCTTATAATATTAGAGAATACAGACAGCAGGGATGCGTTTCAAGTCTTGAGAGATGTAGCAGTTTTACACTACAAAGAACATCTGAATAAATTGGTGGGAAGCTTTATATTCTAGAAATTACACCAAAGGGAACTGTTGGAGGGAGATTTTGTGTACACCTTTTACTATTATAGATACTTTAGGCAACATTGGATCCTATATTTTAAAACAGTGAAATAAGAGACTACATTAGGGTATGTCCATACAGTGGAATTTGCATTCTGCGCGTGAACATTCCGTGCGGCTAACCGTGGCAGTGCACCGTTATCCTGTCGTGGCATTCCCGAATAAATCAGCCTAATCGGGAGGGAGACTCGCGCCACAGACGTCGTGGCCGAGTCAGCCGTGGCATCCGTGGCAAGATAGGGCAGCTCACTTCTTTTTTCCACTACTAGCTAGCGTAAAAAAAGAAGCAAGCGGCTCCCATTGAAGACAATAGGAGCCGTTTTTGGTGGATTCCGCAGCAAACTCCACTGCCAAAAAAGTCAGTGTGAACAGACCCTTACTGGTGTTAATTGTACCTGTGATACATGATATCACATGATAATTGACAACGTTGGATAACAATTGCATTTCACATGACCATTGGTTAGTGCAGTTTTATTTTGGGTGGTCATCTTAAAGGGGTTATCTGTGGAGTAAGAAAGATTAACACTGCATTCCCTGCACTGGTTAATGGAGTTATCCAGCTTCCAAAAACATCCGCAGCAGTGCTAAATCCTCACTGTTTCCTTGGGCAGCCTTTGCTTGGCTTTATTTTACTTGCTGCTCCTTGTATCACTGTTATTTACCTGCCGTGAATCTGTGGACAAACTACATTTCCCATGATTCATCGCCTGCTCTCACTCTCTGTGTACCCCTCCCTTCTCCACTCTCCACTGCAGTGAAATCACAGGTAATAAATCACTCCCACATCTGATGTCACATGCTACAGTGATGTTTCATTTGCAAGCTCATCCCCCCATGAGTAGCAAACACAGAGAGTGAGAGCAGGCAGATAAATCATGGGAAATGTAGTTTGCCCCAGATTTTCACCTCATATAAATAACAGTGATACAAGGAGCAGCAAGTAAAACAAAGCCAAGCAAAAGGGAACAGTGAGGATTTAGCACTGCTATGGGTGTATTTGTAGATAATTTTTGGAAGCTGGATAACCCCTTTAAACTTTATTACTAATGTACAACCTAGGTCCACAGAGTCCCCTTCATTACTTTTTTGGAGAGCTGTAGGGAAAGCCAAAACTGTTGTTCCTGTATCTCCTGCAGCTGCTCTTATTCTCAGTGACATGACTGACTCCATTATACTAAATGGTGCTGGGGTGAGAGTTGTGGGGAGTCAGTGATGCCAGTTTTGGAAATCGTGGCATGTCTGCACTGCGGTTTTTACCGTAACATGAGCGTAGGATTCACTAGCATCCGATCCACTTTGCCCTGACTGTAAAATGCTGTGATTTTAACTGCAGCATTTCTACTGTGGCAAATCCTGAAGCTTCCGTCCCGTAGGGCTTTAAAGGGGTTTTACTGTAACAATGATATAGCTGCTCTAATGGTATGAACACATCAGTTACTTATTTCACATCCTGAGTTATAGCCTATGGTATTATTCAGAGCCGAATTCAGAATTCTGCTGGTTGCTATTGGAAACAGTCAACAGGCACAGGAAGCTACCCATGTTTACATGGGTAGCTTCCTGTTCTTTTATCCTACAACTACCATGATGCATTGCTCTTCACTCAGATCCCCTCTCACTCCCTCACACCCCCTCCCTGTTTCCCTAGATATCCTGCCCACTACTAGCTCTTGCTAACTAATTCAGCCCACATCCCAACCTCATCATACTTACCTGTCTTTCTGTCCAGATCTTCTTCTCTTGACTTCTGCTGGAGCCTGTGCAATAAAGCTGAAGTGCCGGCATGCTGGTTCTCTGGCCCTATTGTGCAGGCATAGGGTTCCTTCTCCTCTTCGCGCCTGCCAGTGCCTGCACAGTAGAGCCGGAGTGCACCGCATGTGACCACTGAGGCCAATCAGCAGCCTCATTAAAATACACGAGACATCACCTTGTGTCCCATGTCCTTTCCTTAGGCCGCTGATTAGTCTCAGTAGTCACTTTACCGCTGAGTTTAATCACCGGCCTAAGGGACATGAGGCGTTACAGTTCGGCAGGGTGGACCTCGCTGGGACACACACGAGAGCACAGGTGAGTATGTTTTTTTTTTTTTTTTTTTTTTAGTTTTTCACCTTCTCTGGCCTAATATATAGAACAATGTTGGTGTTCCTAGACAACCCCTTTAACATTGCTATAAATTATAGGAACTAGGTTTTTGTTGATGAGAGATTGGTCCAGGGATTTTAATCTGATTGCCTGATTTGGACTCGGGAAGGAATTATTTCCAAATTTTTCACCTAATATTTTGTAATAAGGGGTTCCTCTTAATAAACACCATATTGTTATAGGCTGAGCTTGATGGACGTGCATCTTTATTCTACCTTATACTAGAGTAGCGCACGGTTGCTTATCACAGACGCAGGATTACATATACAGTATACAGCATAGCTTCTGCCTTATAACATATTTTTGTAAGAGTTAAGAATATGTGATACATTTATTATCAAGAATGAGATTGAGACACAGAAGTGTTATATCCAATCCTTAGTTTTTGATAAGTGTGAAGACACAATGCCATTCTGCGATGGAAAATCACAATCGCGTAATGTTCTCTACTCCACTGAACTTTAATGCAAAGCTGCACGTTCTTCTCATAGTATAGATAACACTTACACAGCTCATTTACAAAGTTGCTGGTTTTGCAGCATTTGTGCATTAACTGCAGATGTAAGTGTCCTATAGCCACTCAGGCAGGACTAGTGTATAGGTCCCTATAGACTAAAATGAACCTTATGTTGACTCTTTAAAGTTGTAAGATCTTTGGTTTTCTGTTCATTGAGAAAGCAATCTCTGTTTTATAAGCTGAACCTACAGTACAAATGTAGTTCACTGACTTTCTAATATACTGTAGGCTGGAATACAAGTATCTTGGAGACTGGGTGCGGTATTATTTGCTTCCATGTACATATTCATATTATCTACTATAGACACCATACATGCCATCTCCTTATAGGCGGCCATTCTTCATATCTCCTGTGCCAGCAGAGCATGCGCCTCATTTATGACGATGACAACGAAAGTGATATACTAGCCAAACCCTGGACAGGCTGTAATTCAAATCCCAGCCGGTGGATGGCCACATATAAATACATATAGCTTATCATCTCGTGACATAGTATTGTAAAATTGTAACTTGTTTTAGAACTTGGTCATATGTTGCCACTCAACTGAGGATATATTGAGGAAAGGTAAGAAAATGAATGGGTTTACATATAGGTCTTAATAAGCTATCTAAGAGGCAACACGGTGGCTCAGTGGTTAGCATTGCAGCACTGGCGTCCTGGGTTTGAATCCTGCCAGGAACGACATCTGCAAGGAGCTTGCATGTTCTCCCCATGTTTGTGTAGATTTCCTCTCATTCTACAAAGACATACTGATAGGAAAAAAAATGTACATTGTGATCCCTATATGGGGCTCATAATCTGCATAAAAAACTATCTAGAATTGACTTTCTGTTGATGATAGTTATGTTGGAATGAGGTTTTCCCATGAACATAAAGAAGTGGATGGATTTGATGGATCTACTTATTATGATTTGTGATATACCAACTATGGATCCAAAATCTAGAAAATACTATGTGACACTGACTCTCTTTATCCTCTTTACAAGCTCCCAAGAGTCCATGAGGGTTCTTGTGATAGCTCCTAGACTTATTACCAGCAAGTCTTACTGCAAATGAGTATATAGTAAAGGGTTCTGATGGTTGGAGAAGGGCCGGTAAGACTCTACAGTTACGTTCACCTGGAGGTATTTAGAGCTGATTTCGAGGTGGATCCCTGTCATGACAGACAACATGGGATCAATTACTAAAACGGGGTTGGTCAGGTATCCATTATGTTCTCCATAATTTTAGCAGATGTACAGGTTCTGCATCCAGGACTCATAATGTATATATTTTTTTTTCCCCTATCAGTATGTCTTTTTTGAAATATGGGATGGAAATCCATGAAAACATGGGGAGAACATACAAACTCCTTGCAGATGGTTATTTGCGGGATTTGAACACCAGGATGCCAGCATTGCAAGGCTATAATGCTAACCACTGAGCCACCGTGTGGTCCATTGCATCTAGGAATTTTCTCATCCATGATTTTTGCCACACTCTGCAGAGCCTCCCATGTAGATGTGACAATAGTCTTTCTGTACAGAACAGTTTCCAAATACATCAAAGATAAAATGTACTCTAGCCATAAATATTTGTGACCATTCAAGGGCGGGTTCACACTTGCGCCCGGTTTCCAGTTTAGCCAATCCTGCCGGTTTCCATCTTCTGCCCCACAGAACTGGACAGGAGACAGAAACCTGGCGGTCAGTTTTCAATCCCATTCACTTGAATGGGTTTGCAAAGGCAAGAAATAGCATAAACCATTACTTACCCGATAAATCCCCCATGGCTCCAGAGTTGCCCCCCTAGTGGTCATGGACGGTCCTGTTGATTTTCTTGCAGCCACATGTGATCGCTGCCCCAATTCCCTGGACTCTTACTGACCACAGAGGTCTGATAGGTGTACAACACATCCATGTAGCAGGAAAATCATCAAAGACTGGCAGTGACTATTGGAGTGGCAGGAGATGTACTGTAGATTTTTAATTTTCTCAATTCTTGCAATTTTTCCCCAAAAGAACCTTTAAAATTAATAATAGGAACCCCCCTTTTATTGCATTGTATTATTTCATGCATCGCTCACACTATTTTTCTGCTTTGTGTCTTCCCAGTGGTGAAACAGTTAATCTCCATTTGACACAGAAAAGTCACAATGCTAATTTATTCTGATCCGTTCACAAATTACCATTGTTTACCGCTGTGTGTACATGGGCGATTACTTTAAATCAAAATGTAAGACTAAGATATGAAAACCCTTTCATCGCCCGCTGTGCATTTTTGTCTTTGATTTTCTGGACCATGAAGAGAGATTTGTGATATGTGCGTTCATGTTAATGACAGACGACACAAAGGCGCGCACTGAAGGTCCTCTTAGCAACACAACGACAAGGATATAGTACATGTGACTTCAACATGTTAGACAATTTACCAACATATGGTGCGCACGGCATTGTGGGATCAGCCTGACCCTGATAAAGGCTCCGATAACAGGTGGCTGTAATTATTATGGTGGCAGAAAAACAAAATGTAGCAACGGTACAAGTGACATCACTAAAGTGACAAAGTGATTGCTACATGCTAGTAGCACGGATACATACATTAGAAGGAAATCGGTAACATAGACAGGTGTGCGGCTATAGGACTGATCATATACTGACCCTGTCTACTCATCGCCCTGCAGTTATACTGCTGTAAAACAAATATTGCCTATTTCTATTGTAATTTTGTAGCAATATTTGTAGATTTCATTGGTCACTTGTCCATTCTGCAGCTTGGTCCCATTCAAATGAATATGGCTGAACTGCAATACCGAACACAACCACTATATAATGGGCAGTGCTGTACTTAGTAAGTAGTGAAGAAGTCACAGCAATCAATATCATAGACAGACAACCCATTCAAAGAGATTGATGACCTATTCTTAGCATAGGTCATCAATATCCAATCGGATTGGGTCCAACAGCTTGTACCCCCACCAATCATCTAGTGCCAGTGCTGGAACTAACTCAAGAATAAAGCCAGAAACACAGTCCTGTTCTCTGACTATAGCCTAGCTCATTTCCATTGTCTCAACGCGACCTCTGCACAGACAATAGAGCTGTGTCTAGTCTCGGCATCGGCGGCTGCGGTGTACGGCCGATTGGTGGTGGTGCCAGTTGTTAGGTCTGAACTTGATGATCTATCCTAAGTACTAAGGGTAAGTTCACATAGAGTAACGTGCCGTGTAATGTGGCACGTATACGCCATGTGAGATTTTGTGGGCCGTATACGCTCCCACTGATTTCAATGGGAGCGTGGATCGTATACGCCGCGTTATTTTGCGGCCACAAAATAGCGCCGTGTTTATGATCCTGGCTCCCATTGAAATCAATGGGGGCATATATGGCCCGCAAAATCTCACACGGCGTATACGTGCCACATCACGCGGCACGTTACTCCGTGTGAACTCCCCTAAGGAGTCAAAAAGGGCATCTGCAAATCATTACAAGCTTGGGATACAGAACTTTCTTAACTTGTAAGATAATTGTTACTCTACATTCCTGGATCATCTTAAAAGGAGTCTGCCACCATAACGCAGCATATTATCCATGTCCACAGATAGATAGGTTAAAGGGGCTCTATCAGCAAAATCATGCTGATAGAGCCCCACATATGCGTGAATAGCCTTTAAAGGCTATTCAGGCACCGTAAATGTTATATTAAACTACCCTCCCCCCCCCCCCCGTTTTAAAATAATACCCTAAAAAAGAATGTGATCTACTTACGCATCATGCACGCTGGGCGGGCATTCAGGGTGCGCCGTCTTCTTCATCCACGCCTCTTCTTCCTCCGATGTCCTCCGGTCCCGTCCTCCTCCGGTGCTCGCGAACTGACATTGATAAAAAAAAATGCCCTGGGCACATGCGCAGTAGCATGCGGCTTCTACTACGGCTACTGCGCATGCACCCAGGGCATTTTTTTTTAATCAATGTCAGTTCGCGAGCGCCAGAGGAAGACGGGACCGGAGGACATCGGCGGTAGAGGAGGCGTGGATGAAGAAGAAGACACGCCCTGAATGCCCGCCCAGCGTGCACGATGCGTAAGTAGAGCACATTCTTTTTTAGGGTATTATTTTAAAACGGCGGGGGGGGGGGGGGGTAGTTTAATATAACATTTACGGTGCCTGAATAGCCTTTTTAAAGGCTATTCACGCATATGTGGGGCTCTATCAGCATGATTTTGCTGATAGAGCCCCTTTAAGTTTACCTAAATCAAAGTGTCTTCCCCTTGTGAATTGGAGCCCCCATTGCACCACTAATATCCAAATTAGCGTTAGGAACAATGAGGATGTTATCGCGATCCTCATTGCTCCAAAAAGTTTATCTGCATTTTGACAAAAAAGCCATGTCTCAGCAATGGAGGCAGCGATTCACCAGGGGAACCATGTTTAATTCAAGTGACCTTAACCTATCTATCTGTGGGGCTGGACTGATACGCTTGGTTCTGCTGACAGACTCCTGTTAAGTAATTACATACATACGTCCTAGGTCACTGGGGCTTTATTGGCAAGCTTGTAGTCCCATTATACTTATGTGCCTTACACTTTTGCTCTTACGTTTCCCTTACAGCAGATTATTTTGGATTATCTCATAGCCTGTGCACAGATACAGTGTGTGTGGTGACTGCATTTTTGGCTGCCTTGGATTCTTCGAGTTCAGCAGAGTTGAAGCCAGAATATCACAGCTGCGTTGTAGTGCTCTCAGCTCCATACAGCTGCACAGGGTCTGTGCCATAAATACCTGGGAGACATACTTCTATTTATTCATCTTTTAATACAATATCATAGGGGAAATTCCATTATTCTTCATGCTGAGGGACTTAAGAAAATTTGATGATGTGTGCATAATAAATTCCTATATTCCTATGTATGACAGCCCTGAATGGCCATATGTTTGAAGGGTGTGTCTGTATTAAGGAAAACCTGAGGCTGTAGGGTCAGATGAAATGAATTAACAGCTGTTAGTGGGGTACCACAGCGGTCAACACTACAGTATATTTTATACAACATTTTTCATTGACCTAAAGTACAAATTTTTGTATCTACAGATAACAGTAAAGGACCAAAGAAGAATTTATTATTCTGTAGAAAAATTGGAAATCAAACTGAATATTGGGAAGTAACCATTGGAGTTTAAATAGTTTGGACATCAATGTATAGTATGATAAGCGGCAGAGGAGTAGCTTCAAGCTCTAGGGCCCTCATTACTAGAGATGAGCGAACAGTGTTCTATCGAACTCATGTTCGATCGGATATTAGGCTGTTCGGCATGTTCGAATCGAATCGAACACCGCGTGGTAAAGTGCGCCATTACTCGATTCCCCTCCCACCTTCCCTGGCGCCTTTTTTGCTCCAATAACAGCGCAGGGTATGTGGGACAGGAACTACGACACCGGTGACGTTGAAAAAAGTAGGCAAAACCCATTGGCTGCCGAAAACATGTGACCTCTAATTTAAAAGAACAGCGACGCCCAGCTTCGCGTCATTCTGAGCTTGCAATTCACCGAGGACGGAGGTTTCCGTCCAGCTAGCTAGGGGTTAGATTCTGGGTAGGCAGGGACAGGCTAGGATAGGAAGGAGAAGACAACCAACAGCTCTTATAAGAGCTAAATTCCAGGGAGAAGCTTGTCAGTGTAACGTGGCACTGACGGGCTCAATCGCCGCAACCCAGCTTTCCCAGGATCCTGAATGGAATACACTGTCAGTGTATTCCCGTATACCCGATATATACCCCCGATACCCGTTCCAACGGTGTGCCCCCCCACCTTCACCCCAGAAATACCCTGCAAGTCCCCTAGCAATAGAATTGGGGCTATATACACCCACTATTTTTGCTACTGCCATATAGTGCCAGTTTCTGACTGGTAATTCAAAGAATATATTGTGGTTACGTGCACCCACAATTTTTACTACTGGTATACAGTGCCATTGTCTGACTGGGAATTCAAAGAATATATTGGGAATACAAATACCCTCATTTCTTGATACTGCCATATAGTGCCAGTGTCTGACTGGGAATTCAAAGAATATATTGGGGTTACGTGCACCCACAATTTTTACTACTGGTATACAGTGCCATTGTCTGACTGGGAATTCAAAGAATATATTGGGAATACAAATACCCTCATTTCTTGCTACTGCCATATAGTGCCAGTGTCTGACTGGGAATTCAAAGAATATATTGGGGTTACGTGCACCCACAATTTTTACTACTGGTATACAGTGCCATTGTCTGACTGGGAATTCAAAGAATATATTGGGGTTATAAATACCCTCATTTCTTGCTACTGCCATATAGTGCCAGTGTCTGACTGGGAATTCAAAGAATATATTGGGGTTACGTGCACCCACAATTTTTACTACTGGTATACAGTGCCATTGTCTGACTGGGAATTCAAAGAATATATTGGGAATACAAATACCCTCATTTCTTGCTACTGCCATATAGTGCCAGTGTCTGACTGGTAATTCAAAGAATATATTGGGGTTACGTGCACCCACAATTTTTACTACTGGTATACAGTGCCATTGTCTGACTGGGAATTCAAAGAATATATTGGGAATACAAATACCCTCATTTCTTGCTACTGCCATATAGTGCCAGTTTCTGACTGGTAATTCAAAGAATATATTGGGGTTACGTGCACCCACAATTTTTACTACTGGTATACAGTGCCATTGTCTGACTGGGAATTCAAAGAATATATTGGGAATACAAATACCCTCATTTCTTGCTACTGCCATATAGTGCCAGTGTCTGACTGGGAATTCAAAGAATATATTGGGGTTACGTGCACCCACAATTTTTACTACTGGTATACAGTGCCATTGTCTGACTGGGAATTCAAAGAATATATTGGGGTTATAAATACCCTCATTTCTTGCTACTGCCATATAGTGCCAGTTTCTGACTGGTAATTCAAAGAATATATTGTGGTTACGTGCACCCACAATTTTTACTACTGGTATACAGTGCCATTGTCTGACTGGGAATTCAAAGAATATATTGGGAATACAAATACCCTCATTTCTTGCTACTGCCATATAGTGCCAGTTTCTGACTGGTAATTCAAAGAATATATTGTGGTTACGTGCACCCACAATTTTTACTACTGGTATACAGTGCCATTGTCTGACTGGGAATTCAAAGAATATATTGGGAATACAAATACCCTCATTTCTTGCTACTGCCATATAGTGCCAGTGTCTGACTGGGAATTCAAAGAATATATTGGGGTTACGTGCACCCACAATTTTTACTACTGGTATACAGTGCCATTGTCTGACTGGGAATTCAAAGAATATATTGGGGTTATAAATACCCTCATTTCTTGCTACTGCCATATAGTGCCAGTTTCTGACTGGTAATTCAAAGAATATATTGTGGTTACGTGCACCCACAATTTTTACTACTGGTATACAGTGCCATTGTCTGACTGGGAATTCAAAGAATATATTGGGAATACAAATACCCTCATTTCTTGCTACTGCCATATAGTGCCAGTTTCTGACTGGTAATTCAAAGAATATATTGGGGTTACGTGCACCCACAATTTTTACTACTGGTATACAGTGCCATTGTCTGACTGGGAATTCAAAGAATATATTGGGAATACAAATACCCTCATTTCTTGCTACTGCCATATAGTGCCAGTGTCTGACTGGGAATTCAAAGAATATATTGGGGTTACGTGCACCCACAATTTTTACTACTGGTATACAGTGCCATTGTCTGACTGGGAATTCAAAGAATATATTGGGAATACAAATACCCTCATTTCTTGCTACTGCCATATAGTGCCAGTGTCTGACTGGGAATTCAAAGAATATATTGGGGTTACGTGCACCCACAATTTTTACTACTGGTATACAGTGCCATTGTCTGACTGGGAATTCAAAGAATATATTGGGGTTATAAATACCCTCATTTCTTGCTACTGCCATATAGTGCCAGTTTCTGACTGGTAATTCAAAGAATATATTGTGGTTACGTGCACCCACAATTTTTACTACTGGTATACAGTGCCATTGTCTGACTGGGAATTCAAAGAATATATTGGGAATACAAATACCCTCATTTCTTGCTACTGCCATATAGTGCCAGTGTCTGACTGGGAATTCAAAGAATATATTGGGGTTACGTGCACCCACAATTTTTACTACTGGTATACAGTGCCATTGTCTGACTGGGAATTCAAAGAATATATTGGGAATACAAATACCCTCATTTCTTGCTACTGCCATATAGTGCCAGTTTCTGACTGGTAATTCAAAGAATATATTGGGGTTACGTGCACCCACAATTTTTACTACTGGTATACAGTGCCAATTTCTAACTAGGAATTCAAAATGCGCAAGGCTCCCGGAAAGGGACGTGGACGAGGCCGTGGGCGAGGTCGGGGGAATGGTTCTGGGGAGCAAGGTAGCAGTGAAGCCACAGGGCGTCCCGTGCCTACTCCTGTGGGGCAGCAAGCATTGCGCCACTCCACAGTGCCAGGGTTGCTTGCCACATTAACTAAACTGCAGGGTACAAACCTTAGTAGGCCCGAGAACCAGGAACAGGTCTTGCAATGGCTGTCAGAGAACGCTTACAGCACATTGTCCAGCAGCCAGTCAGACTCTGCCTCCTCTCCTCCTATTACCCAACAGTCTTGTCTTCCTTCCTCCCAAAATTCCGAAGCTTTACAGAACAATAACCCAAACTGTCCCTGCTCCCCAGAGCTGTTCTCCGCTCCTTTCATTGTCCCTCAACCTGCCTCTCCACGTCACGATTCCATGAACCTAACAGAGGAGCATCTGTGTCCAGATGCTCAAACACTAGAGTCTCCTCCATCTCCGTTCGATTTGGTGGTGGATGACCAGCAACCCACCCTCATCGACGATGATGTGACGCAGTTGCCGTCAGGGCATCCAGTTGACCGGCGCATTGTGCGGGAGGAGGAGATGAGACAGGAGTTGGAAGAGGAAGTGGTGGATGATGAGGACACTGACCCGACCTGGACAGGGGGGATGTCAAGCGGGGAAAGTAGTGTGGATGTTGAGGCAGGTGCAGCACCAAAAAGGGTAGCTAGAGGCAGAGGCAGAGGTCAGCAGCTTAGGCGAAGCCAGGCCACACCCGGAATCTCCCAAGATGTTCCAGTTCGTACCCAGCCCCGAAAAACTCCCACCTCGAGGGCACGTTTCTCGAAGGTGTGGAGTTTTTTCAAGGAATGCGCCGAGGACAGATATAGTGTTGTCTGCACAATTTGCCTCTCGAAATTGATTAGGGGCTCTGAGAAGAGCAACCTGTCCACCACTTCAATGCGCCGTCATTTGGAATCCAAGCACTGGAATCAGTGGCAGGCAGCAACGGCAGGACAAAGGCCGCCTGCCGTTCACGCCACTGCCACTGCCTCTGCCACTGCCTCTGCCTCTGCCACTGCCACTGCTGACTGTGCTGGCGATGCACTCCAGAGGACGAGCCAGGACACCACTTCATCTGCCTCCGCCACTTTGTTGACTTCTACCTCATCCTCCCCTGGTCCTGTCTTATCTCCTTCTCCTGCACCATCAAAGGCACCATCAGGCGTTTCTTTACAACAACCCACCATCTCTCAGACATTGGAGCGGCGGCAGAAATACACTGCTAACCACCCACACGCGCAAGCCTTGAACGCCAACATCGCTAAACTGCTGGCCCAGGAGATGTTGGCGTTCCGGCTTGTTGAAACTCCCGCCTTCCTGGACCTGATGGCAACTGCGGCACCTCGCTATGCCGTCCCTAGCCGTCACTACTTCTCCCGGTGTGCCGTCCCCGCCTTGCACCAGCACGTGTCACTCAACATCAGGCGGGCCCTTAGTTCCGCGCTTTGCACAAAGGTCCACTTGACCACCGACGCGTGGACAAGTGCATGCGGACAGGGACGCTACATTTCACTGACGGCACACTGGGTGAATGTAGTTGAGGCTGGGACTGCTTCCCAAACTGGCCCGGTGTACCTCGTCTCCCCGCCTAACATTCCTGGCAGGGACACGAGAAGAACACCCCCCTCCTCCTCCTCCTCTACCGCCTCCTCCTCCGCCACCGCCTCCTCCTCCGCCACCGCCTCCTCCTCCGCTGTTAGATTGACCCCAGCTACGAGTTGGAAACGTTGCAGCACTGGCGTTGGTAGACGTCAGCAGGCTGTGCTGAAGCTGATCAGCTTGGGGGACAGACAGCACACTGCCTCCGAGGTGAGGGATGCCCTCCTCGATGAGACGGCAATATGGTTTGAGCCGCTGCACCTGGGCCCAGGCATGGTCGTTTGTGATAACAGCCGGAACCTGGTAGCAGCTCTGGAGCTTGCCGGACTCCAACATGTTCCATGCCTGGCCCACGTCTTCAACCTAGTGGTGCAACGTTTCCTAAAGAGCTACCCCAATGTTCCAGAGCTACTGGTGAAAGTGCGGCGCATGTGCGCCCACTTTCGCAAGTCGACAGTAGCCGCTGCTAGCTTAAAATCTCTCCAGCAACGCCTGCATGTGCCACAACACCGGCTTTTGTGCGACGTCCCCACACGCTGGAACTCAACGTTTCAGATGTTGAATAGAGTGGTTGAGCAGCAGAGACCTTTGATGGAATACCAGCTACAAAACCCTAGGGTGCCACAAAGTCAGCTGCCTCAGTTTCACATCCATGAGTGGCCATGGATGAGAGACCTTTGTGACATCCTACGGGTCTTTGAGGAGTCCACAAGGAGGGTGAGCTCTGAGGATGCGATGGTGAGCCTTACAATCCCGCTCTTGTGTGTTCTGAGAGAATCCCTGATTGACATCAGGGATAACTCAGATCACACAGAGGAGTTAGGGATAGCATCCGATCCGTCACAGCTGGAGAGTAGGTCCACACATCTGTCCGCTTCACTGCGTTTAATGGAGGAGGAGGAGGAGGAGGAAGAAGAGTTGTCCGATGATGTGATGGTGATACAGGAGGCTTCCGGGCAACTTCGAATCGTCCCATTGTTGCAGCGCGGATGGGTAGACATGGAGGATGAGGAGGAAATGGAGATTGAACTTTCCGGTGGGGCCAGAGGAGTCATGCCAACTAACACTGTGGCAGACATGGCTGAGTTCATGTTGGGGTGCTTTACAACCGACAAGCGTATTGTCAAAATCATGGAGGACAACCAGTACTGGATCTTTGCTATCCTTGACCCCCGGTATAAAAACAACATCTCGTCTTTTATTCCGGTAGAGGGGAGGGCCAATCGCATCAATGCTTGCCACAGGCAATTGGTGCAGAATATGATGGAGATGTTTCCAGCATGTGACGTTGGCGGCAGGGAGGGCAGTTCCTCCAGTAGGCAACCAAGTTCTCACCGGTCCACACAAACGAGGGGCACACTGTCTAAGGTCTGGGACACCTTGATGGCACCCCCTCGCCAAAGTGCCGCCACGGAGGGTCCTAGTGTCACCAGGCGTGAGAAGTATAGGCGCATGTTGCGGGAATACCTTTCCGACCACAGCCCTGTCCTCTCCGACCCCTCTGCGCCCTACACGTATTGGGTGTCGAAGTTGGACCTGTGGCTTGAACTTGCCCTATATGCCTTGGAGGTGCTGTCCTGTCCTGCCGCCAGCATCCTATCTGAGAGGGTGTTCAGTGCAGCCGGTGGCATCATCACTGACAAGCGCACCCGTCTGTCAGCTGAGAGTGCCGACCGGCTCACTTTGATAAAAATGAACCACCACTGGGTAGAGCCGTCATTTTTGTGCCCACCTGTGTAAAGCACCCCAACATGAAACTCCATGTCTGTACTCAACCTCTCCAATTCCTCCGCATCCTCATACTCATCCACCATAAGCGTTGCACAATTCTGCTAATACTAGGCTCCCTCCACCCTGATTTCCCCCAACTCTGCTGGTTAGAGGCTCCCTCCACCCTGATTTCCACCAACTCTGCTGGTTAGAGGCTCCCTCCACCATGAATTTGCCCAAACTGGGCTGTTTAGAGGCTCCCTCCACCATGAATTGGTCCAAACTGGGGTTTTTAGAGGCTCCCTCCACCATGAATTGGTCCAAACTGGGCTGTTTAGCGGCTCCCTCCACCATTAATTGGTCCAAACTTGGCTGTTTAGAGGCTCCCTCCACCATTAATTGGTCCAAACTGGGCTGGTTAGAGGCTCCCTCCACCATTAATTGGTCCAAACTTGGCTGTTTAGAGGCTCCCTCCACCATTAATTGGTCCAAACTGGGCTGGTTAGAGGCTCCCTCCACCATGAATTGGTCCAAACTGGGCTGTTTAGCGGCTCCCTCCACCATTAATTGGTCCAAACTTGGCTGTTTAGAGGCTCCCTCCACCATGAATTGGTCCAAACTGGGCTGGTTAGAGGCTCCCTCCACCATTAATTTGCCCAAACTGGGCTGGTTAGAGGCTCCCTCCACCATGAATTGGTCCAAACTGGGGTTTTTAGAGGCTCCCTCCACCATGAATTGGTCCAAACTTGGCTGTTTAGAGGCTCCCTCCACCATTAATTGGTCCAAACTGGGCTGGTTAGAGGCTCCCTCCACCATGAATTTGCCCAAACTGGGCTGGTTAGAGGCTCCCTCCACCATGAATTTGCCCAAACTGGGCTGTTTAGAGGCTCCCTCCACCATGAATTGGTCCAAACTGGGCTGGTTAGAGGCTCCCTCCACCATGAATTTCCCAAAACTTGGCTGTTTAGAGTCTCCCTCCACCATTAATTGGTCCAAACTGGGCTGTTTAGCGGCTCCCTCCACCATTAATTGGTCCAAACTTGGCTGTTTAGAGGCTCCCTCCACCATGAATTTGCCCAAACTGGGCTGTTTAGAGGCTCCCTCCACCATGAATTGGTCCAAACTGGGCTGGTTAGAGGCTCCCTCCACCATGAATTTCCCAAAACTTGGCTGTTTAGAGGCTCCCTCCACCATTAATTGGTCCAAACTGGGCTGTTTAGCGGCTCCCTCCACCATTAATTGGTCCAAACTTGGCTGTTTAGAGGCTCCCTCCACCATTAATTGGTCCAAACTGGGCTGGTTAGAGGCTCCCTCCACCATTAATTGGTCCAAACTTGGCTGTTTAGAGGCTCCCTCCACCATTAATTGGTCCAAACTGGGCTGGTTAGAGGCTCCCTCCACCATTAATTGGTCCAAACTGGGCTGGTTAGAGGCTCCCTCCACCATTAATTGGTCCAAACTTGGCTGTTTAGAGGCTCCCTCCACCATTAATTGGTCCAAACTGGGCTGGTTAGAGGCTCCCTCCACCATGAATTGGTCCAAACTGGGCTGTTTAGCGGCTCCCTCCACCATTAATTGGTCCAAACTTGGCTGTTTAGAGGTTCCCTCCACCATTAATTGGTCCAAACTTGGCTGTTTAGAGGCTCCCTCCACCATTAATTGGTCCAAACTGGGCTGGTTAGAGGCTCCCTCCACCATTAATTGGTCCAAACTGGGCTGGTTAGAGGCTCCCTCCACCATGAATGTGCCCAAACTGGGCTGTTTAGAGGCTCCCTCCACCATGAATTTGCCCAAACTGGGCTGGTTAGAGGCTCCCTCCACCATGAATTGGTCCAAACTGGGGTTTTTAGAGGCTCCCTCCACCATGAATTGGTCCAAACTTGGCTGTTTAGAGGCTCCCTCCACCATTAATTGGTCCAAACTGGGCTGGTTAGAGGCTCCCTCCACCATGAATTGGTCCAAACTGGGCTGGTTAGAGGCTCCCTCCACCATGAATTGGTCCAAACTGGGCTGTTTAGCGGCTCCCTCCACCATTAATTGGTCCAAACTGGGCTGGTTAGAGGCTCCCTCCACCATTAATTGGTCCAAACTGGGCTGGTTAGAGGCTCCCTCCACCATGAATTGGTCCAAACTGGGTTTTTTAGAGGCTCCCTCCACCATGAATTGGTCCAAACTGGGGTTTTTAGAGGCTCCCTCCACCATGAATTGGTCCAAACTGGGCTGTTTAGCGGCTCCCTCCACCATTAATTGGTCCAAACTGGGCTGGTTAGAGGTTCCCTCCACCATGAATGTGCCCAAACTGGGCTGTTTAGAGGCTCCCTCCACCATGAATTTGCCCAAACTGGGCTGGTTAGAGGCTCCCTCCACCATGAATTGGTCCAAACTGGGCTGTTTAGCGGCTCCCTCCACCATTAATTGGTCCAAACTGGGCTGGTTAGAGGCTCCCTCCACCATGAATGTGCCCAAACTGGGCTGTTTAGAGGCTCCCTCCACCATGAATTTGCCCAAACTGGGCTGGTTAGAGGCTCCCTCCACCATGAATTGGTCCAAACTGGGCTGTTTAGCGGCTCCCTCCACCATTAATTGGTCCAAACTGGGCTGGTTAGAGGCTCCCTCCACCATTAATTGGTCCAAACTGGGCTGGTTAGAGGCTCCCTCCACCATGAATTGGTCCAAACTGGGTTTTTTAGAGGCTCCCTCCACCATGAATTGGTCCAAACTGGGGTTTTTAGAGGCTCCCTCCACCATGAATTGGTCCAAACTGGGCTGTTTAGCGGCTCCCTCCACCATTAATTGGTCCAAACTGGGCTGGTTAGAGGCTCCCTCCACCATGAATGTGCCCAAACTGGGCTGTTTAGAGGCTCCCTCCACCATGAATTTGCCCAAACTGGGCTGGTTAGAGGCTCCCTCCACCATGAATTGGTCCAAACTGGGCTGTTTAGCGGCTCCCTCCACCATTAATTGGTCCAAACTTGGCTGTTTAGAGGCTCCCTCCACCATTAATTGGTCCAAACTGGGCTGGTTAGAGGCTCCCTCCACCATGAATTGGTCCAAACTGGGTTTTTTAGAGGCTCCCTCCACCATGAATTGGTCCAAACTGGGGTTTTTAGAGGCTCCCTCCACCATGAATTGGTCCAAACTGGGCTGTTTAGCGGCTCCCTCCACCATTAATTGGTCCAAACTGGGCTGGTTAGAGGCTCCCTCCACCATGAATGTGCCCAAACTGGGCTGTTTAGAGGCTCCCTCCACCATGAATTTGCCCAAACTGGGCTGGTTAGAGGCTCCCTCCACCATGAATTGGTCCAAACTGGGGTTTTTAGAGGCTCCCTCCACCATGAATTGGTCCAAACTTGGCTGTTTAGAGGCTCCCTCCACCATTAATTGGTCCAAACTGGGCTGGTTAGAGGCTCCCTCCACCATGAATTGGTCCAAACTGGGTTTTTTAGAGGCTCCCTCCACCATGAATTGGTCCAAACTGGGGTTTTTAGAGGCTCCCTCCACCATGAATTGGTCCAAACTGGGCTGTTTAGCGGCTCCCTCCACCATTAATTGGTCCAAACTGGGCTGGTTAGAGGCTCCCTCCACCATGAATGTGCCCAAACTGGGCTGTTTAGAGGCTCCCTCCACCATGAATTTGCCCAAACTGGGCTGGTTAGAGGCTCCCTCCACCATGAATTGGTCCAAACTGGGCTGTTTAGCGGCTCCCTCCACCATTAATTGGTCCAAACTGGGCTGGTTAGAGGCTCCCTCCACCATTAATTGGTCCAAACTGGGCTGGTTAGAGGCTCCCTCCACCATGAATTGGTCCAAACTGGGTTTTTTAGAGGCTCCCTCCACCATGAATTGGTCCAAACTGGGGTTTTTAGAGGCTCCCTCCACCATTAATTGGTCCAAACTGGGCTGTTTAGCGGCTCCCTCCACCATTAATTGGTCCAAACTGGGCTGTTTAGCGGCTCCCTCCACCATTAATTGGTCCAAACTGGGCTGGTTAGAGGCTCCCTCCACCATGAATTGGTCCAAACTGGGTTTTTTAGAGGCTCCCTCCACCATGAATTGGTCCAAACTGGGGTTTTTAGAGGCTCCCTCCACCATGAATTGGTCCAAACTGGGCTGTTTAGCGGCTCCCTCCACCATTAATTGGTCCAAACTGGGCTGGTTAGAGGCTCCCTCCACCATGAATTGGTCCAAACTGGGGTTTTTAGAGGCTCCCTCCACCATGAATTGGTCCAAACTTGGCTGTTTAGAGGCTCCCTCCACCATTAATTGGTCCAAACTGGGCTGGTTAGAGGCTCCCTCCACCATGAATTTGCCCAAACTGGGCTGGTTAGAGGCTCCCTCCACCATGAATTTGCCCAAACTGGGCTGTTTAGAGGCTCCCTCCACCATGAATTGGTCCAAACTGGGCTGGTTAGAGGCTCCCTCCACCATGAATTTCCCAAAACTTGGCTGTTTAGAGGCTCCCTCCACCATTAATTGGTCCAAACTGGGCTGGTTAGAGGCTCCCTCCACCATGAATTTGCCCAAACTGGGCTGTTTAGAGGCTCCCTCCACCATGAATTGGTCCAAACTGGGTTTTTTAGAGGCTCCCTCCACCATGAATTGGTCCAAACTGGGCTGTTTAGAGGCTCCCTCCACCATGAATTTGCCCAAACTGGGCTGGTTAGAGGCTCCCTCCACCATGAATTGGTCCAAACTGGGCTGGTTAGAGGCTCCCTCCACCATGAATTTGCCCAAACTGGGCTGTTTAGAGGCTCCCTCCACCATGAATTGGTCCAAACTGGGTTTTTTAGAGGCTCCCTCCTTCATGAATTGGTCCAAACTGGGCTGTTTAGAGGCTCCCTCCACCATGAATTTGCCCAAACTGGGCTGGTTAGAGGCTCCCTCCACCATTAATTGGTCCAAACTGGGCTGGTTAGAGGCTCCCTCCACCATGAATTTGCCCAAACTGGGCTGTTTAGAGGCTCCCTCCACCATGAATTTGCCCAAACTGGGCTGTTTAGAGGCTCCCTCCACCATGAATTTGCCCAAACTGGGCTGGTTAGAGGCTCCCTCCACCATGAATTGGTCCAAACTGGGTTTTTTAGAGGCTCCCTCCACCATGAATTTGCCCAAACTGGGCTGGTTAGAGGCTCCCTCCACCATGAATTGGTCCAAACTGGGTTTTTTAGAGGCTCCCTCCACCATGAATTTGCCCAAACTGGGCTGGTTAGAGGCTCCCTCCACCATGAATTGGTCCAAACTGGGTTTTTTAGAGGCTCCCTCCACCATGAATTTGCCCACACTGGGCTGGTTAGAGGCTCCCTCCACCATGAATTGGTCCAAACTGGGGTTTTTAGAGGCTCCCTCCACCATGAATTTGCCCAAACTGGGGTGTTTAGAGGCTCCCTCCACCATGAATTTGCCCAAACTCTGCTGGTTAGAGGCTCAATCCACCCTGATTTTCAAAACAAATGTTGGTGCCAACCTCAACTTACTACAAGGGCCAAATTCACTGCTGGTGACAAGCTCTCCTCACTGCAAGTGCCAAATACACATGTTTCAAGGTGTTTTCCTACTGTCAGAGAGGTGGTATTGAGTGTGTAAAGTGTGTAGTTGTTAGGCTGTGATGTTGGGGTAATAGAGGGTCTTTGGTGTGTTAGATGCCCCCAGACATGCTTCCCCTGCTGTCCCAGTGTCATTCCAGAGGTGTTGGCATCATTTCCTGGGGTGTCATAGTGGACTTGGTGACCCTCCAGACACGGATTTGGGTTTCCCCCTTAACGAGTATCTGTTCCCCATAGACTATAATGGGGTTCGAAACCCGTTCGAACACACGAACATTGAGCGGCTGTTCGAATCGAATTTCGAACCTCGAACATTTTAGTGTTCGCTCATCTCTACTCATTACCCTATGTGATGTAGAATAGTATATGTTATATGTTATGCAGGGGTTCCGCAGAAATTGATACCTCTGCACCCTTTTATACCTGTATGTCCCTGATCAGTGACCCAGAGACTCTGTTGACCATTAAAATGATGGTTCATCCCCATGTATTGAAATACCATGGACCTTAAACTACAGTGCCTGGTTTAGCTACGTCCATGCAAATGTCTATGTCTACTAGGATGACCCCATTGGCAAGAAAATATATCCATTTGACCTATTTTAACTTTCAAGGTTCTCCAGACCTTTGACTGAACTTCAACACAGAACAGGTTTTTATTCACTTCATATGAACTCTGACTCTGACTCTGGTTTCTCATTCCTGGCCTAATTCAGACTTTATTGTACTTTAGCTTGCTTATAGTCTAGTTCCTTTCTTTTGGATTCTGCTACTTTGCCATTCTCCAGAACCCAACCTGGCCAACTTCTGGATGCTAACCACCTCGTCCTCATTATGAGTTATCCTGTTCCTGATTTTCCTCGCTTCAATTCCTGGTCTGTTCCTGGTGTTCTGGTTGAGTTTCAAGAGCAAACTTCAGCAAAACGTAGAGACTGGCTGATAACAACAAGTATAAAAAACAAGCCATTTCAAACCAGTAAAGCACGTGCTAGAGACAGACGACCAAACGTCTTCACCAGCGCTACCCGCAAGGCAAGATGGGCTTTGCAGAAATTGGGCTTCTGAATTGTCACCACCAGTAACTGTACAGGTAAAAATTCTCCACTTATCAAAAATTAATCAGAAACTACAATTTACTTAGTGAGAATATCTGGATTAGTAAGACGATGTGGAGGGTAGACAGTAGCCTGTCAGAAAAGATGTCTGAGGCAGGAGAAACAGATCCAATAACCAGCCAAAAGTCGTAATTCAGGAGATCACGTCAGGTCAAAATCAGAAGACAAGCCGTCACATCAGTACAGAATCAGAAGACAAGTCGGAGTCAATAACTAAAGCAAAGAGGTCAATATTCCAGGAGATCCATCTGAACACAGGTAAATGGAGAAACAGGTCTCAAAGCAAATAGGAAACAATTAGAGCCAGATGGTCGTGGAGACGGGAAACACAAATAGGCCTCCTCAGGTGGTAACTGGACAAAACCAGAGAATATCGTACATCCTTAGGCTTCTCAGGTCAGCACAGAAACCTTAAAGCCACAGCATCAGAACTGATATTACAGGTACCTGGACTTCAATCCTTTCCCGTTTCTGAAGTCTGGGATCCTGGTTCGGAATCTTGACCTACTTCGTGGTTGCTGAGTTTCTGGTTTTGACTCTTAGCTTGTTTCATGGTTTCACCGAGTCTAGACTCAGTTTCTGACTCTTCTGACAAGTATAAATTGTTGGGGGGGGGGGGGGGGTTTAAAAGATGTAAGATGTAAGAATGAACAGTAGACGATAGAAGATCAGAGGAATAAGCGAAGGAAGGTTAAGATTAGGTGAACACATAAGACTAAAAGAAGTATTTTAGAGTAGAGATCCTATGAAAGCCTAACAGATCTTATTGAGTTATAATGGGATCCATCAGGTTTCAGTTAGCTTTTTCTATTTTTTGTTGTCAAGAATATGGCTGCACATTATTCCATTCTATCCATAAAAAAACTAAACCAAATACAAAATCTTGGTTGTTTCCACCTTAGGCAGCTATTTAAGAGGCTTGACTTGATCCACCTGTGCATAGAGGTGCTAGGGACACTATAGACACCCTGGGATCTTCATGAAATGGAGCCTTCATTAGACCCTCTTTAGACCCTCTAAAACTACATGTAAATAGCTGCTCTGATGTGTTTCGGGAAGACACTGCTCTTAGTACCAATGGACGCCAAATGGAATGTGCCAATGTGAACAAATCTGCAGATATATGCATATGAACAACGATAGGTTGTTATCTAAGATATATAGATTGTGACAACGATACTTACCTTGTTATCTAATATGAATACACACTTGCCAACTGTAGATTTAATACAGTGATGGTGCACTGCTAACCAATCTAGTCGTATTTAACCCCTGTAAAAATGATTACTATTTCCACTAAGCCCAAGTCTGTTGTCTAACGACGGTGTCACAGTTCAGTTAGCGAAGTTTACATAGTGTAATTGGCAATTGTGATGGAGTGGGTAATACGGTCTGTGGTCTCTTATGTTGGCTGTTGATTATAGAGCATGGAAGCGGAATAAATATTGCCACTAGAGAAGGATACCACTTATAGAGACGACATATTGATCTGTTCTTTCCCCCCTAAAAGATAAGCGGTGTAAAGGAATAATGCTTGAGAAATGGGAAGCTATTTATTCATACCGGGCGCATGCGTGAGGATGGAAGGGCCGGGATACGGCAGACAATTATTTAAGTTCTCGCGCATGCGCTAACTCACGTGGGGACATGAGGATCTGAGCCAATGAGAAAGGATGGGAGGCACCCGCGAGATGGGCTGGTGCCGATGTGAACATTGGATTGGATGCCGTCGACCAATGAGGCTGATTGGTTTATATGACGATGGAGGGGCGTGGAATAGAGTTTAAATATCGGGAGGTGAGCAGGGCAATTCACCACTGAACATTTGGCAGCGGTCCTGCTGGCGGTCAGACTATCTACCGCTCACTGACTTTTTTATTTGCATTGACAGTCCGAAAGTGAGGACTAAATGTGCAGACCCCTGATGAATGTCTTGTATTAGAGAAGAAACGCGTAGGGTCATTTAATAGTTAATGGTGTAGAAGTTAAACCTCTTCATAAACTGAGATGGCAAGACCTCCATCCACCATCTGTAGTACTTTATGGCTACAATGATCGCTTACATGTGATTATTCCTTGGAGTACAACCCATTAAACACTCAGTGGTAACAAAACCTTCTCCCTATCCTATTAATTCCTTGCTCTTCTCGGTCTACGGCCCTGTCAGTGTGGGCTATTTGCACACATTCCTTTTTCTGTTTCTAAAGCCAACTTCTGTGCTGGAGATCCTTGAAGTTACCACCAGCTGTTTTTTGGCCTGTACAGAAGGCCCAAGCACCTGCTATTTTCCATTCCCTACTAGCGTATGTGGGTCTTCCTCTACAAGCTGGATCTTCTTGTCCTTTTGTGTCTATGGCTTAAAATAGTCATGCATCTAATTTTGTATTCCTCCAGCATGGACACCTACAGCATCCGAGACTTGCCTGAGACACCGAGAAGATCTTGGACATGATGCTTATAACTATATTATTAGATTAGTAAGACCACGGAAAAGGCAAACGCAACGATAAAAGATGAAGTAGAATAAATATAGTAAAACCTACTTTTCTCATTAACATCCCATTTTAGCACATTTTATAATACATATGCATGCAGTAGAGGGCGAATATATTTGCAATGTTGCATGGCACTCACAAAATAAAGCAATATCTGCGATATCTTGAAATATTGCAAATCTCGGGGAAAATGTCTCTAGAATGAAACTTATCTATCTTAGGCCCCATGTACATGACTGAGTTTGTCATCCAAGAAGCCTTGAAGAACATGGACTGTTCATAGTCCTATTGATTTTATATAGGTCCCTTTTATCCACATGTCAATGAAAATGGACATGTCCATAAAAACTGGATGTCTGAATAAGGTCTAACCCTTGGTGGCATGCTATATCCAGTAATGGACGTTAACGTTCCCATAGATAAGATGTCCAAGAAATTTTTTAATAACAGCCAATGCCTTTATAGAGAGCAATCCCTCATTTGCAACCCCATCCATTATCCAGAGATGAGAGAGCAGCTACAAAGTGCAACTTTCTCTTTCTAGATGACCTCAAACATCCATCCATTGCAAGGACAGCCCATTCATCTCTATAGGATTGTGTAATGTCATTCATGTCAATTCCTGTAAAGTCCAGTAGGCAGACTTATGAGTGATTGACAGCCTTCTCTATATGAGTGCACATGCATAGGAGAGCTGTCAATCACTAATAGGACCGCCCACTGGACTCCTAAGCCCAGAATGGTCACAGATTTAAAAGGAAAAAAAAAAAAAAATCTTTTCCATAAAGCTGTGGTGTATACAATCTGCTCTGCCCCTTCTTTTCTGTGACAGACTACATGTTCGGTGTGATAGGTACCCTTTAATTTGTTCTGTGGGGTAACTACACTTTTTCCCAGGTTCCCCTGAATATTACACCTGTGATAATAACTTTTTAAGACAAAAAGGAAAAAAAGAGGACACCCATAGGGTATATAATATATGTCTTCAATAAGTGCTATAGGTTGCTTGACTCTTAAAGAGGAAATGTCAACAGGACAGTAAAGCCCAATGACACACAACATCTGAGGGGTGCTGTTATCCTCAGCATTTTGGTGTTTTGCATATTCAATCCATTCAGCCATTCCAAAGGTATAAGCTCTGTAAGTGTTGATACAAATTAAGATATACTAGTCAAGTGGGTGGTAACACTATGGCTTCTCTGTGATATATATCAATGTTACGACTCACTTGTATATCCAATCTGAATCAACACTAAAAGGGCTTATATCTTTGGAATAACTGAACAGATCTGGATAAACCAAACAATTCAGGGTTGCAGTGCCTATCAGAAAATGTTAACTTGACATTTAAGGAGTTCATTCCATAGGGCCACAAACTTTAAACTGACATTTAAAAAATGTCAAGATAAAATTTGCTGCCATGTTAAACGCTAAATGTTAAAGAGGCTTTATAGTCCCCTGGTCAATCTTATTGGTCATGATCTATCCTAAGGCACCTGATACATGAACCCTGCACAGTCAGCTGTTTCCGGCTTCCTCCAGAAGGAGATAATGCTGACAGTAGAAGGCTCCATCCCCTGTATAACAGTCATATTGGAGGACTGCAGCACTGCCCCCAAGTGAGTAGGAGTGGACCTGCAGGACTCTGGCATCAATGCTTTACAGGGGATTGAGTCTTCTGCTTTTGGCTCAATCCTCTGTGGTGTATGGGTGTTAGACCCCAACAGAGAGGGGCATTACTACTGGGGTAGCTGCCCAGGGCCCAGGACAGCAAGGGGCCTGGTGGAAGCTGCTGCAGAATTTTTTTTTTTTTTGTAATAGGCAATCACCTGCCAAATGTTCGCCACAGGGCCCTGCCATTCCTGGTTACACCACTGCCAATAGAAGGGTGAACAGAATGGGCCAGGGGTCCCCTTTAAATTAAAGTTTCCTACATTGGTAGATTTTATACAGTAGATTGACTCGATTCAATAAAGCATAAGAATGTAAAACACAAAATTGCGCAGAATTTTCACGTCTTTTCAGGACCTTTCCTCGATAACTTTTCCTTTGGTATAGAGTTCCCCTAATTTATTATGGATTAAAATCCTTCTCCCTCCAACCTTCTTCTTCAGCAGCAAATAGCAGGTTCTTTACAAGGTGGATATCAGCTAATAGCCATCTAGATATATTTAATAGCCTCATTCTAAAAGCAGAAACAAAACCTAGGATGCAAAGAGATTAGCTCCCCCCTAGGGCCTAGTTTGATTTTCTATGCTGCGCTTTCCATTTTTGTAAAATGTGATCAGTTGCTTTTGTTGCGGTGCCTGCAGGGAACAGATTAAATTCTCTTCAACTGGTTGTCCTAGGGTGTGGCTTTTTTAAGCATTTTGGCTAGCAGATGGTGGCAGACCAACAGGTGCACACGAAGCTGCGGACCAGAGCTTTATACATCTCCCTAACATGCATAGTGCACCACGCAGCCTCCCCCACACCAGCTGGGACGTTTACAGTTTCCGACTATGGAAGTGGACAAGGTGATGAAGGATGGGGGGGCTGGTGACCTTCAACTATTAACCCTCTCCTGCTCTATGCAGGCACAGTATATGGTATGAGCAAAATGCTTTGATGTCTGCAGGCTGTAAGCTCAGACACTATGAGGTCATTAACTAGACCAGGAAGCGTGCGCTTGTGGAATAAACTGATGGGTCAATGACAGTTCTGGTCAACGGTTAAAAAACTGGATAATTGGTCGTACTTGTCTAATTTACTGCCGACTGCTCACTGATGGACAGACAGCAAGATGCAGCAGCTCCCTGTAGGCCCTCCCAGCTCCCAGACCAGGTACTGCAGATCAGGTCTCATCAATTTGAATGGAACCTAAGCTGCAGTGACTCAGTTCAGCCACTACCCGGAGTACAGCGCTGTCTGTCTCCTGCTCTATTATCTCTGTGTCATATCCACACAAATCTGATATTTGTGACCTATCTGTAGGATAGTTGATCAGATGATTTGTAGTTGATAGTTGATTTGTAGGCCTCACAAAGTGAAAACACAGCTTTTTTCATCATGCCTATATTATTCAATAATTTGAGTGTTCAGAATTAAAAATCAGCAGAATTTTCAGCAGTTTACAGGTAATGTACCAAACATGAATATAACACAAAATTTTGTATGCACTATTGTGCTTTTAAGAATCAAATATTTTTGGACCAAAATAGATTATATATTAATATATATATATATATATATATATATATATATATATATATATATATATATGTATGTATATATATATATATATATATATATATATACACCGTATTATGTGGACTATAAGGCGCACTGGACTATAAGGCGCATTACCCATGAGCGCCTTATAGTCCTGTCTAGGTTCTCTCATCTCTAACTTCAATTGTAAGAAGTTACAATTGAAGTTAGAGATGAGCGAATACTATTCGAATAGCACGCTCCCATTGAAATCTATGGAAGTGGCACGTAGACTTTGCCGGCGGCCGCCGCTTAACTCCTCGCATGCCGCCGCTTCCATCCATATATAAGGCGCACCGGACTATAAGGTGCACTTTTGATTTCTGAGGAAATCAAATATATATATATAATGTTTTTTTTTTTTTTTTTTTTTTTCATATTTCAGCATATAGCCATTTTATGCCATGATTTGCATCTTTTAGCATATTTTATCTCCTATGCTACTATTGCAGAAAGTGAACCTGCCTGTGAAGAGCTTAGTGGGAGGAGGCGTAAACAGGGGTGTAACTTGAGGGGGTGCAGAGGGTGCAGTCGCACCAGAGCCCAGGAGCCTTAGGGGGCCCATAAGCACTGGCATCAGTACTGAGATTGCAGCTTCCATCTGGCCAATAAGCCAAGGAGACCCCCAGATTCCCCTAACCGCACTAAGGTGGATTAAACGCCTTAGTATCCGTAACCATCACTATCAAGAATTCACTGTAGGGATGAGGTAGGGGGTCCAGGACAAAAGATTACACCAAGGTTGACAAGACTTTAGTTACGCCACTGGGTGTAAATTATACCTCTAATCTACGACAGCAGATTTGGAGGCTGGACACTTGTTGTGCTTAATCTATTGCTAAGCATGAGTCTCTTAAAGGAATTATCCAGGACTATGATACTAAACTCTACTTCTTCTTCTCAGGAAGTGACATTTGACTAGGAATGAGTTACCATGTGACCAACGGACGTGATGTCACTTCCTGAGAAGAGGAAGTGGAGCTCAGTATCATTGCCTTGGATAACCTCTTTAATAAATTAGGAGCATCTTACTCCGACACAAGAGAGCTCAAGGAAACACCAGTCTGGATAAATCTCCCACAACATATTTTAGGAATACTACGTATACAATTGCCCCGGTTTACATCATGTTTGCTGTGTGCAATTAGCCCATATTGTACACTGGGAAGCTACTAAGTGTGTCCATGGGATTCTACTAACCAGGCAGAGGACAGAAATATGCTAAAACTGACAATAAGACAAAAAAATGCTCTTGCAAAAAAGTGACATATTCCAAATGTCCATAGAATTGAGTGTGTGTGCTGCATGGATAATATTATTTATGTAGCTACCAGTACTTGATCTGCAATTGTAAAAGGATATTTTTTTCTGTTTTCTACCATATGGCATCTGCAGACTGTGGACATATGGAGAGCAGACAATACACTATGTCCAGGGGAAAAACTGAGCAGGGACAATGAATTCATGCATGCTGCTACAAAAGGGGAAGATTGCTTCTTTTTATGTTTTATGCAGTGTAAAGTGACTCAGAATAATGAAGAAATACAGAAAAGATGCTTTATTCCTTCTCAGGCAACTGCAATATTTCACATGGTTGACTGTATGAGAGGAGGCTATGGAGCGAACTGAGAAGGACAATTCTATGGCACAGTATATGGTGGGAATAAGTGAAATGCGTTGTAATAATGGGCACGATTTTGTGTTATTTGAACATGTTTCAGCAATGATACATTTGTTATGTTTATTATGGTTATTATCTGAAGAATTCTGCTTAAAGAGGACTTGTCACTGGGTCTGAATATCCCAACAATATTCCTTTTCTGGTAGGCCAGGGATACTCAACTCAACTCAACCTTCATCTCCAACCCACTGTCCCCAAGCCCTGATCCCTTGTTCTTGTGCAGGCGGCAGGGACAACTAGCCACCCTTAGTATAAGGCATTTAGGTTTGGTGACAGAAGACAGGATATGAATGTTGCCCCCAGCTGATGTTAATGTTAATTATGGCACTAATGGGCAATTACACTGGGGGTACCGAGGGGCATGTTTTGAGGATGCCTAATAATTTGGCATTATGCTGTGTGGGGGCATGAATGGGTAATAATATCTAAGTATAATGCTCCTTATTGCCCCCACCCACTGTAAAATATCCTCTCCTAATGCCCCGCTCACAGTATAATGCCATATTAGTTACCTTTGCATAGTATAATGCCACATTAGTCACCCCCGCACAGTATAATGCCATGTTAGTCATCCCTGCACAGTATAATGCCACATTATTTGCCCCTACACTGTATAATGCTATGTTAGTCGCCCATGCACAGTATAATGCCACATTAGTTACCCCTGCACAGTATAATGCCATGCTAGTCACCCCCCGCACAGTATAATGCCATGTTAGCCATCCCCCGCACAGTATAATGCCATGCTAGTCACCCCGCACAGTATAATGCCACATTAGTTGCCCCTACACAGTATAATGCCATGCTAGTCGCCCCCGCACAATATAATGCCATGTTAGCTGTCCCCCACACAGTATAATGCCATGCTAGTCACCCCCCGCACAGTATAATGCCATGCTAGTCACCCCATGCACAGTATAATGCCATGCTAGTCGCCCCCCCCCCGCACAGTACAATGCCATGTTAGCTCTCCCCCGAACGGTATAATGCCATGCTAGTCGCCCCCCCGCACAGTATAATGCCATGTTAGCTGTCCCCCGCACAGTATAATGCCATGTTAGCCATCCCCCGCACAGTATAATGCCATGCTAGTCGCCCCCCCGCACAGTATAATGCCATGTTAGCTGTCCCCCGCACAGTACAATGCCATGTTAGCTCTCCCCCGCACAGTATAATGCCATGCTAGTCGCCCCCCGCACAGTATAATGCCATGTTAGCTGTCCCCCGCACAGTATAATGCCATGCTAGTCGTCCCCCGCACAGTATAATGCCATGCTAGTCGCCCCCCCGCACAGTATAATGCCATGCTAGTCGCCCCCCGCACAGTATAATGCCATGTTAGCTGTCCCCCGCACAGTATAATGCCATCTTAGCTGTCCCCCGCACAGTACAATGCCATGTTAGCTCTCCCCCGCACAGTATAATGCCATGCTAGTCGCCCCCCCCGCACAGTATAATGCCATGTTAGCTGTCCCCCGCACAGTATAATGCCATGTTAGCCATCCCCCGCACAGTATAATGCCATGCTAGTCACCCCCCGCACAGTATAATGCCATGTTAGCTGTCCCTCGCACAGTATAATGCCATGTTAGCTGTCCCCCGCACAGTATAATGCCATGTTAGCCATCCCCCACACAGTATAATGCCATGGTAGTCGCCCCCCGCACAGTATAATGCCATGTTAGCTGTCCCTCGCACAGTATAATGCCATGTTAGCTGTCCCCCGCACAGTATAATGCCATGTTAGCCATCCCTCGCACAGTATAATGCCATGCTAGTCGCCCCCCCCGCACAGTATAATGCCATGCTAGTCGCCCCCCGCACAGTATAATGCCATGCTAGTCGCCCCCCGCACAGTATAATGCCATGTTAGCTGTCCCCCGCACAGTATAATGCCATGTTATTGCACCTCACAAACAGTATATTGCCAGATCAGATAACATTTTTTCCTACTTTTTATTGGCCAAACCTGGGGAGTGTCTTATAATCTGACGTGTCTGAAAAATACTGTAAATACTGGACAAGTTCATCTCGGATCTTTACTTAATGGCGGACCCCAGTCAATTGACTTTTACTACGGAGTAACTATGTAATCGGCGATGTCACCCTGAGCATTTTTCTGTTTTTTTTATCCAAATCTGTTCATCCACTCCAAAGATATGAGCCCTTATACAGTACTATTGAGGCTAACCAGGGTATACAATCCTAGTGGGCAGTAACACTGCATGACATACAGAACACAGAAAATCTACAATGTTTTTGCCCACTTGGCTAGTACAACCTAATTTGCATCAACGTTAAAATTGTTTATATTTTTGCAATGGCTTAATGGATTTGGATTAACAAAAGACCATAACGCTCAAGGGAACAGAACCTATTGTGTGATATATGTCATTGGGCTTTTCAGACTTGGTGACAAGTTTTTCTTTAAGGGTTTTCCAGGACTATAATAACAATGACTTTTCCTTAGGCTAGGATATCAATTTCGGACATCTTTAGTAGCTACTTACCTCCAGAGATGGCTGCTCCGCTGCTCTGCTGTTCTTCGCCTCGCTGCCGCTCCAGTGACGTCTCCCCTCCCAGTACCCGCCCACACTCTCCTAACCTGGCAGGGAGGAAGCAGCGAAGGGAGAAGAAGACTGCAGCTGGAGCAGCAGCGAGGCGAAGAACAGCGGAGTAGCGGAGCAGCCATCTCTGCAGGTAAGTGTGTTGAGGGAGAACCCCCGCCAAAGTACGGGTCACTTACAGTGGTCAGTCACCTGCTCCAAATCAATCATGCATGTGCGCGCTGACTAGAATGAATTCTGACAAGTATATCAGGGTTAATCCCAGTCCATGCAACGAGCGTGATGCCTGTTCACACAGAACTGAGCTTTATTGAGAAAATCACAAATCTTATACAGGAATGCAAGAAAGATAAGATAACGGCAGTCTGTAAGCGTATATGTCTTGTATCCGAATACACTGGTGATCAGTCATTGGCTCCCAATTTTCAACATCTTTTTAGCTTTCGATTCCCAGGAAAATGATGTTGTCTTTCTTGTAAATCACATGACAATCGTGTGCGTCAGCATCTGGGTGCGGTATTGGATACAGGCGCCATCTTAATGTGTATAAGGTATAATAAGCTTGCATAGAGAAAAATATAATTTCTTAAGCAGTATAAGAGATATATAAAAACAGGAATATATGGGTTTACCTTCACAAGTGGACACCAGGGGGGACTAAGTAGCCAGAGGATTAAAAAAAAATCCTCTGGCTACTTAGTGATTCACTACACAGCGTGGATTCTAACAATTCTTAGATTCCATGCTGTATAGTGAATAGGATTGTTTTTAAAATCCGATCTCCGATTAATAAAAAAAATCCCATTGACTTGCATTGGGATCGGAATTGGGATTGAGATCGAGTTCGAATGAAAAATAATCGGAAATCGGATTTTAAAATCGATCCTGAAAAGTCAAGATCGGCTCAACCCCACTGCTTACCTAGAACAGAGCTGTACATTGTACATTGTGCGGTGGCCATGCATTGACCCACTGTTAGTAAATTTGGTCACCCAGCAAGGCTCACTCTTACTATGACATTCACTATGGTTAGATCCAATATAGTAGATCACTGTGATCTTATGTCATGTTATCATGATATTTGGGGCCTAGAAGTATAATGTTACCTCTCTGGTTCTTATGGTTTTCCCAGTTTCCACAACTTTTAATAGTATGCCTGCTGTATCCTCCTTGTACGCTGCTTCCTCACCAGCCCTGATGACTTTTTTTTGTACATCCCATTCTAATGTTAGAAACTACATAACATAACCCACAACATTACCCAATTACAACATGAATTCTCAAAGATGGATTGTGGTAAAAACTATTTGTACATGTCCAGTATGAGATCCCCCGGGCCATGCTACATAGCTGAAATTACTTTTGCACGTGTCTGGTGATATGGCTCCAAGAAGTCTAATTCACATGCCCGCGATGTACTTTCAGGACAGACCTATAGAGTAAGTACAAGACTGAATCTAGACATTGAGAGCGCTGATGGACTCGAATACATCTACACATGATCATCTCATAGAAAGCAGACTAAAGCAGAATGTATCCAATGGTGACTCCTTGAAAACAATGTAAGATTTGGGGTACTTTATGGGAAAGTTGTGTCCGGGCAGATAAAGATCAGGCGGCTTGATTCCTACTGTTCTTGGAAGATAACCTCTTGCCAGAGATGACTAGCAGTAGAAGTGGTCGGATTGGTTTGTAATGAACTGGATTCGGCACCAATATTCTTTGGTTTTTAACAAAACAAATTGGGATTGGTCTTGGATGAACTGAAATGGCTGCTGCAACATGTATTATGGTAAATTGTTATAATCTGGGGCTTCATGACGCTCGGCCTGCCAATGTTGACCTCAGGCCCATAATGTCTTAGGAGAACATCAAACGCTGTGAGGAAACAGAGCGGTGGACACCATGAAGAGGCCCAAAAGAGGTAAAGGACAGTGAGAATAGATGTTTTTTACATTTGCCACCTTTCCTGAGCCTCCACCCAGTGCCGCACCTCCCATGAGGCGACCTGAAGCGAGCGCTTCAGGCGGCGCTATGTCAGGACCCCAGGGAGGGCGGCATTTTTGATTACCTAAGCCAGTGGTGGTTTGGGGAGGCCACTGGAGCAGCGCTGCAGCGGCTTTCTGTAGTTCGCCTCAGGCAGCAAAAGGGGTAGGTTCACCCCTGCCTCCACCTATTATACTCGGGTCTGAAGAGACCTCAGAATATCATAAATTCACTTGCAGTTTTGGACCAAAGCGAACGGTGTCATAACACAACACGCATATAACTTATAGCATCTATAGGACCATTGCACCATAGAACCATAGCACCTATAGGACCATACTGTTCATCTGTATTTTTTTTTTGTTTCATACAGCAATCTCCATATTATAGGGGCATTCTCTACAAGTATTGCCTCTAAAGCAAAATGTTCACCTCACCTTTATTTCAATGGGAGGAAGAAGCGGGTGGATTCTGCCGAAAACTCTCATTGAAGTGAAAGGAGGTAGGACATGTTTCTGCCACCAGCAGGAAGATTTCTGGTGCAGATTTTGCATGGTGGACCTTGTCTCAAAATCCACCATTGTAAGGGAGAATATCTATATAATACAGTACTGTACAGGGTGCATGGCTTGCCTCGAGCTTCATGGTATGGACTAGTAGGGCTTAGGCCATATGAACTCCATATACAGGGGTCTTAGATTTTCATTGGCAGCAAAATAATTTTGGTGTATTTTCAAAAATTGGGTGGATAATCTTAATACTCATCTCCAACATACGAATTATCAATCAATCTAGTACTCGGAATACTGTAAAGCAGTTGGGTCAGAAGTCCTCTCTTAGTTTGGAAACCAAAATCAATTGTCTACTGGATTTCTGCCACCAGACTTATTGGATGGCGTCTGATGACTATATCCACCTACTGTTACCAGATCTATGATTGAAAATGTAATTTAATAGAATCTATTACAAATGTTTTCTTCAAGACAACCAACTCCATAGGATACTGATAATCCTTACAAGCATGCATTTCTTATGATGAGGGATATGCTTGCATTATGTGTATATATAAAGTTCAATGCAAGAATTGACCCAAGTCTCATATATGTAGCATCACGATCAGATAGAACCCTGTAAAATGCAACAAACTCAGAACCTTCTATAGATTATCCTAAGTGTGAATTATACTTCAAATAAAATACATTCTCAGTCTACTCATAATGGAAAATATAAGCTCCACTTCTGCTCATATATGCATAGCAACCTATGCCCTCAGGAGAGAACCAGATGTCTCCTCTGAAGAGATTAATCTCCTCACAGATAAGCCTTTCAAGCATGAAGATATATACTTTCGACACAATTGTCTGTTGGGAAATTCATAGATCTGGCAACCATGGCATGTAGTCCTGGACATTGTTCGTGGCAGATGTAGTGCTAATGTTTAAGGTAGAGAAGATCCCATCAGATGAGACCTTATTGATTGAAATATGTCTCGCTTTTACTTTTTATATGGATGATAAGCAGCTTAGCGTATATATCTACATCTTGTTCCAGCCATGACGCCAACGCTATTGTCCATCCAATATGTTGTGGTCTAGTAGTAGGCAAAACAGACGAGAATGTAAGCCATGGATGCAGTGCAATCTATCCCACTGTACCAGTTGGCCATGAATTTAGTTGTACTTGTGTATTTTTTTGTTTTATTAGTATATCTATCTTCAACTGGAATTAAGGGTGCCCTAAAAATATATAATAATAATAATAATATTTAAAGCCCATTTCACATCTTCCTTAAGGTCATTCTGTTCCCCTCTCCGCATGAAATATATTGAGAGAAAAGTCCTGCAAGCATTTTTCTTGTGGAGACCACACGGATCCCATTATAGTCTATAGCATGGGTCCTCAAACTTTTTAAACAGTGGGCCGGAGGCAGAGCAGGTCGCATTGGGAGTGATGCCCTCCAATAGGTAAAGTGAAGTGCGCTCCATGGCCTGTCCCGAGCTCACCAGGAGTTTCATTATAAATGCACGCCTGCCGGCGTTGTCGGCGGGGCCAGACAGAAGTGCTTGGCGGGCCGCATGTGGCCTGCGGGCCACAGTTTGAGGACCCCTGGTCTATAGGATCCACAGGTTTTCTTATGTGGATAGGTTTCCATGCGGGGGATCCCCAGGCAGACTTCCCGAATGGAAACCCGAATGCAGAGGTGAACCGGGCCTAAGATTTGAAAGGTTTCGTAAAATTCTTGGGAGAACTTACGGTACAGCATCTCATCAATGCAACCACTTATCCAAAAACAGCCAACCCCTACATCAGAGACCACCTCCTGCACCCCCTAGTGATCAGCTGTTATTGTTGGGTGGACTTTAATCCAGTCATACTTTCCACTGCAGCCCCTTTTTCAGCATTCTGCCCTCTACCACACTTTTTTGGCTAGAATCACAAGTGCATGCATGTGATGACTTATAGTCTCCTAAACGACCAGTGGATTGCCCCCTGCCTATTTTCTGCTGCCCCTAAACTATTTAGGAAACTTTTGAGGGAGTGAAGAGGGTGCAGTCGCACCGGGGCCCAGGAGCCTTAGGGGGTCCATGAGCACTGGCATCAGTAATGAGATTGCAACTTCCATTTGACCCATAACCCAATGAGACCCACAGATTACCCTAACCAGACTTAGGTGGATTAAACACCTAAGCACCCGTAACCATCACTATCAAGAATTCCTTGTAAGGATAAGGTAGGGGGCCCCGGACAAAACATTGCACCGGGGCCCACACGACTTTAGTTACACCACTGACCGTAGGTCTCCTAGGTTTCAATAAAGTGTAACAGCATTTACAGTTTTGCGTTTTCCTAATCCTACTATTTGCTGCCTGTGCTGACCTTTCAACTTGTTTTCATGTTACAAGAACCTATGTGTATATTCTGGCTTCTGATTTGATGTTCCAAACTGGGGTCACCAGACTGACTCGATGCGCTAGTTGTTACAACTGAGACTATTCTGGAAGGAGTAACCTGGGATGTCACTGTGAGAAAGTCCAGACATGACTGTGGGGTCTTAAGGATGAAGAACATATAATACTGTACCCTCTGCTCCATGGTTTAGCCCACAGCCAAATCCATATCATCCCAAAGGATTCACAACTCTGGTAGACTTGGTTTCAGTATTGCAATATGTAGCCTTACATGCTGGCGATTCAGATGGAAGAAGTGTTGAGGGTTATCCCCATATTGTCAAATCATGGCCAAGATTGGACTAATTGGCCCCAAGTCCCTTTCTGTAATAACCCCAAAGTGCGTCCCTATGCTGTTTCAATCTCCAATGTGAATGGGAGCTATGAAAGTGAATGGGAGTGTAGCATGCTGTTTCTATAACTGTGGCGCTATGTAAACAGTGTAGCTTAGCTGTGCTAGGCAGTTTATGTGGCTCCCATAGTTATGGAAGCAATAGAGCCCCAACATTTGCCTGTTTGTGCAAGTCCTCATGTCGTGGTGATCAGGACATGCTGCTATTAATGATTTGTCAAAATGGGAATAACACTCAGTTTGACAGCAGGAAAATTGTTATTAAGCTAAATGACAGAACCTTGTACAGCGGCTTCTACACTTTCCAAAGATTCCTTTCTTATTTTGCATTGCAGCTCCATTTTCATGAAAACCAGGATCTTATTCTAATGCAAATTAGCTGAACAAGGCTTTAGGACTGTTTCTTTTCCTGATAGGCCTTAACCCTCTGCTCTAGATAATTGCCCCTAATGGCAGACAAAGCCTGACAAAGTGGCAAATGTCACTCCCAATGGGGGAACCTCGCTGGGTGCAGTTAGAGGCAATTATCTAAAGCAGAGAGTGACGTTGCAGTAAAAGAAATACCCCTAAAGCCCTTTTCAGCTAAGGATAAAATGCTGATTTTCATGAAATTGGAGCTGCAATGCAGAATAAGAAAGACATCTTTGGAAAGTGTTGACGGTGCTCTGCAACGTATTGCCATAAGTCTGATACCAATTTCCCTGCCAGCAAACTCCCTTTAATTTGGTTCTCTCTGCTCTTCCTCAACGAGGGGCTTCTTTGCACACAACTCCCTTATTATAGCCTGTACAGAGTAAGGTTGTCTTGTTGAAACAATCCCTTTGATGAATCGCAGCTTATTTTAGATGAAGAATCTCATTGTTAAAGAGAACCTCACAGCTCTGCTGACAGTAGAAAGAATTCAGCAGGATACTTTCTCAGATCTCCACACTGTATTGCTTTTCTGTTATTCCTCCTGGAAACATAACAGATTGAGAACTTACCAAATTTTTTGTCAATGAAAAGTGTCTGACATTGTCCAGTGTAGAAAGAATCAGAATTGATAGGGACATCCTATTGAGAAGAGGAATGGTAACATTCGGTTGTCAGTTTATTATTACGGGGGGGAGTTATTTAAAAAGTTGCTTCAGAATTGTTATTTTTATTGAGAATACAAGTATTTACTAAGACAGTTCAGGAGAAGTTGTTTGTTCTTCCTTCGAAGGGATTATATGGACTTAAAGGGGTTGCTCAGTTTTAGACAAATGTTGAAATGACAAATGTTATTTTTGTGTAATGACAAAGTCATTCATTTTGCTTACTCCCAGTGGATAAAAATCAGTCCATGGTCATGTGATATACTGTCCATTATACTGTCCATGGTCATGTGATATACAGTTCATGGTCATGTAATTTACAGTCCATGGTCATGTGATGGACACACAGGTGCAAAGCTCATTAAAGTCACAACACAGTAATCAGACACCTGCCTGGTAATGAGCTGTGTACCTCTGTGTACATCACATGACCATGGATTGTATATTACATGATCATGGATTGTATATTACATGGCCATTAGGGCTAAGCCGATGTTGAGATTTCAGGATCACTTTTAAAATATGATTTCCAATCATTTTCCATTCGATCCCGATCCCAATTCCGATCCTAATGTAATTCAATGGGATTTTTTTATTGATCGAAAATTGGATTTTAAAAACGATCCTGTTCACTACACAGCGTGGAGTCCAAAAATTGAAGGCTTAAATTTTTGGACTCCACGCTGTGTAGTGATTAAAAAATCTGCCGTCAACATAGTCCCTCCCACTTACCTGCACAGAACCACTGCCGCCTCCTTTGCCGGTGTGTACGCCACTCCCCGGAGCTCTGGGCACCCCCACCTCCCTAGGCTGGTGTGACTGATGCTGAGAGAAGGCAGGGCTTGTTGTGGCTAAGGAGAGTGTGGGCGGGTACATGGCGGGGAGAAGTAAGTGCATCACTCATGTCTCCCCTCCCTGTACCCACCCACACTCTCCTAAGCCACAACAAGCCCCGCCTACTACCAGCAGTATCACTAGCCTAGGGAGGTGGGGGCATGCACAACACTCTGCCAGCGTGCGACGAGAGAGAAGAGAGGAGAGAACAACGGCCTGAAGCTTCGGGGAGCAGGAGCGGTTCTGCGCAGGTGAGTGGGTTGAGCGATCGGAATCAGAATTCCATTCCCGATCTTTTTTAAGTGGGATCAGAACCTGATCGCAATCGTGAAACTTAACCCCCTGCACGCCGGCCGCTCCCATTCATTCCTATGGGAGCGTAGTATTCGAAACTGCCGTTTCGAATAGTATTCGCTCGTCTCTACTAGTAAGCAGAGATCTAGAAAACTATAGGGAATTGATACAGAAAGTATATTGGAAAATTGTAGAACTTCATTATAAAACAATGGCAACAAAAACCCAGATATTAAAGTAAAGTAGAATTTTATAATATGTTTTTATCTTCTAATACTTTTAACCATAAAATTAATTTTTTTCTTTAAAAACTTTTTCTTAAGAATTATTAAAACCTTATCTTAGGAATTATAAAAATGGAGCCTAAAGATCCTGAGCCTGTATTATTGGCTCCGAAGCCATTTACCTCCGCATAGAATACTCCGAGCACAATGACCATTATGAGTATTGGAGAAGTAGTGAATTGTATTCAGTCAATCGTTTCATAGATTTGGTCATAACTCCTAAATTGCTTCTCAACCTTAAAAATTAAAACCTGTCTTCTAATAATTTGAAGTAAGAACTGCATTTAGGTCTTGAGCTCCCATTCAGGTACATAAATGTCTATAATCCCCACTGTATTAGACATGGAGATAAAGAGTGGATACTGTGGGAATATAATTCTTTACGTTTTTCCCAGTGCACAATCTGGTTTCCATTATATGTGGAACACGATGTATAATAATCTCCTTGTACTATGGATCCTCAGGGGATGTGGTTCATCCAAGGGCACTCCAATTCATTATACTGGTGGTCCAAAGTGAGAAAGGCATCTTTCATGCACCATTCATTTTTGTTGTATAATGATCTTAATGGTGTTCATATTGACATTTTATTCTATTTGCTACAAGGCAGCAAACAATTGCAGTCTGTCAGGTCCCTGAGTAAAGACTTCAGGGAGCAGCAGTTGAAGTAGCGAGAAGTTAATGATTAGTGAACTTTCCAAATAGGGTGTTATGTTACCGATCCCTAAATGCTTCCAATACTGCCTGGTGACTTCTCAAGGAGCATGCCTGACTGACCAGCACATTTCTTCTGTAAATAATACGAGCTCCATTATACGCCTTGTATTTCATTACTTTTACTGATTTTACAAATTTGAGTGTTTTGTTTTTTTTTAAATTACAAAAATATTTTTCTGTACTCAGTAAGGTAAAAAGACAAAATGTTTCTACATCGACTTAAATTAAAAAAAATAGCCATTTTTATTTCCATTCAATGTTTTTTTTTTAAATTACAAAAATAAATTTCCGTACCCAATAAGGTAAAAAGACAACTTGTTTCTACAACAACTTAAATTTAAAAAAGGCCACTTTTATTTCCATTCAATTTTATTTTAATTTTTTTTATTACAAAAATAAATTTCTGTACCCAATACGGTAAAAAGACAAATTGCTTCTACATCAACTTAAATTTAAAAAAGGCCATTTTTATTTCCATTCAATTTTTTTAAAAAAATTACAAAAATAATTTTCTGTACCCAGTAAAGTAAAAAGACACAATGCTTCTACATCAACTTAACTTTTTTTTCAGAAAAGCTATTTTTATTTCCATTCAATTTTTTTTTTAATTACAAAAATAATTTTGTGTAACCATTAAGGTATAAAGACAAAATGTTTCTACTTAAGTTTTTTTAAAAAAAATAATTAAAAAATCAATTTTTATTTCCATTTTTACTTAATTTTTTTGAAAGGGCATTAAAAAATTTTGTAAGTAATTTACTCAGCTCTAGTATTCCTATACAAATTTTTGTTTTATGTAACAGTTAAGTTGCACATACTCATATTGTAAGATGAACATGAGTAGTTTCTTGGGTCCTGTCTATTATTTTATGGGGAGAGGGAAGAGAAGGAAAGGAAGTTTGGTCGTGTTGGATTTTAGCACATAGTTGGGAGAAAAACACACAAAAACACCCTGTTTAAATTTTATGGTTTTACATATCAAGACATAATAAAAAAGATCTATGACAAGCCGCAAAAGTAATGTATAGAACCTCCCATAAAATAGTGAAAAAAAAGCTTTAAAAAATATATAATAAAAAAATAAAGTAAATAAAAGTTCTAAATCCCTCCTTTCCCTAGAATACATATAAAAGTAGAAAATGACTGTGAAACACATACACATTAGGTATCCCTGTGTCTGTAAGTGCCCGGTCTACTGAATATAGGGGATCTGCAGTGCTCCTGTTCTGTCAGGAAGGGGTTAATAGGAGCACTGCAGATACCTTATATACAGCCAGGCTGAATTCCAAGTGTGTGTGGGGGGGAAACAGTCCTCCAGCTCAGGGAAGGGGCAGACAGACAACCAAAACACCCCCTCCCCTTCCCCAGCACCTACTGCACCCAAAAACTCCGACCATTTTCAATTTTGAAATTTCCCAGTAGCGGCTGCATTTCCCCCTGTCGGCTTATACTCGAGTCAATAAGTTTTCCCATTTTTTGTGGTAAAATTAGGGGCCTCGGCTTATATTCGGGTCGGCTTATACTCGAGTATATACGGTAAGCCAAAATGGAAAAGTCATATGTAAATAAGACACCACCTTTAATGAAGTTATCCCCTATCCTGTCCCTCACCAATCTGATATTGACGGCCCATCCTAAAGTTAGGCTATCATTCCCTGATCCTTGAAAACCCCATTAACACTACTGTATATTTGGTAGTATAATTTACCCCAAAGCTCAGATGGTTCCCACTCATTAACAATTACATTTACATTTCTCGTCTATGGTTTTTGACTTGATGGCTATAGACAAGCACCTATAGCGGTGTAAGATTTCAGTTGCCCCATTGTTAATGTACGATGCAAACTGTGATCATTAGACTATTTTATGGTTGTCACAGAGCTCAAAGACAGCGCAGGTTGTAAATGTATAGTATGTACTCTCTCTCGATCTATAGGGAACATGCCTGTATGCCACAAAGAGACCCTTTATGGTAGGAACATACATCAATGAGTTTTATTCATCAGAAGCAATGAAAAATGAACTCTTTGGAAATGTGATTGAATAAAGCCCTTAGAGCATAATAGCTTTAGTAAAGGTACCAAAGGCTCCGAACAGTTTGAATAAATATGAAACTTTTACAGTTTTTAATGTGTGTGTAAACTAAGACAGAATTTGACCCCAGGATTCCATTTAGTGGTAAATTGGATTCATGAGAAGAATATATTTGAATTGCTGCAGATCCAATTTTCAGACGTAATTGCTCATTCAATAAATCCACTTTTTTTTTTTCAGAAATAACCTTCATTGTATAAAACAGTGTACATTCAAAGCACAAGAACATTTTCCAGTAAGCACTGTGTTAAAATTAGGGCTAAAAGTTCTTAAGAAATAATTGTTAGCTAAAATTATCGATTCGCATGCTGAGAAAAACAATCCTGTTCAGTCCGGTTCAGCTATGATACTGATTTCTGTAGATTACATTCACAGATTATGTAGGGAAAGGTTGGCATCGTAGGATCTTTCTAAGGCCTAGTTCACATCTGCGTTTGGTATTCCATTTGGGCAGTCCGCTAGGGGACCCCCCCGAATGGAATACCGAATGCATTGACAAGCGGTGAGCTTATGAAAGCACACGGACCCCATAGACTATAATGGGGTCCATGTATTTTCTGTGACGTGTTCGCATGGAACATGCGGAGAGAAAAGTACTTCATGAACTACTTTCCTCTCTCCATGTGTCCACACAAATAGTCTATTATAGTCTATGGGGTCCGTGTGCTCTCATTGCTCACCGCTTGCCAATGCATTTGGCATTCCATTCGGGGGGTCCCAAATGGAATACCGAATACAGATATGAACCAGGCCTGAGGTAAGGCCAACCTTGTATACCAGTTAGAAGAGGACAGTACTACACTCAAGTGTTAGGAACAACTTTGTCGAAGATATATTGGACAATATTGACCCTTATCGTTAAATTTTCACTTGGCTTCTTTCAGGGGTGTAACTAAAGGGTCCAAAATCTGAACTAGGACCACTCTGCGCAACTTCTCCTCACAACCATCAGTTGTGTTCCATCCATATACTTAAGCAGCATTTCCTCTTCTGTTTTTTTCTCTAGTTAGGCCTAGAATGCCATGATAACTTATTCATAGAGATGAGTAAACTTAAGAAAATTGAACCAAATTTGTCCCTAATTTTTCAACTGTTTTGGTCTTGGTCCAAACCTGAAACTTCTGAGGTTCACCACCATTGAAGTACAATGAGTGGAGGACAAGTGGAAATATGAAACATAATAATACTGACCTTGCCTCACCTCTCCTGGGTTCCCTAGTGCTGTCCTGTGGTCCCTCAGCACTTGTGGCAACTGCTGATCTCTCGTCATCCCCTTTGTGCCTCTTCCAGCTTCCTGTATGACATTACGGGCCCTAGGGGACTGCTGAGACCTGTGATTGGGCCTCATTGGTCACATCGGGTGCTAAATGTCGTGATGCTTGTGAATCACTGCCTCTGCGATATTGCCTTTTTTTTTTAGCTCTTTGGAGCAGTGAGGGTGTTGCCATTGCAATATATCAGCAATGAAGTCAACAATTCACAAGGGGAAACATTGTTTAATTCAGACAACTGTAACCTACACTATGTGATCAAAAGTGTCCAGACACCCCCAAAAACATATGTTTTTCATATTAGGTGCATTGTGCTGCCACCTACTGCCAGGTACTCCATATCAGCGACCTCAATAGACATTAGACATCGTGAGAGAGCAGAATGGGGCGCTCCGCGGAACTCACCGACTTCGAACGTGGTCAGGTGATTGGGTGCCACACGTCACACGGGTCAATGCCAAACGACGCCTCGCTTGGTGTAAGGAGCGTAAATATTGGACGATTGAACAGTGGAAAAACATTGAGGAGTGACAAATCACGGTACACAATGTGTCCATCCGATAGTAGGGTGTGGGTATGGCGAATGCCCGGTGAACGTCATCTGCCAGCGTGTGTAGTGCCAACAGTAAAATTCGGAGGCGGTGGTGTTATGGTGTGGTTGTGTTTTTCATGGAGGGGGCTTGCACCCCTTGTTGTTTTGCGTGGCACTATCACAGCACAGGCCTACATTGATGTATTAAACACCTTCTTGCTTCCCACTGTTGAAGAGCAATTCGGGGATGGCGATTGCATCTTACAACACGATCGAGCACCTGTTCTTACTGCACGGCCTGTGGCGGAGTGGTTACACCACAATAACATCTCTGTAATGGACTGGCCTGCACAGAGTCCTGACTTGTATCCTATAGAACACCTTTGGGAACGCCGACTTCATGCTAGGCCTCACCGACCTACATCGATAGCTCTCCTCAGTGCAGCACTCCGTGAAGAATGGGCTGCCATTCCCCAAGAAACCTTCCAGCACCTGATTGAACGTCTGCCTGCGAGAGTGGAGCTGTTATAGCAGACTTAAGTCATTCTCTGGCTTTTACCCCAAGGAGCAGACATCATTCCACCAGGACATCTTGTGCCTGATGGAAAGTGAGGGATTGTTTCTAAAAATCATAAAGACAGCAATTTCAATCAGAGGCGTATCTTGAAGCTCCTGGGCCCTAATGCACAATGGGGCCCCTACCAAGCATATGCCATTATTAATAGCCATATATTTTCTTCGGCCTTTGGGGTTCCCCTCCTGCCTCAAGAACCAGCAATGACTTCTGTCTAATGCACCAACTATAGTTACACTACTGATTTCTATACAGTAAGAAATAATCCTACTTATAATGAATTTTGTTAATTTATTAAATTTTGTATTATATTTCAATCACAACTACTATAGAAAGGTATTTTATTCTTCCTATAGAACACCAGGAGATCTATGAAGATAACTAGAGAACAGCACAAAGATATCTCTATCATTTATGTAGAGAACAGCAGAAATTAAGGCATAATAATAAATCCATCACAGTCATTTTATATTTTATTGTACGATATTGTTTCAGTATTACAATGATACATTCATTGGTATATGAAAATAGTCATTATTCAAGAATCTGTTGGCACCAACGATGACAAAATGCAAGGGCAAGAGAATATTTTTTCCCTAACGCTAAGTTCACATCTGCGTTGGGGTTTCTAGAGATGAGCGAACAGTAAAATGTCCGAGGTTCAATATTCTTTTCGAGTAGTCCCTCAATACTCGACTACTTGAATCGAATATCAAACCCTATTATAGCCTATGGGGGGAAAATGCTCGTTTCAGGGGTAGGCAACGTTCGATCAAATTATACTTACCAAGTCCACGAGTGAGGGTCAGGCTGGATCCTCCGTGCAGTCTTCTCCTTGCAGCGTCCCCGCGGCGTCCTCCGACTCTTCCGGCTCTTCATTCACTCTGCCAGGCATCGGGCCTGGGCAGAGCCGACTGCGCGTGCCCGCACTACAAGTGGACATGCGCAGTCGGCTCTGCCCAGGCCCGATGCATGGCAGAGTGAATGAAGAGCCGGAAGACGCCGTGGGGAATCTGCACGGAGAAGACTTCTAAAGGTTGGAGAAGAACCAGCGTTGATTGGCCGACTGTATAGCATTCGGCCAATCAATGCTGGTTCTGCATCAAACTTTTACATTCGAACAGCGAGTGGTACTCGATCGAGTACGAGTATTTCGAATACCATAGCATTCTATCGAATACCTACTCGATCGAGTACTACCCGCTCATCTCTAGAGGTTTCTGTTCTTTGGGTTCACTTGAGGACCCAAAAAACGGAAACCCAATCTGCTTAAAAAGTGGTTACCTGCTTATAATGTTTTTCGCCTGAAATTTCAGAGAGAAAAGTCCTACTTGCAGGACTTTTCTCTCTGCATTTTCCAAGCAGAATGAGGGACAGAATCCCAAAATGGTCACCCAAAGCAGGTATGACCGAAGCCTGAAAGATCTTTTATGGGACTGAAGCTTTACTTTTGGCTTACAAAAGATATGCCACTGTGAAGAAATGCAATAAATAGTAGATGGTGGAATACAATCATCTTATTAACATGTTGGGTCTACAAATCTTATGGTATTACCTGTACCCTGGCACTCTAGAAATCATCCAATCCATCTTCTATCTTCCACTGGATCTGCAAGGTGGAGCACATTCAGGGCATGGAGGATCTCACCGCGTCTCTACGAGATGCACACTTATTGGCTGACCGCTGCTTTTGTATTAGTCCTTCCAAATGGCACTATTCAGGTGCCATATGCAGCCTCTTATAGCAGTGGTCCTGTAAGGCCGGGTTCACACGGAGTATTGTGGCTCGTCATTTGGTATGTACACGCCGCGGGATCTTTTGCGGGCCGTATACGCTCCCATTGTTTTCAATGGGAGCCGGTACCGTACACGTGGCACTATTTCTCGGCCGTGATTTTGCGGCCGCGTGTACGGTACCGGCTCCCATTGAAAACAATGGGAGCGTATACGGCCCGCAAAAGATCCCACGGCGTGTACATACCAAATGACGAGCTACAATACTCCGTGTGAACTTGGCCTAAGGGGGTGTTCACATATAGGAATTTGGTGCTAAATCTGAAGTGAAATTTTCCTCTAAATCTGCCTGAAATCTGCCACCCATTCATTTCAATGGGAGGCAGTAGCTGACTTTTTCTGCTCAGTCTTCAGATGGCTTCCGCCTGAGAACTCCCATTGAAATGAATTGGAGGCGGAAAATTTAGTGGTAGTATTCTCCAAATTCAGTTTCAAATTTAGCATCAAAATCTGCTTTAAATTCAGCGTCAAAATCTGCATCGGTTTTTGTCAAGCAGAAAAAAGCTGCTTCAAATTCTGGATGCAGAAATTCTTTACTTGACAAATTCAACATCAGATTACCTATTAACAGCCATGTGAAGGGTCCCATCAGGAAAATCCCAGGTTCTGCTCTACAGTTAGGGTCATTTTACACGGAGGAAAATGGTGAGGAATTTGGTGTGGAACTTCAGCGCTGAAAAAAAAGCCTCCCATTGACTTCAATGGGTTCCTTAGCAGAAAAAGAAACACATTGAAGTCAATGGGAGGCTTTTTTTTTTCAGCGCTGAAATTCCACACCAAATTCCTCACCATTTTCCTCCACGTGAACGCACACTTAAAGGCCTAGTTCTCACTATTCTGCATCAAAATCCGCCTGCAAAAAAAGGTTCCCATTCATTTCAATGGGAGCCACTCGCTTCTTTTTCCCGCTAGTGATTTTTTTCAAGAAACGACATGCCTTATCTTTCTGCGGATTCTGCAGCTGAGACAGCTGTGGCGTCCGCTGCGCGAGACTCACTCCCGATTAGGCGAGAGAGTTGATATGGAGGAATAGGTTGAACATACCCAAAGGGATCACCTGCAGTGAGACAACTCTATAAACCAAAATTATAAAAATTGGATTCCAATTGAAATTGAAAATGGAATGTAAAAAACGAGAAAAGAATGAAATAAAACATTATGTATCGGACTTACGTTTTTGTATATTAGGTGCCATATACAGCTACTATACGACTACTATATTTTTGTAAAGACATAGCCATGACTTGATTTTTAATCTAGTGTAATATTTTTTCTATAACAGGATAATAAACCCGAGCAAACAGTATAAGAATAATGCTTCCTATTTCCCTAAACATTTTAATGGCGCCATCTCTCTTTAATGCATTTATTTCAATAAGACATAAAATATACACATGCATTGTATTAGCAGGGATATGTCTCACTTGCTATAATTCAATAGTAATATTCAAAAAAACAATAAAACTTAATCTCCAATGCATTAAACCGAGTTATAATGAAATTTGCGCTGGGTGCTGCCAGAAAATTAGACGGATGAGATAAAAGCCGAGCGTTTACATTGTAATTGTACTGTAAATCACACAGATAATAATTGCATTACACAATTGTATGTAGGTATCCTGAGGAAATTCAAGGAAATGCAGAATTTCTTAAGACCAAGCAGCTCCTGAAGAGATTGACAAACTAAAGGGAATTGTTTTACGTGATATTGAAATAAGAACATGGTAATTTGCAGCAAAAATAATCAGTTGGTGCTTTGTTTATGGATTGGGTAAGTCGCGACATTCTGGTTTTCTGAGGGTGAGGATAATGGATATGGCCAATACCGTATTCACTGTCACGTCCAAAGCCTTGACAACCAACAATGACCAGTTGGTCTTCAAATCCCAGAGTTTAATAGCCAAAGGCCTAGGGGACATATTCATCTCCCTTGAGCTCTATGATGGCATCCAATGTGGCTGCCTTGACATCAGTGGCCCCACGGGGGATTGAGATCTCTGCAGTGGCGGATCCAGGGTTTGCAGGGTCCTGGGCAATTGACTTTGGTGGGGCCCTACTTACCGGGGGGTCTCGCACTTCTAACCCGTACCTCCCAACTTTTGAAGACTAGAAAGAGGGAATAAAATGTTGCTGCACGCGCACGCCGCAGCAAATTAGGCTCCGCCCACTTTTATGTTGACTCCGCCCATTCTCATTCATTTTTCATGTGATTCCACACAGTATAATCCTCGCTTGCCCGGCCCTGGATCCGCCCCGGACCTCTGATTGTGCCTCAGCATTCCTGTGGGGCACCACTGCCAACGTCACGGTCAAGTGTCCGGTTAAAAAAAACGGTTTCGCCACGGAGAAGCAGAAGACGCTCACGAGCGGTCACTTTGCAAACCCATTCAAGTGAATGGGTTTCAAAACTGACTGCAGGTTTCCTTCCTCTGTCCAGGTTCTCAGGGCAGAAGACGATAACCTGAAAGCGTGTGAACCCACCCTTACTTTTAACAGGGTCTACTTTTTCCATAAAAATTAAGCACCACGTCACATTATTTATTCCTATTCAATGAGTGACACTATGAGAAATTCGATGGGCCCCATTATATGTCAATCACAGCCCAGCTGTTATACAGTGTTAGGGAACCCTGGGATGGGACACAAGCGACAGTGAACCCTAAGCTGACGCCCCCAACTGTCCCTTCCTATTGCCAGGCCCTATCCTATGTAATAGGCGGCAACCACAAAGACGTTCCCTCCCTGTATATGTGAAACACAAAACGCAGACAAGACGAACAACAACAAAGAGAGGTCAGCTTAGCCAAGGGTCAGTAACAGTCGAGTGATGCAGTGCCAAATCGGAATCCAAAGAATAGTCAGTGAGGAAAGCCAAAGGTCAAGGATAAGAATTCAAGCAAAATTAGGGACAGTAAGGAGCAAGTATGCACACGGCAATAGCAAGCACCGGTGTGAATGCGAACCAAGGTTAAATAGGGAGGAAGAACCCGCCCCTGGAGTTGACAGGAAGGCAGGCTGTCAATCACAGGGCAAGGCCAGATTAACCATTAGAGGAGCAGAGAAAACTGAAGGTGAAGGAGACGGGTGTGGTGGAAAATCAATTACCAAGATGAAAGAATAGGGAAGTGTTCAGACAGTGCAGGAAGAAACCAACGGAATAAATCAAAACCGAACACATCTCCTGCGCCGCAGCATGCGGCCGGATGATAACGCCAAAGCCCAGATGGGCAAAGATGTTACAGCAGTTTCAATGTTTTTGAATCTAAAATTTTTGTAATTTTATTTTCTATGTAATTTTATATCCACATTAAAGAATGGAAGCTGCACACTTACCATGGACATAGCGGTGAGTTTGTCAAGACATATTTCTACAATAATGAGTTTTCCTGTAGGGGGCAAGAAACCACCTAGTGATGGCTTTAACCCAGTATTCATGAGAAGGTGCAATAATGGTGGAATTGCCCTTACGTACAATATTAGCTGCACTTCCCTTTCCATTGTTAATTAACTGCAAGCAATTACCTTCACATCAATGAAGTCTCGCTGAATGCGTGTCGGCAATAAAAGTAATCCGATGCTGGTAAAGCTTCGCCATGTCTCACGCTGTGTATACTTCTCTCACAATATCATCTTCTATAAAATTCTGCTCTAAATGACCGTCTTCTATCTCTACCAGCCTGAAATGGCACATTGAATTATGATGACCGGAACGCATATGACCTCTATATGTATATTTTATATTCGGGCTGAAGATACATGCAGGTTTGGAAATAAAATGATCATTAAATAATGGTTTTTATTGAAATAGAAGTTGATGCTATGGAAACAGTGAAACCTATTTTAAATAATATCAATATAACAAGTCTTGGAAGTCTGGAGATTTGTAGAAATTTCCCTGGAACTTGAATTATTTAGTTAAATTGATATTAAAAATTAGAATTTTTTTTCTAGAAACAGCACCACACTTGTCCACAGGCTGCGTCTAGTATTACAACGGAGACCCATTCAAGTGAATGTTAATAAGCTGCAGTACCAGACTCAGCTCTATCCTATATAAAAGCAGAACATGAACAACCTCTTTGAGGCTACAGCTCCACGTTGCGAAAACACAGCAGACTTTTGCTGCGTTTTGCTATGTGACCTTAGCCTAAGGCCAGTAATCTGTTTGGGGAAGTTCGCATGGGGACCCCCCCACCCTGAACAGACTACTGAATGCATTGCCAAGCAGTGTGCAGTGAAAGCACACGGACCCCATAGACTATAATGGGGTCTGTGTGCTTCCCGTGCAGTCTCCACATGGAACATGAAAGTACTTCACAATCTACTTTCCTCTCCGCAAGACTCGTGCGTACCGCGCGGAAAACACACAGACCCCATTATAGTCTATGAGGTCCGTTTGCTTTCATTGCTCACTACTTGCCCATGTGTTCGGTAGTCTATTTGGAGGGTCCCCATGCGGACTCCCCAAGTGGATTACCGACGAAGATGTCCTTTCCAGGCTGTCCTTTCCGTATTATGTAGAGATCCTCAAACGACCTTTAATGTAATTCTTCTCAATAATCCCATTGGGATGAGGATGAGTATGCATTACTTAATGCCTATTAAATATGTATGACGTTGACATCATTACATCTACATTTATATCCTTGTACAGTTACTCTCCTCCCCTGTATGATGTATTTATATGGTATCATTGATTTCTTACCAATTTCTTCTAAAAAATTCAATTTAATAAATAGAAAAATGGTGAATTATTGTTAACATTTTATCAACGATCATAAATGAGGACCCGTCACCTCTGCTTTGTGAATACGCCTTCTTTGTGTAATAACAATTCTGGGACATCTGTTCTTATAACTTAGAACTCTTTGTTGTGAAGTTCCTCGTTTTAACACATTGGTGGGCCCATTACAAAGGTGTCATTAGTGTCCCCCCCACCTCATCGCACCACCTAGAAATACCCGATGTGCACAAATTATAATGCTCACTCAGTGGCCCTAATACAGTATAATGCATCTCTAGTGGCCCCATACAATATAATATCCCCCTGCAAATACCACCACAGTTTATTGCCCCCCTCCAACTATCTCATAGTTTCTTGTCCCTCTCCATCTGCCCCATAGCATAATGTCCCCCTCCAAGTGCACCCACCATATAATATCCCACTCCGAGTACACCCATAGTATAATATCCCCCTCCAAGTGCACCCAAAGTATAATATCACCCACCAGCTATTGTCACAGTATAATATCCATCTCCAGCTATCCCCATAGTTTAATGTTTCCATCCATAATGTCCCCATCCAAGTGCACCAACAGTATAATGTCCTTCTGTTGCCCTCAGCTTAATTTCCCCCCTCCAGCTGCTCCCAGTTTAATGTCCCCCTCCAGTTTCCCCCACAGTTTCGTGTTCCCCCCCATCTGCCCCCACAGTTTAATAGTCCCCCCAGCTGCCCCCCACAGCTTAAGTTTCGAGTAGCCCCTCAATATTCGACTACTCAAATCGAATATCGAAAACTATTATAGTCTATGGGGGGAAAATGCTCGTTTCAGGGGTAGGCAACATTCGATCAAATTATACTTACCAAGTCCACGAGTGAGGGTCGAGCTGGATCCTCCATATAGTCTTCTCCTTGCAGCGTCCCCGCTGCGTCTTCTGGCTCTGAATTCACTCTGCCAGGCATCGGGCCTGGGCAGAGCCGACTGCGCATGTCCGCACTACAAGCGGGCATGCGCAGTCGGCTCTGCTGAGGCACGATGCCTGGCAGAGTGAATTCAGAGCCGGAAGACGCCGCGGGGACGCTGCACGGAAAAGACTTCTAAAGGTAGAAGAAGAACCAGCGTTGATTGGCCGACTGTATAGCATTCGGCCAATCAATGCTGGTTCTGCATCGAACTTTTCCATTCGAATAGTGAGTGGTACTTGACCGAGTACGAGTATTTCGAATACCGTAGTATTTGATCGAATACCTACTCGATCGAGTACTACTCGCTCATCTCTAATACTCACCTTTCCTGTTCTGATCCGGAGTCTTCAGGGAGCTGCAGGTGCAAAGACAGGATGAATGATGAAGTAGGGAGCGGACAGCAACTGTCACAGCGAGGAGGCCAAAAAGAGGTAACAGAAGGTGAGTATAAATTTTTTCTTTATATTTGTCACCTCACATTGTCCTCCACTGTTATACTCTGGGTTATGAAGAGACCTCAGAGAATAATAATTTACCAGTGGCCCCCTTTTTAGTTTGTCCAAAACAAATTCCAAGTTTTGTTAAAAATGGAACAATGTGGAGTACTCTCGTTGAATCCGATTTGTTGCGGACTGTCACCCATTTTAGTGGGTTCCCCTTTATATGAAATTCTGGATATATTGGAGGTTCTTTTTGTATTTGCTGTCTCCCCATTGGGGCCTCATCTGCATAGATTGATTTAGTTACTCACTCTGTCTGTATAGGTAATAAACCCGCAGTATGTGTTGACAATCTATAAACATGTTGGAGCAAATTTACTAAGCCAAATGGTCCAGAATTATCACGACAAAAAAAAGCGCAACATTGTTGTTTGGACTGTTGAACCTAAGTTGACATTGACTATTAGTCTTAGCAGATCAGCCCCATTATTAGCAATATAAAATAACCCTGTTATCTTAAAGTGGAAGTGTATGATGTGAAGAAGACGAAAACTAAGAACATGATAACACCTTTTTGATCAGGCAATGTATGCTCTCGAGAATTTCCTTAAATTGTGAAACCATTTAAGTGCAGGGATCAGCACAATCTTAGAACTATTTCCCCTACATTGGCTCTGGAGGGGTATAGTGGTCTGAAAGTCATTCGTCTAGGGCAGCAAATTTTCAACCAGGGTGCTGAGGAGACCCCCAAGGGTGCCACGACAAACCAGTGGGGAAATGGCTGCATGTTCCCTTTTAACTACATCAGCATCCAGAAGATTTTGGCTTCCTGCTTTCGTACTCAGGCATCGATTTCCAGAGGAGGAGGATCACATACTGTACCTCCCATTGAGCAAGGATGGGTGTTATTTGTTTTTATGTCTATAGCACAATTGCAGTGTGGGGTCACTGGGGGATATTATTAGTATTCTGGGGGCCACTAGGTGGGCATTATTATTATTGTTTAGGGGCTACTGAGAGATATTTACTTGTCTGGGGACCACTGAGAGACATTATTTCTTGTTTGGGAGCCAATGTGAGACATTATCTGTTCCCTGATGACCACTGGGGAACATTACTACTTACCTGTGACCTGAGGGCCATTGGGGAACATTAGTTATCTGAGGGCCACTGAGGAACTTTATTAGTTACCTGAGGACCACTGGGGAACATTGTTAGTTGTCTGGGGCCATTGGAGGACATTATTAGGTGCCTGGAGGCTACTGGGGGACATTATTAGTTGTCTTGAGCCATTGGGAGGACATTATTCATTGCCTGGGGGTCACTGAAGGACGTTATTACTTGCCTGAAAGCCACTGTTAGTTGCCTTGGGGCCACTGGGGGACATTATTAGATGCATTGAGGTCACTGGGGACACTATTATTTGCCTGGGGGCCACTGGAGTACAATATTACTTGCATGGGAACAACTGGAGGTCAAGATTAGTTGCCTGGGGGCCACTGGGCCACTTTATTAGGTGCTGGAGGACATTATTACTTGTCTAAGGGTCACTGGAGAAGATGATTACTTCTCTTGGGGTTACTGAGGGACATTGTTACTTGCCTGGTGGCTACTGGAGATAATTATTACTTTCCTGGGGGCCGCTGGTAAGCATTTTTTGGGGACTGGAGGCCACTGGAATTCATTATTAGGTGTCTTGGGCACATTGGAGAGTAATAGTAGGTAAAATGCATACAGTTTTGATGTGATTGGTCTTGGGGGGTTGCTGCTTTTCTTTGTTTAGACTGCCAAGTTGGGGTAGGGATTCTTATAGGTCAAGCAATGCAACTAATTAATTATACAATATTAATAATAAAATACTATAATTAAGACTAAACAATTGCTTAATTCTGAATCTGGAGTCAGAGTCAGTAACTTTTTTCCAACTCCAGGCTTGATTCCGACTCATACAAAATTGGCCTTTATTCCCAATCCATGACTCTGACTCCACACCAGTCACCATGTCTTTAGTCTTCTCGTGAAATATTGTACACGCAATGGTTACTATAAAGGAAAGGATAAGTGACTGGGTTGCACAACGGTATAGTAACATTATAATCAAAGTGGTAAGATCACATTTTGAGTATAGTAAAATAATAGAGAGTAATTGAAATTCCCAGCACTTGTCTCATCCCTCACCTTCCCCTACACCCATATATTATGCCCGTGTGCTATTTTGTCTTTCTCCTCGCAATGCTTTCTTTATTAAGAATTCTCAGTGCACAAAATAACAGCCATCAGTGTCAGTTTCCTTCAGATATATGTAAAACTGACTATGGAGATTATACCGGAGGGATTTCTTGTTTTAGTAGGCACACACAACAATTATTTCCCTATGGCACAACTAAGTCCATTAGTCACTTTAAATATTGGGGTTTACAGCTCGAGCCATTCATCACGCTAACCAAGTCAGTGGAGATATTCTCTTCCTTGGGTCCTGTAAACATGAAAAACCGAGACACATAATGAAATATTTATTTTACCCCAGAATGCACTGCTCCGGGACTGTCTTCTGCTTCTCAAGACATTGGAACAGCTTATTAAATATGTAAAGGGAAGAGTGTGTTTATCTCACAAACGACAGGAAAAATACGCTAATAAAACCATTACCAGAACTTATAGGATACATATACCGCTATTAGAAACCCAGGGTTGGGGCAAGGGGTAGGCGGAGGGGGCACTTGCCGATTGACTGGGCAGGGGCGCAATGTATAGATTATATAGATTGTATAGATTTTATGAGATGCCATATTGACAATTCTGAAGCCTATAGATACATTTCTTATACAGATACCTGTGGAACTGAATTACTAACCTGCCATAGGACAAGGCCCAATACTGTTGTACAGTAGAGTATGGTGGGCATACACATTAAATAGGTGTCGGGAAATCAATCGGTACTGACCCCCCACAAGCCAGGGTTATGGAGTTGGGATTCATTTTGGGTGGAGTTGAAGTCGGAAAAAATTTACAGACTACAACTCCGGCTTCAAAATAAAATTCTTAATTATTCTTAATTGTACTGTACAGTTATCGATAGTGTAAAATGAATTAGATACATAGTTTGCTATATATTTACTTTCATAGGAAGTCAATAACTTGATTTTTCGTGAATTAGAAGATCTTTACTGCTTACAACGAACCATGACTGAAGGAGTCGGAAAAGATACATTGTATAAAAGTTTCTTACTTGTGTAGATATATGTAACAACATTCAATTCAATCCTGAAAATCCAAAAATATGGAGGGCTAATATTATGGGGGAAATCGTAAAAGTATTTATTACAGAAATTGACGTAAAAAGTCATAATTTGTGCCACAAATTGAGACTTTTTGTTAATTTATGCATTTGTTTTTCCACGGTCTGCAGATTTATTAGAATTTACTCCAAAACTTGGCATAAAATACAGCTCAGATCTACGCCAGCGCCGAGCTGGGGGCGACTGGATATTCTGGCACAGAAGGCAAGAGATACGCCTAATTTATTAAGAGGGATATGGCTATTAAAGAATAAGGCACATCTTTGTCTGCCGCACAGGGGACCGAGACTGGCGTAGGAAATATTTCACTGGAACGGGATGTGACTGAGGGATGTTGCACCCTGTTCACACACACTGCATGTTGCATGCTGCGCATCTACTGTATGGACTAGTAGGTTATTTTTATCACAATACTCTGTAGGACTAAAGGGAGCCACCATGATCCAGTATATCAAGCCAGCTCTGTAGATAGATAGGTTAGGGTCGGCTCAATCTAACCATGCTTTCCCCTTATTTATAGATATCTCCTTCTCTGAGATGTCGCTATTTTTGCCAATATGGAAATGAGTTCTTTGGAGCAACAAGGGCATTGCCGCTTACCTGTTTGAAGTAACAGCAATACCCTTATTGCACCAAAAATTCATCTACACATTGACAAAAACAGCGATATCTTAGGCTCGGTTCACTTCTGCATTCAGATCATTCCGTTCCCCTGCAAGCAGCACTTTTCTTTCCACATTTTTCGTGCAGAAACCAAGTGGAAACCACATTGACCTCATTGCAATCTATGGTGTCCATGGGTTTCTTACTTGTCTGGGGGCCACTGGAGTACAATATTACTTGCATGGGAACCACTGGAGGACAAGATTAGTTGCCTGGGGGCACTGGGGCACTTTATTAGGTGCTGAAGGACATTATTACTTGTCTATGGGTCAGGGAAGATTATTAATTCTCTGGGGGTTACTGAGGGACATTGTTACTTGCCTGGTGACTACTGGAGATAAATACTACTTGCCTAGGTGCCGCCGCTGCATTTTTTGGTGACTGGAGGCCACTGGAAAGCATTATTAGGTGTCTTGGTCACACTGGGGAGTAATATTAGGAGTATGGTGGCCACTAGGGTGCATATACTGCATGTTGGGCCACTGAAGGAGTTTGCTCATGGCAAACAATGAATTTTTGCATGTATTGGGTGGAAATAATAGGAAGTGTAGCTTTGAGGGTGCATTCATATGGTGCAGTAAAAATTGCACCAATACTGCAATGGGGAAATGTTTACAGTTTTGATGTGGTTTTGATGTGTTTTTTCGTGAGATTTTCTACATTTACAAAGTGGAAAAAGTATTCAACTTATAAATACAAAAACTGCTCTAAAAAAAACCATGGCTTTCTTAAAGTAACCACTTTTCTATGCGGATAGTCCCCAAGTGAACTCCCCAAACAGAAACCCATGCGCAGATGTGAACCGGGCATTAGCAACAGAGCAAGTAGAATGCACCGTTCAATGTGGGTGACCCTAACCTATCTATCTGGGTTGCTATACGATAGCCTCCCCTTAATCTGTCCCTTTAATCTGCTTGTGGGTCGCTACAAATCATTGGAATTAGAATGCATTACAAATGTTCCGACAATTTTCATTGTATCAATCACTTCCGATGTTATTAAAGTAATAGCGAATATCACATTTTTTCCCATCTTGGGTTCATTTTTTCTTTGAAATAGAAGGAATTGGAGACTACGAAGGCATTTTCAAGACACAGCCTTCCTCCTGCATGGATCAGGGATTACGGATTGCCTTTTTAGCCTCATCTTATCCAGATAGTTTTTTTTCAGTTATTTAATTTACTCTACATGAAGTCTATTGATTATTCAGGCTGGCAGTCAATTTTATAGGGCACCCCATGGTTTCTTTGCTTAATGTAGTCAATAAGTGTAATTGCTTGATCAGTACAGACCATGAAACAGGTTTTTGTGTCTCTTTTTTACAATGCGTTGATAGCTTTATCTGATGCATCCTTGGCAGGGTGTAGGTTTTACAGCACTATCCAGAAATCCCAGTGGTCTCTAGATTAATGACTATAGCTTTCTGCCGTAGCTGCTGATACTGCTGTCCTGAATGTATTAGCACATCTGGCATACCATGTTAGTTTCTGATGCCAGGCTCTTTTGTTCTGTACCCTCGGAATATCTCGCCAGTGCCTAGTTAACTGCTTTCATTGAGAGACTGCGATAAAAATTATATCAATCTACTGAAAGTAACTAAGGCTCGGCTTGATGTTTCCATTTATCAGTGTACATTATTAACCTTTACTTACATACAGAGCGACGTCTTGTAGTCACAATGTATTCATGTACATTGGTCCTTGCAGCTACAAAGCTTCGGCTGATGGTAACCTTGTTATTTTTCTTCTTCCATTGATGGATTTAAAGGGGCTTTCCAGGAAAAAATTCCTTACCCCTTGTCCAAAGAATAGGTGATGTTTATTTATTTTGCTTACTTGTATATTTTGCAGCGCTTTTAGACATTGTTAGTCACTGTCCCATATAAGGCTTAAAATCTACATTTTCCTATATACTTGTGCCGGTGTCCACTTTAGGCAATCCTGCTGGGTTTCCGTCTTCTGCCCTGAAAAACTGGACAGGGGACGGAAACACAGCAGTCAGTTTTCAAACAAAGTCCTGCATGTCCGACTTTGTGCAAAAAACGGTTTCGCTACGGAGAGGCACAAAACGCTCACTGGCAGTCACTTTGAAAACCCATTCAAGTTTTTCTGGGCAGAAGACAGAATTGCCTAAAGTGGACACGGGCGCAGGTGTGAACCCGCCCTCAGTAGGTCTTGGGGGTTCGGAAGGAAACCGGAGTATTCAGAGGAAACCCACACACGGGGAGAAAATACAATCTCCTTGCAGATGTTAAAGTTAGTTGGATTTGAATCCAGGACTCCAAACATCAGTGCTAACCACTGAGCCACAGTGTTGTCCATAGTTGACAAATGTTTGTTTGCTGGGGGTCTGAATGCTAGGACCCACCCTGATCAGACCCCTGTGTGTATAGAGCAATAGTACACATATGTGACCTCCATTCCATTATCTTCTATGGGACTGATGGAGCTCTGCACAGGGCATCTTCATCAGTCTCTTAGCAGATAATAGAGTTGTGGTCACTTAAAAATAAAGCAAAAATTTATTGTGTGACCCACTGTTGTTTGATTGCCCAGTCTTATTTAACGTGCCCCAGTCCAGATGTCTATAAGGGTATTGTCTAAGGCCCTATTCACATCTGCATTCAGGTTTCCATTCAGGGAGTCTGTTTGGTGACCCCCTGAATGGAAACCTATACATGGGAAACACACGGACTCCATTGACTATAATGGGCTCCGAGTAGTTTCTGCACGAAACATGTAGAGAGAAAAATCCTGCAAACAGCACTTTTCTCTCCACATGATTGATATGGAAACCAAGCGGAAACCACACAGACCCCATTATAGTCTATGAGGTCCGTGTGGTTTTCTTAGGTAACCGCTTTTTAATGCATATAGGTTTCCATTCGTGGGGTCTCCAAGCTCTTCTAATCCAGCGAAGATCCACCTCTACTGCGCATGCGTGGTGAATTACCGGCAATAGCGCGCACTGTGGAGAAGAGCGTACACCCTGAAGAATCAGTACAGAGGGAGGAGCTGTCTCATCGGAAGAGGCCTGGAGGGTAAGTATAATGGGGTGGAGTATAATGGGGTGGCTACTGGATAATCAAAAAATGTCCCTGGGGTGGTCATATGACAGTCCCATTGATATGGCTAACTATCCATTTTTGATAAATTATGTTATTAAGAAAGTAGGAGGGTGAAGGTGTTTATATTAGTGTAGGGATATCCAGTTATCTCGGACACCCCCTTTAATAACCTCTTATACAGACATGTTGTATTCTGTTCATTTCCCTTTACATAGCGAATACTAAGTGCGGCATTCGGAGGCTTCAGTAACAGGTCCTATGGCACATTCCCTAACAGATTTACAGTAATTAAAGATCCGTAACTCTATTTCTCAGTACATTATGTCAACGACTCCGGCAATGTTTGCTGAGACTTGATTGTCACAGTTTTATGTTTGGTGAAATTGGGTTATTAGGCATATAAAACATTGTCTGTAGAAGCAGGCCAAGAAAATGTAATAAAAACATGCAGCACAGGTGCATAAATCCATGGACAATATAATTATATAGCACACATGTGCCATTCACAGCGCTGGAGGTGACGTTGCCAAATGTAAACGTGCACTATACTTTAGACCAGCTGCAGGATGCACAGAATTTTCCCATCTGAGTTTAATAGGGAGGTCAGACATGTGTAACATTGTGACTAACCAGTTTCCTACTACTTTCACATTTTAACAAATTTAATGTTCCATTCCCCACTGTACGCTCACACGGGTCTGGAGAACAGGCCTTGAGCTCAATTGTTCCAACCCAACACAGTATGTTTAGTTGCAATAATGCAAACAACGGAGAAATAAAACTCACACCCCACAAAAAGTAATAGACTCCTCTTTATGATGAGATATTTACGTGTTCTGTATAGTGCGAGATACCGTAAAATCATGCGAAGTGGAAAGGTGAGTTAGGTCTATAAAATTACGGTAAATGGCTACGCTGAAACCCGCTTGTAGGTTATGGGGGCTAGTAAAAGATTAAGCGCTGGTCCAAACAGATGTGCTCATCATAATAGGGGGCTTAGATTTACAGCAAAGACCACCATCATAAGAAAGACTAAAGCTATACACTTACAATAGCTGGTAGTCGAGCGAGCTCATTTAGCTATTCCTTTTGACCCCTTCCCCTAACACATGCACCCTCAACTTAGCTGAGGGTGCATGTGTTTTAAATAGGAAGAGGAGAGAAAGCAGATGTCAGACTCCTCTGGTGGCAACTTATGTCCTCCGAGAACAATAAGAACAGACATACTGAAAATGAATACTCTGATCCATCTTTATCCATTATGTGCCATAGGTGGAGAATCGGGAAATCCCTGTATACAGTTCATTAGACAACTGGTTCAGATCCAAATTTTCCAGAACTTGGTCCGAACACAAGGGAAGGTGCAAAAAAATAAGAAACTGTTATACTTACCTTCCCTTACCTTTTCAGTTTCCAATACTCTCTCTGGGTCCTCTTCTGGCCTCTTCCAGCCTCCTGGGTGATGTCATGCACACCTGGGTCACTGCTGAGGCCAGTCATTGGGCCTGACATGGGGCATGCCAAGCATCCTGATTAGAGATGAGCGAGTACTATTCGAAACGGCACGCACCCATAGGAATGAATGGACGCAGCCCATAGGAATGAATGCACGCAGGGGGTTAAGCGGCAGGACACTGGCCCCATCTGCGTGCCGGCCGGCTCCATTCATTGCTATGGGTGCATGCTATTCAAAACTGCCGTTTCGAATAGTACTCACTCATCTCTAGTCCTGATATCATGACGTCAACGTGCCACAGAGATTCACCCATCTCTATTCTCCAGCTTACACAGCATCTATGTCTGGACAAGAAGTCAGTTTCTCTAGTCATTCCTATAAGACTCCGAGTAACTCATAAGAATGGATAAACAAACTAACATCCAGTACACACATAAGGCACTGTGTCTATTGAGTCTTATTCCTGGTCACATGACACAGTCAAGGACCAGAAGAGAGTAGATGCTTTTCTAATGGGACAGAGATTAAAAAAAAATATGGGAATGTATCTTTAATGTGTTTGGTCATCTTAAAGGAGGGTTCACACAGTGTAACGTGCTACGTGATGTGGCACGTCTACACTGCGGGAGCTTTTGCAGGCCGTACACGCTCCCATTGATTTCAATGGGAGCAGGGATCGTATGCGCCGCGCTATTTTGCGGCCGTGATTTTGCGGCCACGGTACATTTTATTTACTTCCTTCTTATACATTTTTTATACAAATCCAATTATTTGCCAGCAGATAAGCGGGGCTTTTGAGAACATATAGTATGTCAGACAGTTTGCATACAGATTTAGGAATATTTTCAATGTTTATACACAAATTTATTTAGAAAAATACTTTAAAAAGAGCAATATATTCCGCATCCATAATAATGAATTTCAGAACATCTGCTCTCGGTGACACCTATTAATAATGAACTAGCAACATTTCTGCTTTTCTTGTCATCAAAACATAGGCTGTCATTAGGACAAAGATTTCCTGATTACTTGCAAACAGATGTTTCTGCATTTATGACTACTAATCTTAATTTCTTGAATATTAAGAACACTATATTTACAGCGCACGAATAGCATAAGACGTAGCAAGAGAAAAATACCGCACATTTTATCTTTTATGATTGTGGGTGAATTCAAGACAAACATAGACATTTCTGATTGTCCGGATTTATACACGATTAGGTTGTGTAACTTTGCTGGGAGTTTTACTAAACCACCGTGTTGGGCCTCACTCACACAACCGTGTCTGTGGTCCGTGCCTTTCGCACACAGCGTCCACCCTGCTCATTTCCACGTGGTGTGATCTCTGCGGTTATGAGCCACAAAATAATACTGACATCTGAATGAACACATTAAAAGCAATGGGTACATATGGCGTCCATGAAAAAACTTGGACACCATGTGGACATGGAATGTGGGCATGTGAATAAGGCCTTTAAGGGCTATTGCAGGTTTTCAGATTAATGATCTAAGATAGGTCACTGAAGATCGGGCAATGTTACAAAATCCAGGACGCCTCCTATCAGCTGTTTAAGGGGACCACAGTGTTCAGGTGAGTGCCAGTGCCATACATTGTATATTGGTTGTGGTTGGTTCTGCAGCTCTGCCCAATTCTGTTGAATGGAGCTGAGCCGATGAAAGTGCTGTCACATGGTCTGCGAAGTGGAAGCTGCGATCAAGGAGCAACGCGGCCACTGCAAACAGCTGATCAGCTGGGTCATGTGTCTCTGGCCACAACTTTACTTAGGAAAGGTCATCAATCGTAAAACTCCACAAATCTTTTTCTTACTAATCTAGATGAGCTTTACTGAACTGTTGAAATAATTAGATTATCTTTAGATAAAGTAATTAGAAACATGATTTGATTAGTAGGATAGATAGATAGATAGATAGATGATAGATAGATGATAGATAGATAGATAGATAGATAGATAGATAGATAGATAGATAGGTAGATAGATAGATAGATAGATAGGAGATAGATAGATGATAGATCTATCTCTGAAATAGAGAGTTTCATTTCAAAGATAGAGATATAGATAGATAGATAGATGATAGATAGATAGATAGATAGATAGATAGATAGATAGATAGATTGATAGATAGGAGATAGATAGATAGATAGATGATAGATAGGATATAGATAGATAGATAGATAGATAGATAGATAGATAGATAATAGATCTATCTCTGAAATAGAGAGTTTAATTTCAAAGATAGAGATATAGATAGATAGATAGATAGATAGATAGATAGATAGATAGATAGATAAATAGATAAATACACATAAAATAGATGAGTAGTAAACAGATAGATAAAAATGCATAACTTGATAGATCAATATGGCACAGATTCATACCAAAATTGATAAAAAAAAAAATCAATAAACTTGAGGTAAAGAGATGTATAAGATATATAATGGATTGGATAGTTCAATCAATATTAGATCGATATAATACATTGAAAATAGATTGAAATGGATAAATAGATATGAAGTAGATTTATGATATATGTACGCATGATAGATAGAAAGATAGAAAGATAGAAAGATAGATAGAAACATAGATAGAAAGATAGATAGAAAGATAGATAGAAAGATAGATAGATAGAAAGATAGATAGATAGATAGATAGATAGATAGATAGATAGATAGATAGATAGATACTACAGATAGATGGATGTTCATGTTTCACCCAGTGCAAAGCACTAATCTTATGAATTGAGGACTCCATGGTGTTATTACCCATTTATTGTCAGGTTTGTATACCCCTTCCCGATACAGAGGACACTGCCGTCATCTGTACAATCCAATACACATGAAGTCTCCTACTTTGGGCTCCATTAGAAGAAGCGCCTCCTATCAGGGTAACATTACACATTGCCAGGCTTCATTCTGCAGAAAACAGTTCCAAAAAAAATCTTTACTCATGAAATATTTATATTCCAGACACATCAGTAAGAGGCGAGTATGATTACAGGGACTGGATTATATGATTGTAACATAATTGCTTTATTTTTAGGCCTTGATGCTTAAGGAAAACAAGGTCTAGGAGAAAATGAGCAGTGAAGTTTTGTAACAGCGAACATTAATCAAAAAGAAAAACGCTGCAAGAAAGATGTGATCCTTCAGCTCTTTTATCCCAAAAACTCTTTTTTTTTCTTCTTTTAAATATGTAGAGAGAAGCTTCTGTTCTGTCCTCATTTATCATCCGCTTGTCATTAGATCACAGCGCTGGGGTGTCAATATTACTAAAGATCCTACACGATATTGAAACGCTTCTCCTACAGGGATAGACTATATCTTATGATGAATGGCTTGTTAAGTGCAGCCGCATAGGAAAAAATACCAAATGACTCATTTTCAATGAATTATTGATTTATCTATAAGGTATCTTACACTTTAATGAAGAGTTAAAAACGAAAAATGGAATATAGAAATTCTGTAAAGAAGTGTGGGTAACAAGGAAATAATGGTCCCTATCTTCACCTGCGACTTTTTAGACAGTTTTTCTCTTAATTTCAGGCTATAGAATACCGCCATGTAGTGCACCTATGATTATGTCATATATAGTCCACATAAAACTCACAAAGGGTGTCTTCAAAAATATAGCGGGGCAGATTTATGAGGGTGTTTTTCAACGCCAGTCTTCTTATCACCTGAACTGACTGGGAAATCAGTCTATACGGAGGATATACTGGGATCATTTACACTAGTAATCTGGCATATGTGATCATTAATCTGGCAGGGCCCTGTCCACACCATGGCCCGTTCCTGGTAAGTGGCTAGACCTGTGTACGAATGAAAAAATGTACTCTAGGTTCCCACTAGTGTTGGTCTCTCCATCATTTTGGTCTGTATGGGGATCTGGACAACGAAGAGACAGTCTGCTAAAAAAAAAGCAGTTACCCCCAGACCCCTGCAGACCCCATAGACTGTAATGGGTTCTGTGTCCATCAGGTTTTCACCAGTTTTATACCAAGAGACAGATTCTGCCGCAGAGACTGCAACACAGATGTAATCCTGGCCTTATTCATATCTTGTATACCATAAAACTGGCGTACAAGGTATGATAAATCTCCTCCAATGTATCCAAATCCTTCTCCCTTGAAAAAAAGCCCATATAATGCGTCTTATAGTTCACACATACAACCTAGTACCAAAAATACCGCCAGAAACTTTGAAATAATAAAAGTTCAATTAATTTACCCAATGAGATTCCAGTCCTTAAGGATTCCCTAGGAAAATGGTGCAAAACAAATGACCATCTTGCTACTCCCTCCAACCGGTCAGATGATGGCGATAGCCTAGATTTAATTACACCAAGAATAGAGCATATGTACCCAGTTGCCATGGACCCCAATCCCAATGGGCCCTGGAATCTATAAAAGGATATCATTAATGTGATGTGTAAGGAGGTTGTCCAGTATAAAATCCTTTGCCCATATGTCTTGCATTGCGCTGAAGTGAAGGATCATTGTGCAATACTTGCTTTCCCCTATGGTGGTGCCGCAGAGTAATTAAATAGTTATTGCCAGGGGGCCCAAATATTACAACTGATCAGTTGGGGTCCCAGTAGGGAGACATTTGGATCTGTTTATAATCAAGAGAGAAACAGAAGAGACATAGAGATTAACCTTAGCTACTCTGTTCACAGTCCACAAGTTCCTCAGTGTATACTTGGTATTGCAAGGATACCAGCAGCAATGTGATATAGAGGTTTGGGGTGCTAGACCCTAGATGCTTAACAGCAGGCTGCTAGTTTAGTGGTTCCCAAACAGTCTGGCAGGTTTCCTTTGAGGTTGAGGCCACATTTTGCAATAAAAACTATATTTTTTGCATGCAGATTCAAAGGCAAGCGTGGATTTCGCAGAAGGGAGAAGTTCACACGTGGACAAAATTGTTGTACCCCTTGTTTAATGAAAGAAAAACCCACAAAGGGTACAGAAATTACTTGAATCTGACAAAAGTTATAATGAATAAAACTTGTTGGCAAACCACAAAGCTTCTGGGAGAATGTCCTATGGACAGATGAGACAAAAACCGAACTTTTTGGCAAGGCACATCAGCTCTATGTTCACAGATGGAAAAATGAAGCCTATCTTGAAAAGAACATTGTCCTTACTGTGAAACATGGAGGAGGCTCTGTTATGTTCTGGGGCTGCTTTGCTGCATCTGGCTCAGGGTGTCTTGAATCTGTGCAGGGTACAATGAAATCTCAAGACTATCAAGGGATTCTAGAGAGAAATGTGCTGTCTAGTGTCAAAAAACTAGGTCATGGGTCTTGCAACAGGATAATGACCCAAAACACACAGTGTTTGTTGTTACATGGTAGTTGTGGTAAAGATTACTGGTCCAATAGCATTGCCATGGTCCAGGTCAAGGAGGTAAAACTGTGTCTATATTAACATAAAGTATATAACATATTTGCACCCATAACATTGTGCTTCTTCTGGTTTATGAAGAGTATAGAACAGTCAGAATATTGCCTGCATGAACAATAAGCCCATTATTTGCCCATAAAGATCTTTTTGTTTATTGCGATCACAGATTGTTTAGATGTATCATCTCCAAATAGAACAGATACATTAGTAAAGCTCATTTGGAAAAAGAACGACTCAATTTCACACGACCCCGTCTTAGAAGATTGTATATTTGTTTGTAAATGGTGGAGCATGAGATGCAGCCTCTTGCCAAATTACTTCTGGCATGTCAAACGCTGGAACGTTTCACTGCCATAGCTGAAAGATATGAAAAATGACCCTCTAAAAATATCCCATTCTGCAGACAAATAGTTGACACCATGACTATGTAATTTAAATATTGTAGAGTCATGGATTGGAAAAAAAAGCAGAGAGATACAATTATTGGCGTTCTTGTAATCTCAGGGGAAGGGGTCAGGAACACAAAGAATATTTGTCCCGAAATACCCCGGCTGTCCGGTCCTATACTGCCAGGGTGTGTAATGATGAAACAGAATGGGAACAGAAAATTTTAACATATTATTTTTAATTCTTTAACTTTTATCATTGTATTTTCTGTATTTTACAGTAAAATTCTTTTACAGTCGTATTCCAGAATTTCACGTCAACGGGCTATCCTTTGAATATTTAAAAAATTTGTAACACCCCTCCCCAAAATTTTCCTTCTCCTGTTTTTCTATGCCATCCCTGTTATAAGATACTGAATAACTTTCGTGTTAACCAAGTAAAACCTTTCTTCTTCGACTTTTCCAAGTCCTATAATTAAGAGCCACAAACCAATGCGGTTGCGATCAAGTGGTTTTCACAGCTTGTTTCCAGTTACATTGTGGACTATTATTACATAATTTATTACATTTCTCACCATGCTGAATAAATACGTGAAATATCATTATTTTTCTCCTTTTATTTTACTAATTATTTTCCTGTTAAATGACAAGGCTCATAAATCCATTAAGGACACAACAATAGCAGCCACTCTCAAGGCTTTATTATCTATGTAATGTGTATTACTGGTGATATACTGAGTAAATCCACAGCTTGTACAATACTTTTATCCCCAAATAACATTTAATGAGTTAAGATGGACGATTATCTAATGTGTATGGGGGTGTCTTGACTCATCCACCATGGTAGATGTAGGGGGAGGGAAAGATAGGGCAGATAAAATTCAACATGCCCAATCCTTCTCCTCTCTTATAAGAGTATCTTTCAGTCGATTACTACCTACTCCCCATTTATAACAAACTGAGGATGCATGTTTATAGAGGGGTCAAGAGAAACAGAGGTTGGCCTAGTGTTCAACTGTACATTGCTATGGCCAGTAGAGATGGGTGAATTGACTCATACTGCGCTAGGGTCTACCCAATTATTCTAAATTGTTTGTTTCTTGAACAGAGATTTGTCTCCGGTGAACTAAAATGGCCGCGACATTATAGGGGTCTGACGCTTGGACATCGTGATGCTCGGCATTCCCATGTGACCGTTGGTGGCCCAATCACATATCTCAATGATAACCCCAGGTTGATGATGTCATAGAAAAGTATTGGATTGGATTGGCCGGCCGGTCACTTAACCCCCCGTGTGCCGGTTACATCCATTCATTTCTATGGGAGCGTGCTGTTCGGATTGGCTGTGCCGAACAGTGTTTGCTCATCTCTAGATGTCACCAGGAGACTGCTGAATGCCGAGAGGAGGCCTAAAAGAGGTAAGAGAAAGTGAGTTTTTTACCTCCCCTCGGCCTCCACCAATAAGACTCCCCCCCCCCCCCGGAGTTTAATAATGTCACTTTCACATTGCCATAACTCCGGCTGGTTTTGCCTTTGAAAGCTAGAAATAACATAAATCAGTTCTTAGTAGCCTTGAGATTGTTCTACACTATGATTTAAGCCAATATATGGTGCATTTAGTACAAAAATTATTCAACCTATAACAAATCCTGGACCAAAGCCATCCAAGCCCAAAACGAAATGAACCTTGAAGGGTTTTTGGCCATCTCTAATGGCCAACCTTAGTTTAAATGATCAAATGTATGGATTTTTTTTTCAGTTGTAGAAACTTCTTCAACAAATCTGAATATACTCCAAAGGTTCTTCTTTAAAGCTTTAATTTTTGTTCCGATTGTTGGCTATAAGTTGACAAAAGAAAAATTTCTCTTTACTGTCTGTTCATATATTTGTACATTGTACTTAGATTCCCCCAACCAAGCTTTTTCCATAATGAATCCTCCCAGAGGAAAAATTGTGGCATTTAGGGCTACTTGGGTCCCCAGTCTTAAATCCCCCCCCAAAATCCCATCTATTTTGAAGGTAAATTAAATGCAGCGTTTTTGCAACGTTGGGCCCTGTACTAAGACAGCCCAACCAGGAAATGTGGTTGGTTTATCGGGTTACAGATAGGAAAGAAAACATCAGACAGAGAATGAGAAATAGTATAACAGAGACCCGGATTTACTATTATGGTTACGACTCGACACTGGTGGTGCAATGGTGATACAATGTGGTACATGTTGCCTCTATGTGGTGCATCTTTGGAGCAATGAGGAGCATCTTTAGTAGCTTTTGTTTGAGTAAAACTTTTTAGACCTGCTATACATGTGGGAGTAGATTCTCAAAGTAAGGAGGCGTGACTTACATGCACCACAATGCACAAAAAGTGTGCCAAAATTGTGTAAAATTCTGGCTCAATGTAAACGAACTAAAAGGTGGTATAAGTGTAGACTAGACAACCTACTAATACTCCAGAATTATCATCTATTATCTGCCACTGTGATAAATGTGGTGTATTTTCATACTGCGTAAGTTTAAAGTTTACACTGTGTAACTCTTAGTAAATCTGGGCCACAGAGTATAGATTAGATAGTGGATTAGTGTTGGGCTTCATGCACATGGCCATTTTGTAAACCGAATGTAAGGTGAGCGTCTTCTGGCCCTATGTGGCTTTTCCGATAAATAACGGAGTAGTTATAAAAATAGAAGACACTCAGATGTCATCCATGTGTTATACGTATGCCCAGGGGCATAACTACCAGGTTAAAAATGGAAGAGGCTCCCACAGGGCCTGGGACATTAAGGAGCCCGGCGACAGCCATTGCCACTACGTTTTTTTTTTTTAATAGGCCGTTACCAGCTAGGGCAACTCCAGACAGTAATGGACCAATTTGCTTATCTCTCCTGGCTCAGGGCAGGCTTCGGGCCTACTTGTGTGACGTCCCTGATGTCACATGACCTGGGCCTGCATACGTTATGCGCCGCAACGCAGGCCCGGGTCATGTGATGTCTTGTACATCATTGAAGATGGCCAACATCAGCGGGGAGTGCAGCGGAGCCAGGGATAGGTAACAGTGTTTTTTAGTAACACTTTTTTTATGTTTGTACCTTCCCCTGGGTCTCCGATTATTATACACTGGGGTCTGAAAAGACCCCAGAGTATAATAATTGTTTAAGGGTGTCCACAATGGGGCATAATACTGTGTTTGCTGGGGCCATTATGGGGAATAATACTGTGTGCAGGGGCCACTATGGGGAATAATACTGTGTGCAGGGGCTACTATGGGCCATAATACTGTGTGCAGGGGCTACTATGAGGCATAATACTGTGTGTGCAGGGGCCACTATGGGGCATAATACTGTATGTGCAGGGGCATCATACAGTGTGTGTAGGGGCCACTATGGGGCATAATACTGTGTGTGCAGGGGCCACTATGGGGCATAATATTGTGTACAAGGCCACTATGGGGCATAATGATGCATGAAGGAATGCAGGGAGAGGGGTTGGTCGGGGTCCTCGGCGTCGGTCGGGGGCCTCAAGTCAAAAATTTGCCATGGGGCCCTGCCATTCCTAGTTATACCACTGAATATGCCATATGTAAAGAAATTCAAGATGTCCAGCACACAAAAAATAGATGTGCATGAAGCCTTGGTGAATTTTTTCACAGTGAGAAGAAGAGAATAGATAGATTTCCAATAAATTGTCTGTAAGATTTTAGAGAGGGATAGAATGCTGTCACCTTGACCTTTCTAACACTGACTTGTCGTTATGGAGCTCCAAAGGGTTTATACATAGTCCTTGGAGACCTCAGAAGTGTCATACCCAAATTTTCAAGGCAATTGGGTCACTTTCGATTGAGCTCAAACTCCTTTGGACCAAATTGCTTCTGACAGCTGATTCTATTGAATTGGACTCGAAATAAATTTTGGTAAATTTGCTCATCACTCTCGAAGCTGTATCTAATCATTGGTAACATTATAAGCATGGTGGTGATAATTCCATCGACTGTCAGTTTCTACATCTCAGCCGGTATCATCATGCTCTGACATGTTGTATTCATTTTCATTAAGCCTCACACAGCAGAAGACTTGTTTCGGTAGTCCAGAAGATCTACTCAATAGACTCCTCGTCTTCAGGCGGCCGTACAAGATAACAGAGATGTTATTATTTCCATGGATTCTTGAGCACCTGCCTTCATTTACATTTTATAAGCTGGAGTAGCATGCCTGATTTCTTTTCCACACTGTCTGTCCACGATCATTCATAGTTAATGTTTTGGAGGAAGGAATCAGAGGCAAGTGAAATAATCTTCTCCTTCATAAATTATTCTCTTTCGAGTTTCAGCTTCGGCATTCCAGTCCACAGCCTGACACTCTGCACAAGGCGCGCTCTCAGCTTGCTATTAGGAAAAGCACAGAGGTTTGTGCTAATAGTATAGCTTGATCTAAATGTCTATTCTTCTGTATTACTCCAAACCATTCATTATGTACAGTGTGGACTGGTAATTCTGGGTCCAATTAGATCAATACTTCCACTCACTTTCAATTGGGGTGATGGATCGGCTTGTGGCAAGGACTGAGGCAATTTTCCCGACTCCTCTGCATTCCCATAGGCATGCAGCGTTTGACAGATTGGAAAGAGCTGCCACAATGGAGTCTGACACAGATGGTGTAATTAGAAAATGCGAACAGTGAGTGTGAAATTTATCTTTGATCAGAGCCTCCTTGCCAGATTGTCATCTATGTTAATATGATGATGGTTTTTTTTTTTTATTGGAGATGGATACAAAAAATTGAGCCGCCTTGAGGAGAAGACGCGTCACCTCTTTCTTTATTATTTACCTTTGGAATTTCATCACAGTAGAGGAAGGAACTTGATACAACTGTAATATTATAAAAGGTAACCCAGACATGGAAAATTTTAGAATAATGACTATGGCAATAAAATTGGATACAAATATTTTTGGATTCAAAAATATCTACGAATACACATAATTGGACTCCAAACCATTCAAGGTCTGCACACACATGCACATGCGGTATAATTACATAATATAAAGCCACTCGGTTCTAGTAGCAAAACTAATTAACATACAGAGCATGTAAATATGAGCGATACATATGCATATTGCGGAGCTAAAATTTATTTCTACAGCTCATTTGTTTTTCTTTATGTCATGCCCATGTGCAGGAAGAGAATACCTTATCAGATTGCAGTAACACTTGACTTAACACGGAGCGTGATCTGAATATTGATATGGATTTTAATGTAAACACATATATCGTGTTGCCCGTCGTGCATACAATATTGTATTATTGCACAATTACCAAGGTCTTGTGACAAAATTCTTAGTTTCTATTTTTTTCTAAAATATTTTCTATTTATCTTTTATGGTTTTTGGTAATCGTCTTGAGCATTTTGTGATGTAAAACAATTTGGGGGAAATACATACCAACAAGATTTTAGGATCTACTTGGTAGTCGAGAACCAATGGCTAATGGTGTCTCCATGTGATGGACACATGAGCAAATGTAGAGGAGTTCATTGGTTTGAGACAACCTATGTTTATTTTTGCCTGGTGACTTGATGAAATGGCATCAACCCCCGAGAGGGATTGAGTAGATGTCAAAATGTGACCACCTCCCGAACAAGGAAGGAATGGTAGATGCTTACAAAAAGTTGTCCTCCTAACTTATGGATTGTAATGGTGATATATTTCAACTGGTTTGTCCCGACACCCACTAAGCACTTCTAAGACCTGACCGTTTCAATCAGGACATGGCCAATTATAGACAATTTCATGGAAAAAAATCCATTCATCATGCCAAGTGACGCATAATTTCTTAGAATCAATTAATATATAATTCTCACACTAAATATTGTTTGGTAAGGCTCCATTCACATCTGCATTTGGGCCATTCCATTCACCTCTCTGCATCGAAAATGCAGAGAGAAAATGCCTGCAAGCAGCATTTTCTCTCCAAATTTTTCATGCGGAAACCACATGGACCCCATTATAGTCTGTGGGGTCCTCAGGTTTCCTAAAGTACCCAGTTTCCATTTGGGAGGTTAACAAGCGGACTCCCGAAATGAAAACCCATGAGCAGATGTGAACCGGGCCTGAGGCAGTAGCCATACAATGCTATTGTATTTACCAGAGTACTACTTTAATTGTAAAGAACCCTTTCCTGCCCAATGGGTCCCTCAAGTTACAATATTAGTTGGTTCCCAGATGACCATTGTAAGTTGAAACCATTGTTTCTTGTGACGTAACTAAAAATTTGTTCTCAAGCCCCAAAAAGACCATGAATAATATAAAAAAATGTAGGTGAAAGAAAAATGATCAGATAACTGAGATAGATATAGCGAATCTTTACACATACAAGTTACAAAGAAGCCGTACATAAATTTCTCAGATGGTGACTGGAGTTTTTTTAGGGTCCTGAAATGTATACATGGCACTCCCAAAAATAACCGCTCACCTGGTGTCAGGAGCAGCCCATCCTTGTACAGGTAAAGAGTAGTACAGTACATGTAGTGTGAAGTTTATAACCATGTAATGTATGAAAAACATTGTTATCCTTAAAAGTTGAATGCTAGATATAGTTGCTTATGCTTGAAACTGGTATAATGTTATATGATAAGGTGGCGCCTGCATCCAGAATGGGTGCAGGAAAAACAAATGCTTGGCTTGCTGCCAGAAGACAATTCCCCAAGGTCACCATGCAGGACCGGGAGCAGCTGGCTATATATGGTGCTACTTAAACTTTTTCTGTTTGATTGAGATGTATCATACCAATCAGGAATGAATATGAAAACTTCCGTTGTTGTTATATCACTTCCTTTCTCTGCTATTATTTTACCCCCGTGGTCTTGAATAAAGGTTTGCCAGCACACATTCCTCAGCTGAGAAAAGAATGAATACCAATACATAGAGTGGTGTGATTTCTTGACCGCCTGGCACTCAGCCTAATTAATTAGGACAACAGTTACCCGGGATTATTGGTCAATTAGTCATAAACGCGACAATGACTTTATCAGTAGTACTGCACTAAACGGTAGAGAGGCGCTACTGGTCAGCCAGTCATTGCCTGTACTTACTAATACATGTCCATGAAGATTTATTGGAACCTCCGGCCAAGTCTAGTTTTTAGCTAAAATGCTCAGAAAAGACGTGAGGGACCATTGATGTTTAAACTACCTTTCCTCCACGTTACGGAGGTCCCCTGGTCCTTGCCATAAATAATTCATGTCCCCGTATACAATATTAAAAGAGACCTTCACTTTTATCCATTGGTTCATTGTTTAAAAACTCAAGGGCATTTCGCATCAATATAATGTTTTAAGCAATTTTTATCTGCTCAATCCTATTGAAATAATACATTTTCCTATTATTGATTGGTAAAGGATCCTTACTTTTCAGCCCCGGGCAATCGATACTGTGTACTGGCCTTAAGTGAGTAAATCCCATGGCGCCTCGGCACTCCGGTGTCATCATTCACTATGTGCAGGTTTTGCTTTATAGAAATTCCTCGTGTTTTTATTGTCATCTAATTATCAACCATCCCTTCCAGGAATTCATTTTAATTATTGAAAATGATATTTTACGTCTAATTATTTATCATTTTCTTAAAGTTCACCCAAACATATGTTCGGCTCACTAACACAAATTCCCATTAGTGTGATAGATTATGTTAAATAATGCAGAGCTTATAAGAGTCCAAGTGGTACTAGGAATGACAAGGGGAAAACGTATACATAATGTGTATAAGTGGGTGAAAGAGTCCAATAAGAAATACATTGTGGTTATAGGCACAATAAATGGACATAATGTCCATTTATTAGTGTTATTCTCACATCCTGGTGATGTTGATTGATGCAAATGGATACATTCCTAGTTCTAGATCTAGTATCTTTACCGATTTGTTCACATTGACATCCTGCAGAACCTATTATACAGCCCAGACAATTACATATTTGTTACCTATCCTGTGTCTAACCTTGTACTGGAATATTGCTTAAAGGGATCCTATCAGTCAGACACAATTTTTTGTTGGTACCACGTCGGAATAGCCTTAAGAAAGGCTATTCTTCTCCTACCTTTCGTCGTCTTCTCCGTGCCACTGTTCACCTACAGTCCCGGTTTTTCTCGGTATGTAAATTAGCTCTCTCGCAGCACTGGGGGCGGGCTCCAGCACTCAAACAGCACTGGAGGCATCCCCAATGTTATGAGAGAACTCTCTCCAGCGCTGCCTCCTCTTCTTCATCAGCGTCATCTTCAGCCTCTTCTTCCGGTGGTGGCTTATAACTTCTAAGGCCTCGGGCCTTGGGCAGAGCAGACTGTGCATGCCAACAGGCCATGAGAAAATGGCCGCTTGCACAGTATTGTAAGCGGCCATATTCTCGTGGCCTGTGGGCATGCCTAGTCTGCTCTGCCCAAGGCCCGAGGCCTTAGAAGTTACAAGCCACCTCCGGAAGAACAGGCTGAAGATGACGCTGCTGAAGAAGAGGAGATGGCGCTGGAGAGAGTTCTCTCGCAGCATTGGGGATGCCCCCAGTGCTGTCTGAGCATTGGAGCCGCCCCCCAGTACTGCGAGAGAGCTAATTTACATACCAAGAAAAACCTGGATTGTAGGCAAACGGTGGTGCGGAGAAGACAATGAAAGGTAGGAGAAGAATAGCCTTTCTTAAGGCTATTCCAACATGGTACCTACAAAAAATTATGTGTGACTGATAGGATCCCTTTAAACATGCATTCTTATATGCCAACAGCATGCTATAGAGCATGAGGAACTGAAAAGATTGATATCAACCGGCTCAGCTCTTCCTGCTCTACAATATGTTGCCTGTAAATTTCACTGCTTGTTCAATGTGCAAAATCCCTTTAAAAGAGTTGTCCCAGGAGCCACACGGTGGCTCAGTGGTCAGCACTGCAGCCTTGCAGCGCTGGAGTCCTAGTGTTCAAATCCCGCCAAGGACATAAAACCATCTGCAAGGAGTTTGTATGTTCTCCCAGTGTTTGCATGGATTTTCATCCCATCTTCCAAAGACATACTGATAGGGAAAAATGTACATTGTGAGCTCTATGTGGGGCTCACAATCTACAAAAAAAAAAAAAAAGAAGTTGTTTCATATGAATGTGATATTTGGTTGACAAATAAGATCGTTTTCCCAAAATCCTTTCCATCTACGTGTATGAGGGCTGCATTGTTGCCCATTAATTTCAATGGGTGTTATGTAACACTACGTTCAATAAGCCAGTGCGACCATGACCAGCTGATCTGTAGGGTGGCTTCATTCCAAGGTCTGGATCTGATGGCACAACCCCAATATATTTTACAATTTGCAAAGTAGCCATATAGAACACAATGAAATCGGAGAAATTTATCAAACTTGTACTCTATAATTCTGGTGGAAACAGGTGCAAAGTAAAGTTCCGTGAGTTTTTGAGCCACTTTGTTCAAAAATTTGAAACATTTTTCATTTTGACACTTCTCACTCTATTTTTGTAAAGTTGGGATGGGGTGAGGGTTACCCCTGAGGCTCAATCACAGAGGTGAGCTGAGCATCATGACATCAACATGCCCCATGTGATCTGTGATTTGACCTCAGCGGTGATCTTTGGTCGCATGACATCACCAAGGAGGATGAGAAAGGCCAGGGGAGGGCCAAGGGTGAGTGCTGGGCATTGCAAGAAGGTCCAGAAGAGGTGATGGATGGTGCATATTACTGTTTCTTAATTTTTTATACCTCCACTGGTACTCCATAGAGTATGAAGAAACCTCAAAAGTATAATAATTTCATGTCTGGTTTGCTGGTGATGAACCCCGTAAGTTTCAGGTTCAGGTTTCAAACTAGTTTGAAAGATTTGGGTGGAATCTGGTTTGATCTAAACTAGTTCACTCATCTCTACAGGCAGGGGTGAACCATGACTTTCTGCCGCCTGAAGCGGACGTCAGAAAGCCCCCCGGAGCGGAGGGGGCGGAGTCGAGTGGAAGGGGTGGGGCGGAGGGGCGGGGCTGAGCGGAGCGAGCGTCTTTAGCAGGCAGAGATCAGGCACAGAGAGGAACTGCTCTCTGCCTGAGTGTGAGGGGCGGCCGCTGGGGCAGCGCTGCTCCAGCGGCCTCCCCAATTCACCGCTCAGTGACGGTGACCCTAAGCCAGTCCAGGACAGCTTGTCTATATGCACACAAACACCATGGATGATATCTGTGTGCCAACTGTGCCCTCTGTGGATCCATTCATTGCATTAAACGGACAGGAATAAGACCTAGTTCAGTATACTAAACAGACCATTAGAAAATTAAAGGAGAAAGCCTCATCTGTGTCCACGGAGTCTTAGACTTCCAGATCGTAACATATTTGATCAATTCTGGTGCAACTGATGCCAACGCAGAATCCCTCAAAACTGACATAAATAATTCAGTTTATGATAAATCTCCCTATCTTCCAAAAAATTGATATAAAATCTTCCTGTAACTTAATTTTGAAGACCATAAATGAACCTAGATAAGGAAAAGTATCCGTCACGTCACCAGTCTTTGAAGTGAAGAACGATAACCTACAGAACAGATAAAATGTAGAGAAGAATCCGCAGACAATACAATCTTCCCGATTCTACCTGAAGCCCAACAGAAATGAAAGAACATCCTAATAAAGACTCCAATCCAGAATTAAAACAGAATCTCAAGGCTGGCTGCACACCTATCGCTAGCGCCGTCCTAATGTAATCCTTCGGAAGAGAATCCTTCAGAATGTAATTGTGTTAGCTAAGGTTAGTCAGTTACAAATTCCTATCTGAAGTACCAGAAGTTGGGAGAAATTAAACCTTTGATCTGTACATCAAGAAGAAAAAAAATGATTATCCAATTTCCCGCTTTCCCCTGGAGTCACACTTAAAGGGCTCGTACGCGCGGTATTAATTTTCGAGAAAGTAAATTAGCATAATTAATGAGCAGCCATATTTGGGGGTAATACTGTATGTAATTAACATTAGATAGTTCTGTTTTACCACCTGCCCCCAGATTTCATTGTTTTGCAATGTATGAACTGTACAGGAGGAAATTTTCTCCTTTGCTGCACCGAGCTAAAAGCAGCTTCCTTCATCAGAATAAGCCATTAGCTGTAATGGCATGTAGGTGTAATGGAATGTGCTGGAAACATCTGTGCTGAGAACAGGGGAGAAATTGCTGCATGCAGTCCTAGGCCTTTGGGAGCTTGATTAAGGATTGCTTCAGAGAACTTGAGATCAAGCCTGGGATACAAAATAAGAGGAGAAAGAAAAATACCGCTAATAGATTTACGCGCGCACTGTGGGGAGAACAAAGGCGTTTTTTTTTTAACTTTCTTTTTATGGCTTTTATATTGCATCACTCTCTATTGGGTTTTCACTGATTGAAATATTAACTAAAAACAAGAGTTACGCGGCAAAGAAGGGAAATATCATTACAGTAGCGAGAACGTACATCTGCTCGCGGAAAACACCGTTTACTTGTACAGATAATGGATTCCGCCCGTTCATCTTCATTGGAGGCTCTACTGTAGCGGTTCTACTTATGTTCCTACCTTTACTACACTGTCTACCAATAATTATTTGGACACCCATGCAAATGAAGATATCTGCGGTGTCACGCCTTCCACCGTTAAATATCGTGTAAGAAACAGCATTGACATTAGTCGCATGCAAGATGCCACGAAGTGCAGAGTTGTCCGATTTTGAAAAAGGGGTAATTGTGGGGTACCATAGAAATGATCTATCCTTAAAGGACATAGCAAGCATAGCACTGTGAACCGAATTACCCAAAATCAACAGTGGCCTATGTGATTACGAAGTGGAAGGTGTAAAGTGATAGAGATAGAGACCGACAAAACCGCACCCAACCGATGGCTCACATACACCAGGAGTGTCACCAGGCATCCGGGAGTATTGTGTCGCTCAATACCATCCGTAAGGAAGCATCTGCTGGGGTCTACCAACTATTGGATAGGAAGAAATGTTGTTTTTCTATTCTACTACAGTTGTCCAAATATCTATTGATAGACAATGTATGATCCTTAAGTCCCACACATGTGACATATGCCAACCAACATCCGTCTTCAGAACAATGGAATTTAATGGGAGTTATTTATCATCTACCCCTTTTTTTTTTGCATGTGTGCCTTTTTTTTAGATTAGTTTTACTATGGAGTATTTTTTTTTAAGATAGGCGCACCTCCATGTTAAATATAGTCCGTGTGTGTTAGTTTAGATGCGCCATTTAGGCTATATGCACTTTGCCCCGTTTTATTTTAAAATAGGCACAATTGCCCCTTTTTAATACTGTCTGACCGGATGGTCTTTTTTATGCTCCCCCCTGTACTGGGCAGCATTTGTGCTTTTTTTTTTTTTTTTAAAAAGGCGTGATCATAAATAAAACGTGAAAAGGATCTCCATTTAGGCCATGTCCACTTTTCCCAACAAGAAGCAAAAGTAGCGAGGGCAACATAGCCTATGGAAACAACAAAGGCGCAAATGCTTCATAAATAAATTACAGAGCAAAAATAGACCACAAAGAGGCACAATTTTTTCGAAAATAAGGTTCAAGTAGCTTAGTCCATGTGCCCCAATGAGCGTATTCAAACTCCATTCTTTAACGGTCTAGGAATGAAGTCTTCTTTTGACCATTTTCACTTTCAATGGATCCTTTCTTAACGTTCCTCAAAACAGAATTTCACCCAAGTAACTTACGTTAAAAACAAATCAATGGGTTGGGTAAAAAAAAAAAAAAAAAAAAAGTTTATCTATTTCTTTAATGGAGAGTTTAAAATAGGTGAAAAATGGACGTAATAAATAGACAGAGGGACTGATAATGCATGAAAAATATGATACACGCAGATGGAAAACAGATATTAAAAATGGACCGTTTTATCCATTTTTTAATTTCCGAATATTTCAACGTTCATGTGCATGAGGCCTTCGGCTTTATTTACATGACATTGCCTTTTACATGCGCCAAATGTCTGTGAAAAATAGACATATCGGGGCCACACGGTGGCTCAGTGGTTAGCACTGCAGCCTTGCAGTGCTGCGGTCCTGGTGTTCAAATCCCACCAAGGGCAAAAAACCATATGCAAGGAGTTTGTATGTTCTCCCTGTGTTTGCGTGGATTTCCATCCCATATTCCAAAGACATACTGATAGGGAAAAATGTACATTGTAAGCTCTATGTGGGGCTCACAATCTACATTAAAAAAAAAAAAAAAATCGACATATTGATCTTATTCTAATGGCTATCAAAAAGGATTGCCATCCAAGTGATGGGCATGGAAGAAAAATCCATTGACTTCTATTGAATTCATGGGGCCATCAAAACAAATTTTAGTTAAACCCATAGACTTTCATGGTTTTCAAAGACAATGTGAGAGCTTTTCAAAAAGAATATGTAACACTACCATAATTCACTGTGGTGTGAGCAATCCCATATGTTAGTTCAGTGATATTAGTATACCCTTGTGTTGTATTCTAGGTCAAGGGCCTTTGAAGTAGTATGGGGGGCTCGTCTTAACAAACGGCATGGTAACCAAGATCTCTAAGCACAGGTTTTTCAGGTATTTTACAAAGAGCAATGGTTTTATAGAAAAATTAGCTCATGTCGATGACTTGTACTGTAAGTGCTACAGGACTTTATTGTTACCGTAATTGGAAGACAAAATTGTGGCTGGGGCCAATTTGAAAAATAAAGAAGAAGCCACCAAAGCAGATGTGAAACCAAAATGGTTTGGGTTTTTAGATGCCATCACTGTGACACCAACAGTGTAGTATAGTGGAATGTGATGTTCCAGGCCTGAGTGGTGGCAGCTGTGTCAACATGAATGGTAGTACAGCATGGAATAATATAATACGGATATTCCCTCACTCCTATCTATGAATTCTATCACTAATTTGCATGTCATTGATTTAATATGACTAAACTGTGGTGTAATTGTCCTTCTCCTAAGATTCTCTAGCTCAGTGCTCTGTATCATTCAGTAAGATGAATAACACATCCATCCCCTACTTCCACCATCACTTACATGCCTCATGTGCTACACACAACCTTATATACTGCATATAACATGTTCTGTATTTTTAATGTGCAATATATTTGGTGGTAGCCATTTTAGTATAACTGAGTCAAATCTCCATATATTCAGTTTCATTAAAAAGCTAGAGAATTTGGAATATTCGGGATGAAGCCAACTCATGCCAAATTGGTTCATCCATGACTAGTTAGAACTTATCCAGAGTATAGAAAATAGGTGTCCAATCACAAAACATGGTGATAAGGATCTGATTTCTAGGGGTCCTAACACTATAACCCCCCCAGACCACAAGAATGTGTCCCCCGTTTGAATGACATAACAGTCACGCCCCACTGTTTCAATTGCTGTCTAATAACATGCATATCTGCACTGCTAGAAGTCCACCTCCCGATATACTGTTCAGGCCAGTAAATATGACCGACATATGGAGCGAATTTTGTGGATCATGTGAATATAACCTATTACATACATTTTGTAATGTGGTGCCCAATGGGGCAACTTAAAAGGATTCTACCATTAAAACCCTTTTTTTTTGTGGATAAGACGTTGGAATAGCCTTAGAAAGGCTATTCGTCTCTTACCTTTAGATGTGATCTCCTTAGAAATACCGGTTTTTACCGGTATGCAAATTAGTTCGCTCGCAGCTGGAAATGCGATGGGGCGTCCCCACTGCTGCTCTAGAACAGGCTCCGCCTTTATCTTCGGCTGGATCCTCCCCTTCTTTCATCGTCTTTCTTCGGCATCACCTCCAACGCCTGCGCAGTTGGCTCTGCCAGTGAGACACTAGTAGAGCCGACTGCACATGCCGGTCGGCGGCCATAGTTCCAAGGCCGCAATTGCTCGCATGCGCAGTCAGCTCTACTAGTGTCTCACTGGCAGAGCCAACTGCGCAGGCATCGGAGGTGATGCCGAAGAAAGGGTTTTAATGGTAGAATCCCTTTAAAGCAGAAATCTGACTTACATATTGTTTGCCATATATAAGTGTTTTAGACAATTTTTGCGCATCACTATATAATGAGGTGTAGTTTAGCTAAAGGTGTAGGTAATAGAGATGAGCGAACAGTAAAATGTCCGAGGTTCGATATTCGTTTCGAGTAGCCCCTCAATATTCGACTACTCGAATCGAATATTGAACCCTATTATAGTCTATGGGGGGAAAATGCTCGTTTCAGGGGTAGGCAACATTTGATCAAATTATACTTGGCAGGTGCACGAGTGAGGGCCGGGCTGGATCCTCCGAGAAGTCTTCTCCGCGCAGTGTCCCCGCGGCATCTTCCGGCTCTGAATTCACTCTGCCAGGCATCGGGCCTGGGCAGAGCCGACTGCGCATGCCCGCACTACAACTGGGCATGTGCAGTCGGCTCTGCCCAGGCCCGATGCCTGGCAGAGTGAATGAAGACCTGGAAGACGCCGCGGGGAAGCTGCACGGAGAAGACTTCTAAAGGTAGGAGAAGAACCAGCGTTGATTGGCTGACTGTATAGCATTCGGCCAATCAATGCTAGTTCTGCATCGAACTTTTACATTCGAATAGCGAGTGGTACTCGATCGAGTACGAGTATTTCGAATACCGTAGTATTCAATCAAATACCTACTCGATCGAGTACTACTCGCTCATCTCTAGTAGGTAATCTAAAGTAAACCAACCAAGGAATGGTATATGGTTAGTTATAGAAATACCAAAGTTTGTATCTAGCATGGAGCACTGGGATGAAGGCGACATCCCGAGTTCTGAGATGTCTAAATTTAATACATTCTTATACCAGGTTCACACCTGTGTTGGGGTTTCCATTCTTGGTGTCCACTTGGGAACCCAAAAAACGGAAACCCAATCTACTTAAAAAGTGATAACCCGCAGAATCCCATAGACCCCCATAGATTATAATGGAGTCTGCCAGGTTACCGCAGCGTTTCCGCCTGAGACTTTTCTCTCTGCATTTTTAAAGTGGAATGGGGGACGGAATCCCCAAATGGTGTCCAAACGCAGGTGTGACCGTAGCCTTAATAAATCTGCCCCAATGTTTTTTTCTTGTATGTTCTTCCCCTTACGTTAAGGCATACAATTTCCATATGTTTTCATTCCCTATTCCTTTCCTTTGCTCTTTATAAGATTGTTTATGCCTGACTCCTGGAAACTCAGGTTTGTTTGCACACACTTGTAAGGGAAAATTAGAAATAAGGAAGCCTGCAGCATAATAGGAAGGATCAGACTACTAAACGGTGCTGGCTTCTTCTCTTTGGCTATTACATTGGAGGAAATTAACCCCTCGCTGGCTCAGAAGGGCCCAAAAGAGTATTTGCATTCAATATGTACACAATGGTTTGATTAAGAGGAGAAAATATTGAAAATTGTGCCAAAGAAATAGTTGAAAGACCTCATTAACGGGAAACAAGCCTTTAACTATTTGGCAGCCATTCGATCTCTCGATAAACATGTTGTTTAATACTGAATAACAAATGATTGTGTACTTAAGCACTCAACTCCTCCCATTTTGAATCAACGCCAAAAATTACGTTGTTTACTGAAATGCAAAAAAAAAGAGGAAACGTAATAATGGAATAAAGCAAAAACAAAAACAAAAAAAACAGGAAAAACAATATGATGGCGCCGCCTTGTTTACTGCACAAAGCACCTGCTGTTTAGGTCGGAAAAAAATACGAAAAAAGTGGTATCATCTAGTTGTTCCTAAACAGAAAATCTGGGCTCGGAGCCAATGGCACAATGTGCTTCAGGTGCACCGTAAATAGAAACAATACAAAATATCAAAAATTAATCCACTATATGGGATATTAATGACATGGCTAATATAAGTACGGCATGAGCTTTTCAGCATTTGGACGGGTAGGTTGGAGGAATAAGACTATGCCGCTCACCTTCCATCTTCACATTTAAGCGAACGGTACGCATATAAATAATTGAATAGGATTTCCTATTTATGAGGTCAATGTATAATGATGTGGGTTTAAATGGCAACTGGTAGAAAATGATTACCCGTCTGAAAAAAAAGACAAATTGGCTTGCCCCCTTTTTTTTTGGAATTGGAAATGAGATTGTACAATTAGAGTGCCACTTACAAGCAGCTTTCAGATGAAAAGCAGGGCAAAATACAGATGTAGCATAGGATTTCACTGGTTGGCATGGAGCCAGAGAAAAATAACACATTCCCTTCACTAAAATTACTCCATTGCCATCTGGAAGCGTATAGCTCCCACACAAGTCTGTGTCCTGAAAGCAGTGCAAGAGATACAGGCGAGGAGGAACGTGGCATTTGTTTTGAAACATGTGGATATATATATATATATATATATATATATATATATATATATATATATGTGTGTGTGTGTGTGTGTGTAGGTAGATAGATATATAAATATATGGATACGGTAAAATGCAATAGTTTTAGGCAGCTATAGAGAAAATGCTGCAAGATAGTATAGAATTAATTAAGAAAATTAAGCAAGGTTAAGTCTAAATCCCATCAATATTTGTTTGCTTAACATCAGTTCTTCTCTTTACATGTCCAGGGTGGAACTCGACAGGGAGGTTGTTCCAAACATCTTGGAGAACGAGGCCCAGATCTTCTGTGGATGTAGGATTGCTCAATCCTTCTGTCTTTTCAAGTCATCCCAGACAGATTGATGTTTAGAGCTGGGCTCTGTAAAGAGCATATCATCACTTCCAGGACTCCTTGTTTTTTGTCAAAGATAGTTCTTACATGGTCAGTAGCTTTTTAGACAACGTAATTTAATTTGGTCTCATTTAATAGAGTTTGTGACTTGGACCAAAATTTTTTCTGGCCCTTAACGTGAGCCCTTACAAATTAAGTTAGAGGCCCATAAGCTGAGTTACTAGCAGAGATTGCGGCCCTTTAGGTGACTTCAGCCTCTTACCAGTAGAGTTTTAGGCCCTTTAACTTAGTTGAGCCTTGCACCGGCAGTGTTTTTGGCCCTTGGAGTGAGTTGAACCTCTAACCAGCAGAGGTGGGTGAAATCAGGGTGGATTCGGCGTCTAACCAGCAGAGTTTGGGTGAAATCAGGGTGGATTCAGCCTCTAACCAGCAGTTTGGGTGAAATCAGGGTGGATTCAGCCTCTAACCAGCAGAGTTTGGGTGAAATCAGGGTGGATTCAGCCTCTAACCAGCAGAGTTTGGTGAAATCAGGGTGGATTCGGCGTCTAACCAGCAGAGTTTGGGTGAAATCAGGGTGGATTCAGCCTCTAACCAGCAGAGTTTGGTGAAATCAGGGTGGATTCGGCATCTAACCAGCAGAGTTTGGTGAAATCAGGGTGGATTCAGCCTCTAACCAGCAGAATTTGGTGAAATCAGGGTGGATTCAGCCTCTAACCAGCAGAGTTTGGTGAAATCAGGGTGGATTCAGCCACTAACCAGCAGAGTTTGGTGAAATCAGGGTGGATTCAGCCTCTAACCAGCAGAGTTTGGGGAAATCAGGGTGGATTGAGCCTAGAAGGATCAGAATTGTGCAACGCAGATAGTGGAGGAATATGAGGAGGAATTGTAGAGGTTGAGCACAGACATGACAATTCATGTTGGGGTGCTTGACACTGGTGGGTCTATCCAGTGGCTGTTCATTTTGATGAAAGTCAGCCGGTCGGCACTCTCAGTTGACAGCCTGGTTGCGCTTATCCGTGATGATACCACCGGCTGCGCTGAAAACCCTTTTAGATAGCACGCTGGCGGCAGGACAGGAGAGCACCTCCAAGGCGTATAGGGCAAGATCAAGCCACAGGTCCAACTTCGACACCCAATACATGTAGGACGCAGAGGGATCGAAGAGGACAGGGCTGTGGTCGGACAGGTATTCCCGCAACATGTGCCTATACTTTTCCCACCTGGTGACACTAGACCCCTCAGTGGCGGGAGTTTGGCGAGGGGGTGCCATTAACGTGTCCCAGAGCTTAGACAGTGTACCTCTTGTGGGTGTGGACCGGACGGCACTTGTTCACCTCATGGAAGAACTGTCCTCTCCATCATGTTCTGCACCAATTGCTTGTGGCAGTCATTAATGCGATTGGCCCTCCCCTTTACCAGAATAAAAGACTAGATGTTATTTTTATACCGGGCGTCAAGGATTGCAGATATCCAGTATTGGTTGCTCTCCATTTTTTTGACTATGCATTTGTCACTTGAAAAGCACCCCAACATGAAGTCAGCCATGTGTGCCAGAGTGTTACTTGGCATGACTTTGCTGCCCCCACCGGAAAGGTCACTCTCCATTTCCTCCTCTTCCTCCTCCATTTGTGCTGCAAGAATGGGACGCATTGAACTTCCCCGGTCGCCTTCTGTGTAACAATCATATCATCTGCCACGTCTTCATCCTCCTCCTCCCCCGCCATTAAACGCTGTAAAGCGGACAGGTGTGTGGAACTACTCTCCTGCTGTGACGGTTCTGCTGCTATCCCTAACTCCTCAGTGTGATCTGAGAGTGAAACCGCACTATATTTGTCCTCTGCGCATTCCTTGAAAAATCTCCACACCATCGAGGAATGTGCCTCCGATGGGGGAGTTTTTCTGGGTTGGCTATGATAGGGAACATCTTGGGCCATTCTGGGTGTGGCCTGGCTTCGGTGAAGCAGCTGACCTCTGCCTCTGGACATGCCTCTGCCTCTAGCTACCTTCTTTGGTGCTGCACCTCCCTTAACATCGACACTGCTTTCCCTGCTTGATATCCCCCCTGTCCAGGTCGGGTCAGTGTCCTCGTCCTCCACCACCTCCTCTGCCAATTCCTCTCTCACCTCCTCCTCCTGCACACCGCACATGGCAACAGGCTGCCCTGATGGCAACTGTGTCTCGTCATTGTCACTGAGGGTGGGTTGCTGGTCAACCACCATAAAATCAACAGGAGATGGAGGAGACTCCAGTGCTTGGACATCTGGGCATAGAAAGTCGTCTAGTAGCTCCGTGGAATTGGAAAATGGAGGGACAGGGAGAGGGACAGTTAAAGGACTAGAGAACAGCTCCTGGGAGCAGGAAAAGTTGGGATTACTCTGCTCGGAAGATTGGGCATTTTGGGAGGAAGGCTGACCAGAATGTTGTGTAGGAGGAGGAGTTGAGGTAGAGGCTGACTGGCTGGTGGATAATGTGGTGGAAGCATTTTCCGCCAGCCATTGTAACACATGTTCCTGGTGCTCGGGCAAGCTGGGGACTGTGGAGAAGCGCAATGCTTGCTGCCCCTGAGGAGTAGGCACGGAATGCGCTGTGGCTTCACCGTGACCTTGCTCCCCAGCAGCATCCCCACGCCCCCGGCCTCATCCACATCCCTTAGCGATAGCCTTGTGCAATTTTAGATGATTTGATGGTTTGGTGGGTACACACGGTGACAACCTGGATAAAGCGTATATAGTGTATATGGGCTGAGAATTTCAGTGTATACCCCTTAGTTTTCCCATAATATGCAAACGTATTTCCCGCCTATAAACTGCAGACACTGAAACTATAGTGTAAAGATAATTTAGTTACTCCTGTATACTTGTGACTAGCTTTTGTTATGGATGATGGGATATTATAGACACTAAGCAGCTTTCCATATTGTGCTCAGTTTTCCCTTTTTCTGTGTCAGGGAACTTTTTAGCTGCATCATGCTCTGTTTTATATTTCAGTGTCCCTGGACAGTTTATATAATGTTCTATTGGGCTTTCTCACTTTCCATTTTGAGGTATGGCTTATACCAGATTTATTTGACCCAAAATGAACCCTGGACCCAAGCCAATCGAATCTGAAACTAAATGAATCCTTAGAGGTTCACCTATATATAATCTGAACTAAGTCCCTCTGAGATGTTTGGAACAAGCCATTGGCTGAGTTTGTTCAACACCTTTGTATAAGTGTGCCTAGAGGAATTTACATTAACATATATTCCTTAATAGAGATGAGCGAACAGTGTTCTATCGAACACATGTTCGATCGGATATCAGGGTGTTCGCCATGTTCGAATCGAATCGAACACCACGTGGTAAAGTGCGCCAAAATTCGATTCCCCTCCCACCTTCCCTGGCGCCTTTTTTGCACCAATAACAGCGCAGGGGAGGTGGGACAGGAACTACGACACCGGGGGCATTGAAAAAAATTGGAAAAAGTCATTGGCTGCCGAAATCAGGTGACCTCCATTTTAGACGAATAGTGGATTTCAAATCCGGGTCATATGAGAATGTGAACTTTGTGACTATGAGACAGGGATAGCTGTACAGGCAGGGATAGCTAGGGATAACCTTTATTTAGGGGGGAATGTTATTAAAAATAACTTTTTGGGGCTCTATCGGGTGTGTAATTGTGATTTTTGTGAGATAAACTTTTTCCCATAGGGATGCATTGGCCAGCGCTGATTGGCCGAATTCCGTACTCTGGCCAATCAGTGCTGGCCAATGCATTCTATTAGCTTGATGAAGCAGAGTGTGCACAAGGGTTCAAGCGCACCCTCGGCTCTGATGTAGCAGAGCCGAGGCTGCACAAGGGTTCAAGCGCACCCTCGGCTCTGATGTAGGAGATCCGAGGGTGCACTTGAACCCTTGTGCACCCTCAGCTCTGCTACATCAGAGCCGAGGGTGCGCTTGAACCCTTGTGCACACTCTGCTTCATCAAGCTAATAGAATGCATTGGCCAGCGCTGATTGGCCAATGTATTCTATTAGCCTGATGAAGTAGAGCTGAATGTGTGTGCTAAGCACACACATTCAGCTCTACTTCATTGGGCTAATAGAATGCATTGGCCAGCGCTGATTGGCCAGAGTACGGAACTCGACCAATCAGCGCTGGCTCTGCTGGAGGAGGTGGAGTCTAAGATCGCTCCACACCAGTCTCCATTCAGGTCCGACCTTAGACTCCGCCTCCTCCGGCAGAGCCAGCGCTGATTGGCCGAAGGCTGGCCAATGCATTCCTATGCGAATGCAGACTTAGCAGTGCTGAGTCAGTTTTGCTCAACTACACATCTGATGCACACTCGGCACTGCTACATCAGATGTAGCAATCTGATGTAGCAGAGCCGAGGGTGCACTAGAACCCCTGTGCAAACTCAGTTCACGCTAATAGAATGCATTGGCCAGCGCTGATTGGCCAATGCATTCTATTAGCCCGATGAAGTAGAGCTGAATGTGTGTGCTAAGCACACACATTCAGCACTGCTTCATCACGCCAATACAATGCATTAGCCAGTGCTGATTGGCCAGAGTACGGAATTCGGCCAATCAGCGCTGGCTCTGCTGGAGGAGGCGGAGTCTAAGGTCGGACCTGAATGGAGACTGGTGTGGAGCGATCTTAGACTCCGCCTCCTCCAGCAGAGCCAGCGCTGATTGGTCGAGTTCCGTACTCTGGCCAATCAGCGCTGGCCAATGCATTCTATTAGCCCGATGAAGTAGAGCTGAATGTGTGTGCTTAGCACACACATTCAGCTCTACTTCATCAGGCTAATAGAATACATTGGCCAATCAGCGCTGGCCAATGCATTCTATTAGCTTGATGAAGCAGAGTGTGCACAAGGGTTCAAGCGCACCCTCGGCTCTGATGTAGCAGAGCTGAGGGTGCACAAGGGTTCAAGTGCACCCTCGGCTCTCCTACATCAGAGCCGAGGGTGCGCTTGAACCCTTGTGCAGCCTCAGCTCTGCTACATCAGAGCCGAGGGTGCGCTTGAACCCTTGTGCACACTCTGCTTCATCAAGCTAATAGAATGCATTGGCCAGCGCTGATTGGCCAGAGTACGGAATTCGGCCAATCAGCGCTGGCTCTGCTGGAGGAGGCGGAGTCTAAGATCGCTCCACACCAGTCTCCATTCAGGTCCGACCTTAGACTCCGCCTCCTCCAGCAGAGCCAGCGCTGATTGGCCGAATTCCGTACTCTGGCCAATCAGCACTGGCTAATGCATTGTATTGGCGTGATGAAGCAGTGCTGAATGTGTGTGCTTAGCACACACATTCAGCTCTACTTCATCGGGCTAATAGAATGCATTGGCCAATCAGCGCTGGCCAATGCATTCTATTAGCGTGAACTGAGTTTGCACAGGGGTTCTAGTGCACCCTCGGCTCTGCTACATCAGATTGCTACATCTGATGTAGCAGTGCCGAGTGTGCATCAGATGTGTAGTTGAGCAAAACTGACTCAGCACTGCTAAGTCTGCATTCGCATAGGAATGCATTGGCCAGCCTTCGGCCAATCAGCGCTGGCTCTGCCGGAGGAGGCGGAGTCTAAGGTCGGACCTGAATGGAGACTGGTGTGGAGCGATCTTAGACTCCGCCTCCTCCAGCAGAGCCAGCGCTGATTGGCCGAATTCCGTACTCTGGCCAATCAGCACTGGCTAATGCATTGTATTGGCGTGATGAAGCAGTGCTGAATGTGTGTGCTTAGCACACACATTCAGCTCTACTTCATCGGGCTAATAGAATGCATTGGCCAGCGCTGATTGGCCGAATTCCGTACTCTGGCCAATCAGCACTGGCTAATGCATTGTATTGGCGTGATGAAGCAGTGCTGAATGAGTGTGCTTAGCACACACATTCAGCTCTACTTCATCGGGCTAATAGAATGCATTGGCCAATCAGCGCTGGCCAATGCATTCTATTAGCGTGAACTGAGTTTGCACAGGGGTTCTAGTGCACCCTCGGCTCTGCTACATCAGATTGCTACATCTGATGTAGCAGTGCCGAGTGTGCATCAGATGTGTAGTTGAGCAAAACTGACTCAGCACTGCTAAGTCTGCATTCGCATAGGAATGCATTGGCCAGCCTTCGGCCAATCAGTGCTGGCTCTGCCGGAGGAGGCGGAGTCTAAGGTCGGACCTGAATGGAGACTGGTGTGGAGCTATCTTAGACTCCGCCTCCTCCAGCAGAGCCAGCGCTGATTGGTCGAGTTCCGTACTCTGGCCAATCAGCACTGGCCAATGCATTTCTATGGGGAAAAGTTAGCTTGCGAAAATCGCAAACTGACAGGGATTTCCATGAAATAAAGTGACTTTTATGCCCCCAGACATGCTTCCCCTGCTGTCCCAGTGTCATTCCAGGGTGTTGGTATCATTTCCTGGGGTGTCATAGTGGACTTGGTGACCCTCCAGACACGAATTTGGGTTTCCCCCTTAACGAGTTTATGTTCCCCATAGACTATAATGGGGTTCGAAACCCATTCGAACACTCGAACAGTGAGCGGCTGTTCGAATCGAATTTCGAACCTCGAACATTTTAGTGTTCGCTCATCTCTATTCCTTAACATAGACTACGTTTACAAATATATATACTATACTATATACTAATACAAAACAAGCATAGCACAAGAGAGTCCTGATTAAGTCAGGTACACATAATTAACTCTCATAAATCAGCCCAATTGTAGAAAGCACATTTCAACCAAAAAAACTAGAAGTATAGACGAAAGAAGGACATAAAGTCCCAAAAGGTTGAAATATTCAACATATACAACAATAATTATGAAAAACGTTTTTTTATTCATGAAAAATTCATATTAAAAAACATATATACACAAAATATGAAGAACAAGACACAGAACACCAAAATTCAAAAGAACCGGACAACCCACAGAAACGGGCATGCAACTGTCAAATCACCATAAACAGAATAAATATAGGTCTTAGCATTGAGGTTGTTGCTGATTGCCTATACAGATATAACTAAACTTGTATATGTTCAGTCATATGCCCTCCCCCATCTTACAGTAAATAAACCTAATCAGAAGTAGGGGAAAGGGCATTTCAATATTGAAAAAATATGCTATCAACACTATATAACATTCTATCACAGAGTGAAATAAGTCATATCACTCATGTAAGGCAAGTATAGGGTATGTATCCAGCATAGACCTATAAAATACGTCTCAGTAATATACCGACGCAAGAAAAATGTACCTCTTACCCATTATAAAGTGATTCACAGGAGCCCGTGTCTGTGGGGAATCCCAACCCGACGCGCGTTTCGGCCGCGTGACCAGCCTTCTTCCGGGGGTGGAGTTGGGTACACGTGTATGACGATATAAATACATCCCTAAATGGGACTGGGAGCCAATAATCAAGTCTAAAAAAGGATCTGTGCCCGCCCATCGCATCGTATAATTCCCTGGTTCTGTATCTGTATAGGCAATCAGCAACAACCTCAATGCTAAGACCTATATTTATTCTGTTTATGGTGATTTGACAGTTGCATGCCCGTTTCTGTGGGTTGTCCGGTTCTTTTGAATTTTGGTGTTCTGTGTCTTGTTCTTCATATTTTGTGTATATATGTTTTTTAATATGAATTTTTCATGAATAAAAAAACGTTTTTCATAATTATTGTTGTATATGTTGAATATTTCAACCTTTTGGGACTTTATGTCCTTCTTTCGTCTATATATATACTAATACAGTGCACCACAGCCAACTCTGCTGTGCACTAATTGGTAGGTTTCCACTTGAAGTACAGGTGTAAGAGCTCCCTTACATTGCCCTATTATTGGGACAAATATTGGGAACGAGCATTTATAGGATCACTTGTCTCCAATAACTGGACCATTCAAATGTCCTCCCGATCAATTGATAATCCAGCAAATGCTTGTTGCTCGGCTGATCTTCTTCTTTTGTAATTCAAACGTTTTATTGTAGTTTTTCATTTTACAGTAAAAGAACATAAATGTAGTGTTCAACAATGCTAACACAAACAGAGGCCGATGAGTAATAATGAAGTCCAAGATAACCTTTAGGGGTTATTGAAGCAGAAGTTATTGAAGTTATAACTAGAGATGAGCGAACAGTAAAATGTCTGCGGTTTGATATTCATTTCGAGTAGCCCCTCAATATTCGACTACTCGAATCGAATATCGAACCCTATTATAGTCTATGGGGGGAAAATGCTCGTTTCAGGGGTAGGCAACGTTCGATCAAATTATTCTTACCAAGTCCACAAGTAAGGGTCGAGCTGGATCCTCCGAGAAGTCTTCTCCTTGCAGCGTCCCCGCGGCGTCTTCCGGCTCTTCCGGCTCTTCATTCACTCTGCCAGGCATCGGGCCTGGGCAGAGCTGACTGCGCATGCCCGCACTACAAGCGGCCTGGCAGAGTGAATGAAGAGCCGGAAGACGCTGCGGGGAAGCTGCACGGAGAAGACTTCTAAAGGTAGGAGAAGAACCAGCATTGATTGGCTGACTGTATAGCATTCGGCCAATCAATGCTGGTTCTGCATCAAACTTTTACATTCGAACAGCGAGTGGTACTCGATCGAGTACGAGTATTTCGAATACCGTAGTATTCGATCGAATACCTACTCGATCGAGTACTACTCGCTCATCTCTAGTTATAACCTATATTGGCGTTTATGTAGGTATAATTGACCACAATGGTTTTGCAAATCGCCGCATTTCTTCGTATTTTTCTGCAATGTGTCCACTTAGCAATGGCGTTTTTTGCCGTGGCATTTCCAATGCAGCCAAACTGCGACGTTCACACCCCATGAGGTCCTCGTCTTTTACAAGCATACCTTGGGACCATCAAGGAATACAATTCTGAGGACCTATAGTCAATCTAAAAAGAGCAGACAGATTTATATAGTATTTGGTCCAGCATAGTGTGGTTCTATAGCTCTGTTAGATGTAGAAGACATGACTAGTGTGAACATAGCCCGCTTTCCTTTATTGTAGATATTTCTATACCACTTCCATTATTCAGAAAGTGCTGTCACATTTTGCAACTCTTTACAGTACACAGTCCCCACAGTTCGTGCCCCACAGGAGCTCACAATCTAATAACCTACAATGCAAACACCTCCTATACCAAATGCTATTAAATTTCATCCGATCACTTACTCATCAAGGTGCAAACTGAATTGAATAACACCAACAATATGATTACCAAAATACAATAAATTATTGAAAAAATATATGTTACAAGAATATATTTTTTCCTAACTAAATGACCAATATAATTATGAAATAGTCAAATAAGGTTAAGAAAAAAAAACACAAAAAAATAAAAAAAAAACTGTAGAAACAAGATGCAAATACAATAAACGGTTCAGAATGTAAACATCGCTTTACGATGGTGACTGCTTAGCGCTGATGCAATAAGCCATTGTAAGGACATATTCATATTCAAATGTGAATATTCAGCTAAGGAATAAATTAATGTAAGCCTCTTCACTATCTCTTTAAGAAGGTAATAAAAGGAAGAATTAATGCAATTTATTAAAAATTATCTTATAGAAATTTACTTCCATTAAACACACGATAATTTATGTACATTTACGTGTAAGCCTATTCTTTAATAAACGTCCTTCTCTAAACAAAGCGTCCCTTGCACTTAAATGATAATGATCAAAATGTGCATCCACTAAATAGACTCCATATGAAGTCATTTATTGTGTACTGCCAGCCTCGGGGAGAAGCCATCGCTCATCCTTCTAATAAATAAGTGAATCCATTCCTGCGGCGCGCACATTCTTTTATATCATTGGAGATTCATGGAAAGTAATTAATGAAATATATTTATCAGCCTTATATTATTACTACGAAATGTAAAACATAATAAATAGCGAGACTAAGTGTAGGTCACCCCAATATCGTCCTCCACCTGTTGTCACACTCACGGGGCAGAATTTATCATGAGTTACTTCCAATTATAATATAATTTCATGAATGAATAGTACGTGTGAATATAAGAAACTTTGTAATACATCTTTTTAAAGAAATATGTTTTCTCCTCCAGTTATTAGATTGAGGTGTTGTTTACATAGAAATCTATGGAGAATGGAGAGGGGAGGGTGGAGTCTGCTGGAAAAGACACACAAATTGCTGCAGCTGCTAATCTCTGCTATACTGTGAGTCAAGAAGTGCTTGTAACATGAATATGTTTCAAGATAAGACTCTACCACTGCACAGAATGAGGCACTAAACAGCAGTAGCCTCCTCCTCCTCCACCCTCAACTCTCCATAGACTTCTGTGTGAGGTAAATACAGAGAGGACTTTAAGATGATATAAATAATGTGAGTGAAGATAATGAGGAGAAGGGAAGTAGGAAACATATTCGTTTAAGGGTATGTTCACATGAAGGAAAATGATGAGGATTTTTCACACGCTTCTATCCTACGGCTGAATTCAGACCAAGGTGCAAAACACCGCACTAATGAGCAAGATAGGGGATTACTCCTTATTACCGGAATACCCCTTTAACAGAGAGGGTATCCCATGAAGGACCACTCTCCTAGAGTGGAAAATCCCTTTAACTTCTGAATTGTTTGCCTCCTGACTAGGGTTGAGCCGATCTTGAGATTTCAAGATCGATTTTAAAAACCGATTTCCGATCATTTTCCAGCCGATCTCGATTGTGAAATTTGCTCGATCGCCGATTGGAATCCTATCTTTTGTGATCCCGATCCTCAACCCTAGTCAATGCTTCTCTATGGGAAAAGTCACTTTTAAGGTTGAGCCGATCTTGAGATATCCTCCGATCTTGATCCCGCTGGAAAAGATCGGGTCGGAATTCCGATCGCAATCGTGAAATTTACTCGAAATTTTCCAATCTTTTCCGATTGGTGATCGCTCAATCCTACTCTTGACCAATTCTTTGCATTTCCCCAACAAGTAGAGGATTATAATATTGCCTTTTTGGGAGGCCGTATGGGGCCTGAAGTTCCTTGGAGGACTATGGGTGCCCAAATTTTCATCAACTTTCACAATTGTATCACACTTAGAAGTGGTCTGTAATGATGACATGTACCTTTAAATATGGCTACAACTAATCTTCCCGTAAGCAATGGGGAAGCATCCTAGCGTGGGCAGTATGCGCCATTGAGCGAGCCCTGAAAATGTTATCTTGGAAGCCTCCGAGTCCATGTAGTCTAAATGCACCCCTGTTCCAGATCTGATTTTTTGAACATTTTTGTCATTAGGTACTAAAATATTCCTGCACATATTGCAAAAAATAGAGTAATCCTGGGAAGATGCAATTACATAAATGCTAAATCATTGCACGTAGTAAGCATTGCAGTGAAGCTAATGCATAGCTGTTCTAGCTCTCTGCATCTAAGCCTACATTTCTGAGTCAGACTGCCCCTTTAAACAACAGGGTTATAAAACCTTAAGCTTAGCCCATTAACGTCAGCAATTTCTGGGAGCTTTTCCCCAGTCGGTATCATTTAATACAATAATGTATAGCTGAAAACAAACATACTGTAGCCTTAATTGCCTGGGAGTCTCTGCCAACATGTACTGCCTGCATATGTAATAACTCGTCTCTTTCTATAAGTGCTTCAATTAACAATAGGAAAACACCAACGCTGGAACCAAGGCTTGAAGTCTCTTAAACAGTTAATTAATCGGGGTGTCTAATGACGGCATAGGAAATGAAAGGTTAAGAGACAATGGATGTATAGGAAATTCTATGTGGAACATCAGTTCCCTTGCCTTGCTGTACGTAAACCTCGTAATTCTGGGAAGGGAAGACTATGGAAGACTGGCAATTGGGAAATTATATAGCGTTAAAAATGGAACCTGCTAAAAAAAGAATCGGCATGTAGTAATGGAGATTCTGTGGGGCGGTACATGGTTCTTTAACACTTTCTTTTCCATCTTTACACTTTTCTTGATAATAGTCTTTAGACGTAGTAAATCTGCAGAATGCTCATATAATAACCTAACAGGCAAGCCACCAAGTCACAGTGACCAGAAACGTGTTAGCACCAATCCATTAACATAATATAGGCCTAAAGGACACAAAGTTGTTCACATTCTGGCTATTGTCTTTAAAGAGGACCATTTATCACCTCCACCAATTTAAGTTCATAGCATAGGCTCCACTGACTCCAGAGCAGTTGGAATTTTTTCTCTATTCCCCACCATTCCTGACTAATCCCTGCAAGTAGTTTTAGTGCCTGATGGCTATTTAAGTTCTGTAATGTCAGGAGGGCGGAGTCAGGTGGGGGTGTGATTCAGAGCTCCAATCAGAGGCAGCCAGTGTCAGAGCTCAGAATCTCACCCCTTGTCTGCTCCTGCCTGACCCCGCCCTCCTGACAGTACAGAGACTAAATAGTATATTAGGCACCAAAACTAACAACATTGCTCAGGAATGGTGGGGGCTAGAAGATTCCAACTGTGCCAGAATCAGTGGAGAAAAAGCTAATAATTGATATAAAAACTTGATAGAGGTGGTGAAAGGAGTACTGTCCCCATGTGGGGTGGTGAAGAACAGGAAAACCCTATTGATCAAGTGCTGCCTCATGAACCATTTATAATAAATATGTTAGGACAAGGCATCCCCACCCCAGCTTGCCTCATTCCCTGCCCTGATCCACCTACATTGGAACAATGTGGCAAGCAAGTTGCCTAACAGGGTTGTGGCGCAGGTTTGGTACAAGAAAGGGCCCTACACCAAATGTGTGTCAAAATATCATCCCTCTATGCCAAAACACTGGCAGAGAGGGACTGATAACCCCCCACCCCACCCCACCCAATGATCTGAAACTAATGTAGAGGCTGGAACGAGGTCTTCGTGCTAATGTTAAATGCTTGTAGGGAACGCTTTATTGTTTACATATTTATACAGAGCAATCGGCTTAGCGCTTATTTCTCGGCAGAGGTGCTATACTTCTATACTGACATATCCGGGTGTGAAAAACATGCTGCAAAGTAAGAACACTTTCAGAAATAGAAGCGTTAATAATTATTTTTGTTGATTAATGAAGTAAATGAACAAAGCAGAAATCTAAATCCCATCCATATTTGGTGTGACTGACTTTTGCCTTCCATCAATTCTTCTCAGTACACCTGAAGGCTAAGCTCACATCTGCGTTGAAGACTCCACCACAGATTCTGCCCAAAATCGGCAGAGAGAAAAGTCCTGCATCGAGAGCTTTTCTCTCTGCTGGTTTCAATATAATCTATATATGAGGTCTACATAGCCAGACCTGAATGATGGAGAGATCGGCACAAGTGTTAACCTAGTTGAAGACAGCTTTTGAAGGAACTTGGCAGGGAGGTTGTTCCCACGATCTTGGAGACCTAACCAGAGATCTTTTGTGGATGCAGGCTTGGTCCAATCCTTCTGTCTCTTCTGTAATCCCAGACAGACAGGAGGACATTGAGGTTATTGCTCTGTAGAGTCCATATAATCACTTCGAGGACTCTTCTTACTAATTTTATCTTGTTTTATATTCAATCAACCGCTTATCATTTTATTCCAGACACTTTATTACTCTGTTTTGCTCGATACTCGATACTAACATTATCCAGCCAGCCAGAGTCCAACAAAAGGAACCCAATGGACACGTTTAGCGGTTTAATCCAAAGGAACCCAATAGACAATTTAATAGTTTAATCTAAAAGAACCCAATGGACAAGTTTAGCGGTTTAGTCTATAGGAACCCAATGGACATGTTTAACGGTTTAGTCTAAAGGAACCCAATGGACAAGTTTAGCGGTTTAGTCTAAAGGAACCCAATGGACAAGTTTAGTGGTTTAGTCTATAGGAACCCAATGAACAAGTTTAGCAGTTTAGTCTAAAGGAACCCAATGGACAAGTTTAGCAGTTTAGTCTAAAGGAACCCAATGGACAAGTTTAGTGGTTTAGTCTATAGGAACCCAATGGACAAGTTTAGTGGTTTAGTCTATAGGAACCCGATGGACAAGTTTAGTGGTTTAGTCTATAGGAACCCAATGGACAAATTTAGTGGTTTAGTCTATAGGAACCCAATGGACAAGTTTAGCGGTTTAGCTTATACTTAGCAATAAACGTATGACACAATTACATGTGAATAAGGCCTATTTGATACCATATGACTTACTTTCCCATTATCTGATTACATTGCCTACACTAATATTAAACCATAACATCTACGAAGTGCGGAATTTCACAAGAACCTATCGATATGAGGGTTTTTTTTTTATCAGAAAGTTTTAGTGGTGTGCCATACTATGTTTCAGGAACCTAGGGGAGTTTAAAGTAACTTAATGGAAAAATATTCTATTTTGTTCCTTTCATGTACAGATGAAAAACGGTTTCTGTGTGAAATCCTGTGACAGTGTGCATGATACAGAATGGCAATATCTTGAGAATAAATAAATAAATAATTAAAAAGCAGATGAAAGTGGAGGACGTTCCTCGTGGGGCTCAGATTCAATCTCATTATATCCCATTCTTTTTTAGCCTTGATCCTTTTCATATGCTTCTGGCAATCTGTATGAATTTATCATGTTACAGCGAGAACTAATTATGAATGTCACCGCTTTAATGAAAGACATGGCAGCCCACTATTACTCTCCAGATACTACATTGCCTCCAACTTCTATGTAAGGGGTCACTTTAAAACAATGAATATAATCACTCGTATTGCTTTACATTTCCTTTTATTAACTCTACTTTTATTAGTAATTAGTTATTGAATCAGAAATATATAATAAATTACATTCCCCTATATCGTATGTGATGCCTAATAAAGCATAATCATATTCCAGGGCACATGACTCACTTATATAGTGGTACAATATAGGAGAACTTACGTCTTATATATGTAGATGCAAGAAATTGTAATAATACTAAAATATCTCGTTATTAGGGTGTAAATAGGGTCCGATTGGCCCAATAGGGTAATAGGGAATCCCCCAATGAGCTAGTAAAAGTAAAAATAAAAATATTCCCAAAAATCTCAGATTTTTTTGTCTTTGTTAGGCATCTCTCTAAAGCCACCTATGGATATTTACTCTTTAATTCAATATTCAATCATTAAAGAGCCTTAAAATATGACAAGGGAATTTAGACCAAGTCCAGTTACATAGTTACATAGTAGATGAGGTTGGATAAAGACATCAGTCCATCAAGTCCAACCTATAACCCTGCAATCCCCTACAGTGTTGATCCAGGGGAAGGCAAAAACCCCCATGAGGCTTATGCCAATTGCCCAATTTCAGGGGAAAAATTCCTTCCCGACTCCAATTGGGCAGTCAGTATAAAAACCCTGGATCAACATGTCCTTAAAATCTAGAGTCCATAACCTGTTATATTTTTCTCTTTGAGAAAGGCATCCAAGCCCTCCTTGAACCTGTTTAATGAATCCACCATCACCACTTCCTGGGGCAGAGAGTTCCAGAGCAGTTGGAGGAGTCTCGTGCTTGGCTAAAATCTCCAGTCTTGTTTAAAGGCTCTTCGTGTTACAGAATACTTATCTATTAGAGATGAGTGAACACTGTTCAGATCAGCCAATCCGAACAGCACGCACCCATAGAAATGAATGGAAGCACCTGTGATGCTGACTTTGCTGGCGGCCGGCCGGCATCACAGGTGCTTCCATTCATTTCTATGGGTGCGTGCTGTTCGGATTGGCTGATCTGAACAGTGTTCGCTCATCTCTATTATCTATAGGTTAATTCATGAAGACTGTTTTGTGGAGGAGAGCTAACTTGTATAACTTTTTCCCTTTTTACCTGTAAAGCAGGGTTTACATCTCTGCCGGAGTCTCCATTGAAGACTTTGTTACAGAAACTGATGAAAATTGGAGGACTTTTCTCTCCGCTGGTTTCATTTTTGAAACAGTATAGTCAATGGGGTCCACCAGTGTGTAACTGCCGAAGCTTAAGTCCGATACTTTGTCGATCGGTTCCCTCGGTGGACCTGAGTGACAGAGTGCACAGTGCTAGTGTGAACATAATGTAAGATGGTGGACTCTTCAAGGAGGAACCATACCAACTGAGATCTGTTAAGCTGGTGAACTTCTGTGATAATACGTACTATTCAGATTACTTTTGATTTATTTAGTTGGAATCAAAAGCGCCCCAAAAAACATACTTATTGGAAATGTGGTATTCACATACTTTAATGTCTAGGGTATGTGAACATTTTCTCCTATACACAAGTCTTGTCTCAGCTCAGCATGTTCAACCTTCATATATTATAATGGAGATACATCAGGAGATAAGAGGGATAAAACACCCTTCAACACACCTGATGACCTGATGGTGGGCACTGATACTTTGGGGAGATAAGACTTATCTTATATGTGATCCCCTGGTGGGGAATAATTCTAGAATATCTGCTAGGGGGTAACTTTTAAAAGTAGAAATTTAAGTGGAGATCAGGGTGTAGGGGTAATATTTCCCATTGTCTATGTATGTATTTTAACCCCTGGTGTGGAGCCATCTGTGGAATCTATGACATCAAAAATATAAACAGGGACCTAGATATAAGGAAAATCTAGCACTTGATATATTCAATGAGCTTCAGGTGGGGAATGGCTAGTGGCATTATTGAATAGGGGTTACCTGCATTAGTCAATATATAAAACAATATCCCGAGACTTGGGACAGAGCTTATATTGGCCACACTGCCATCAGCTACCAGAAATTATATTACCTTGAAGCTAGCAATAGTTATGCTCAGATGTATCATGTATGAAAATATGGCCATTGGAAGTACAAACTACCCGTACTGATAAGGGAGTCCCATCTACTTGAGTTCCGATCTACTTGAACTTGCCATATATATTTTAAGCCCTAACATGGGGCTTTACTGTATTTTCTGTTGCAACATTTACAAAGATATATTTAATAAAGGTTCTATTTTAGTATTTGCGTGCCATACCCCTTAGTTCATAGAACGAGAATAACCTTTGGGACCACATGATCAAACCCAACCAACACCAGTTCTAATTGGCTTACAGTTGTCCTTGGCTGGTATAGTCGGTTACTCTGGATCATTAAAAGTAGATCAATGACTAGGGTTGAGCGATTGTGTTCGGAAAAGATCGGATTGCGATCGGCGATCGAGAAAATTTCACGATCGCCATCGGAATTCCGAACACGATCTTTTTATGTGGGATCGAGATAGGTGATCTTTTCCCACAATGCATTGCTTAGCCTTCACACTGAGTATACGCTGTATACTCAGTGTGAAGGCTCCGCTGCAGTTCCATAGGAATGAATGGAAGCAGCCAGCACCTGCGCGCCGGCTGCCTCCATTCATTGGAATGGGAGGCTAAACTAAACATCTCTAGCAGCTACTTACCTCTAGAGATGGCTTCTCCGGTGCCCTCCTTCTTCTTGCCTCGCTGCCCCACCTCCCAGGTTAGTGTTTAAAGTGCTAGGTAGGTGGGGTTTGTGGCTTAGGAGAGTGTGGGCGGGTACAGGGCGGGGAGACGTGACATCTCCCCTCCCAGTACCCGCCCACACTCTCTTAACCTGGCAGGGAGGGGGCAGGAAGCAGCATGGAGCGGCAGCGAAGCAAAGAAGAACACCAGGCACCGGACCAGCCATCTCTGGAGGTAAGTGGACACCAGGGGGGACTAAGTAGCCAGAGGATTAAAAAAAAAATCCTCTGGCTACTTTCGTGATTCACTACACAGTGTGGATTCTAACAATTGTTAGATTCCATGCTGTATAGTGAATAGGATTGCTTTTAAAATCCGATCTCCGATTAATTAAAAAATCCCATTGACTTGCATTGGGATCGGAATTGGGACCGAGATCGGGTTCGAATGAAAAATGATCGGAAATCGGATTTTAAAATCGATCCTGAAAAGTCAAGATCGGCTCAACCCTATCAATGACCTATTTTCAGTAACATTACTAGTTTGAAAGATTTGTCTGAAAACAAATCCCAAAAGTTGTGGATTTGCCCCAACCTGAATTTTTTTTTTTTGATTTGCGATCTCTAGTTATAATGGTAAACATATCCAATGTCCCCTGAAGTAGATACAACTAAAACAGGCAATAGTTATTCTACGTTCATCCCAAGAGTGTGTCTATGCTAGCGAACCTTTATATTAGGTAGAAATGATTTGATATTACACAGTAGCTTTCAATGTCCAACCTCTGGACAGGTAGTGAGTAGCAAGTGGTTGGATCTAGAGGATTCTGCATTTGCAATCTGCTAAGTGGCTGACGTGCCTTTATAGTCATGTAGATATTGTTTCTTTTGTCCGTCCATCCTTACCACAGACAATAAACACATTGGAATAAATTGAATCATTGGTTGCAAAGACCAACTAGAAATAATTTTTCTGACCCTTAAGTGACTAGTATAATGCTAATGACTTCATGCACAAGCCCTTCCACATAATGAACAACTATCCCCATTTTCTTTGCCTTTAGCAGTTCCAGGAAAAGTGGATTTATATTCATCTTAGGGAAAGAAAAACTGCATTAATATTTGACGGCATTTAAACCCATTAGCAGGTCATTGCGAACATCGCCCATCTCTTTTACATTGCTAATTGAGGCAATGATAGCTAGGAATGCCTTGCGTGGTTTATCATTTTAATGTGATACAATTTCTGGAAATATGTAAATTTGTCACTAACAAGTTGTAAAAATGCGCAATAAACGGAAGACGAAGCTGTGTACGGCCTCATTCACATGGCTGTATTTCAGTTAGTATTTTGCATCAGTATTTGAAAGCTAACAGCGGAAGTGAGTCAAAAACATTTATATTTTTTGTAGGATCGTTTCTTGATTTTGGCTTACAAATACTGATGTAATATATTAACCAAAATACTGCCATGTGAATGAGGCCATACACAGCCTCATTTTGAGAGGGAAAAATTTACATGTTTAATAGGGTAGTAGCAAAGATGTAGCAGAGCCAAGTATATGGTAAAGCAGGGACGAAGCAGAAGAGTAGACAGACAAGTCAATGTACAGTAATGGAGATGTAGCAGAGTCCAGTATATGGCACAACAGGCAGGAAACTGAAGAGTAGATACTCTCTACTTTTCTTTTTCCTCCCTGCTATGCTGTATACTGGACTCTGCTACATCTCCATTACTGAACATTGTAGTAGTAGTAGCTAACATTGTTAGCTTTTCCCACAATGCTTGGCCAGTAGCAAAGCATTGTGGGAAATAACCTCTGACCTCGATCCCGCCAGAAAAGATCGGGATTGGAATTCCAATAGCGATCGTGAAATTTACTCGATCGCCGATCGGAATCCGAATTTTTCCGATCCCGATCGCTCAACCCTAATGTTTACGGGAAATACATCAAATTCCAATGGTACAATTGTGAATGTGGCTTTAGCATGATAAACCAGATTGGCATAATGGTAGAGGGTTTTGGATGAAAATCAAATTCCTGGTGGGTTTTAGAGTTTTAGCTACATTACACAGTTTTATTGAAGAGCTTCTATCTGTGACCTCAGTCCAAGTTGATGCTGAAGATTGGCCATACACACTAGATTTTAGATGGCCGTAATGTGGTCGTTCCATCAATTTTGGGATTCTTCGTTCTCATTATCCCATCACTACTATAAACTGCTTCATCTGGAGGGACAATTTAGATAAAGATCATACTAAACACTCTTATTTTTGGATGACCCACCAGAATAAAATTTCCAACGGAGCCAAATTATTTTTTACTCAGCCATTGTAAACGTTAGACTTTAGTTACTCGAAATGGTTTGATTTCAGTCAATAATCATTCATAAAAATACCTCGAACAACCATTCGCGACAACCAATGTCAATATTTGGTCCAAAAATGTGTTGGCAAAATCCAAAAAGTAGTTGGCCAAAAATAAGAGTGATCGGTCACATCATGGCCATGCAAAATCTAATGTGTATGACTAGCTTTAGGCTATAACAGTTGCAATATGAAGAACCAAACTGCACGATCAGGGGTCAGTTTAGTCAAAAATAATGTCAAAAACTCTTATTTCCATGGCAAAATTCTGGCCAAACAGCCGTTTTACAACCAGCCATTGTGAACAAGAGACTTCAGGGACCAAAAAATGGTCCTTATCAGTTAAAAATCATTCATAAAACTATCACAATTCTCAATGGTCAATGGCAGACTTTTATCTCCCAAAAATTGATCAGCCATGTTGGAAATTTTCAACTGCAGGTAAGATAAAAATAAGAGTGTATAGCAAGATCAACGACATCATGGCCAATCAAAGACTAATGTGCATGACCAGCCCTAGACTAGATTCACATCAGTCACATATGTCTGCCATTGAGTACTGGTAAAGAAACATGTAATGTATGTGATATAGATTTCATTCGTACAGTTATATTGACAATCATGGTTGAAATTGCCAGTATTACTGAGGGCAATATATACAACTCTATACTGACCATATGGATTCTGTAAGGACATGGGGGTGGTTATATTAGAAATATACGTCAGAGGAATGTCTCATTAATGATATAAATTAGCTTAACCTGAAAAAGATTGGACAGTCAAAAGTTTAATGTTAACCCGACATGCAGAATTTCCAACGTTAAGTAACCATCTGTATATAGTGCGTCAACAGATCCAACAGTCTCCATTCTAAGGCAATGGTATCTGGCAGGCAGAGTTCTGTCAACCCTGTGTCGGGATTTCCGTTTATAAGGGAAACCACAACACAGATGTGAACAGAGCCTTACGTGTCAGTACCAGCATGAAGATATTACAAACCACAGATAAACTGGTGCGGGTATACACAGGAACTCCATGCAGTTTACAGATAAATCTTAATAAAATGTCATAATAAACAGACGTCAGCTCACCACTATCTGTATATCAAGTATATCACAGATACACAGATATACAGTTAAATAGAGGAAGGCATAAGGGCAAGTGATGGCCTAAATCATGGAAGCCTGTATTTCTGGAGACGTCTCACGCGGTACTGATAAATTGTGCAAATGCGTGGGAGCAAAAACAAAAAAAAGGTGGTGGTCCAGTCTAGTAATATATAGACAGTGAATTGAGGTAGAGTGTTTTTTTCAAAGTTTTCTTTACAAATAATAATACATTTTATTTATATTGCACCAACATATTCCGCAGCGCTGTACAATTTGTAGGGTTCAATAATATATTTTATTCGCCAACATATTCCACAGCATTTCACAGGTTGTAGGGTTCAAGTACAGACAGAAAGATACAATACAGAGTAATAGGCACTACACACAATGGGACTGAGGGCCCTGCTCACAAGAGCTTACAATCTATGAGGTAGAGGGGGTGACACAAGAGGTGGCAGGGGCGGCATTGCTTATACAGGGGTCAGACAATTCTGTAATAGAGGTTACTGTCATTACACAAACATAAAACTTTAGGAGCCGTCACCAGTCATGACCTTTAACATGTGGATGGTGCTTGGACATATAAAGTTAGCCTGAAACGGCATCATATCATGTGGGGTAATGTGGGAGCGGGGACAGAGGAGGGTTTGTTTTAGGGATTCTAATTATGGTATGGAAGGGTTTACATTAGGAATTGTGATAGGCCTGTCTGATAAGATGTGTCTTTAGTTTTCGCTTGAAGCTGAAGAAATTGGCAGTTAATCTGATTGTCTGGGATAGAGCATTCCAGAGTACAGATGAGTGAGTAAGTATTTGATTGAATACTACAGTATTCAAAATACTCGTACTCAATCGAATACTGCTCCTATTCGCAGTAAAGATTCGATTCAGAACCAGCGTTGATTGGTCGAATACTGTACATTGTATAGCATTCGGCTAATCAACGCTGGTCAATGCATTCCTATGAGAAAAAGTCAGCTCCCGCATAATGCAAGCTGCCAACTCTCCCAACTAGCAAAGACGAGCCTGCTGCAGAACCAGAGTTGATTGGCTGAATGCTATACAGTGTATAGCATTCGGCCAATCGATGCTGGTTCTGCAGGATGAGTTCACATTAGTGCTTGCCTCCCATCTGGAAGGAGTCTGACCAGAACGGAGACCCGAACGCTAGTGTAAATCTGTATATAGTGTAAAGCGTCTCACTATAATAGCTGTGGACAGTTTAAAGTCATCGTAAGAAATGTAAATATCAGTATTGATGTTCCATATTTTCCATATTGTATTACAAAAAGTTGAACTAGTATATTCTTGCTGTGGCTCCCATAGAAGAAATCAAAGACTGAGTGACTGAGTGAAAAATAGATATTTGAGGGCTTCCGCTATCACTGATATCCCCATACATTTGAGTGTATTGAAAATTTGTAACTGGACATGACCTAATTTTGACATTCTTTAAAAACTGATAATCAAAAAATTGGCCATGTGCCTAGCCCCCCTTCGCATACATTGAATGTAATGTACTGTGTGTTGGCCGGTAAAATTTTTTTGCCATGGTTATCGCCACAGATCTGCCTGCTGATTATTTCTTTTCATTACGGCTATGTTCACACTGCTGTCGCCTTTCCAGTGTTATGATCTGTCAGAACAATTTTCTTTAATGCACTTAAATGACAAAATAAAGACGGTCCATCTGCTCTCCTTTTTTTTGCTGGAAAAATTATGCAGAGCAACGGACAAGAAATGGGAGTGTAGCCTGGAGACACCAGAATAAAGCTATGCAGAGAAAGACTATCCTGCAATAAGACGCGTTAATCTAGCCTTATTCCCATCCTATAAATGAATAGAATATTGTGAGGATAAGCTATCACGTTATGGTCATTGAAGTGCAACCTCTGTGCTCGCCACTGGTCCCTTTGGACAGCAGCTCTCTTGGCACCCGGGCCACACATTCTATTCTTATGGTGTTGTGCAGGGTCTCCAGCAGTTAGTATTACATGCCTGTGGTCCATTGCTTTGAAGACATTGGTTACATCAAAGTTATACGTTGCAATTTTTATATTGCGCTCCAGACTTCTGTATCCAGAGAGCTCTACATTATATCCATGGAGATGAAGAACATATAATGTAAAATACAGATAGGCTGGATACATTGATCCTCGGTGAACAGGAGTTATTTTAGTCAATCTGTTCAAGTATCTTTTTCATAGACAAAATTCCAAGTGTAGATTTAATTCAACTGTGCAATGACTTGGCCAAATTCCTGGAAACCTAGGATGTATTTTCCATCTGGAGACCAGTTTTAAGTTTTTATTGCAATATGGAGTGGGCAGAAGGGATGTCCTGGGTCCTCTGCTAACAGACAGGATCCAGACGAAGGAGAACGCCTTACAGTGAAACTCAGCCTAGTCTGTACATCGTACTAATAAAAAACTCTTATTAATAGGAAAATATATTTCATGTAATCCAGTGATGGATGGAAAACCCTAGAGCCGTGAGAATGAAGGGGCCACATCTGTGATGTAGCGCTGTGTAACCTAAATGGTATCCGTATATTATATCATATATAACATTACAACAGCATGACAATGTTAATATAACATATAAGTAACATTACTTAATAATATACTGTAGACTAACACCATAAAATATAATATACACATACATAACATGATGATCTCACATAATGTATATACAATGTATACTAAATAAGTCCATGTATTTCTCTGTACAACAGAACTCCCATAGAGTCTCTGCATAGGAAACTGCACTCAGCCCCATTCAAGTGTTAGACATGACCTGAGTGCTCAGCTCTACAATCAGAACCCATCATCAGGAAACCTAACACTACCAGTTTTTCTTTTGCTTAGTAATTTTTGCTGGGTTTTAGACCCTTTTTGCTATATGGATATGTGATACTGTAGTTTAGAATTGATTCATTGATTTATGGAGGCTATCTTGTATGTATTTCGTTTTTTTTTCTAGATGGATAAACTGATAGATATTATATAGTAGATACATAGATAGATATTATAATATACAATAGATCTATAATAGATAGCAATTATACTGTATAATACATAGATAGATATTATTTAAGATAGATAGATAGATAGATAGATAGATAGATAGATAGATAGATAGATAGGAGATAGATAGATAGATAGATAGATAGATAGATAGATAGGAGATAGATAGATAGATAGATAGATAGATAGATAGATAGATAGGAGATAGATAGATAGATAGATAGATAGATAGATAGATAGATAGATAGGAGATAGATAGATAGATAGATAGATAGATAGATAGGACAGGAGATAGATAGATAGATAGATAGATAGATAGATAGATAGATATTATATGATAGTTACATAGTGGATGAGGTTGGATGAAGACATCAGTCCATCAAGTCCAAACTATAACCCTACAATCCCCTACAGTGTTGATTCTGGGGAAAGGCAAAAAAAAACCCATGAGCTCATGCCAATTGCCCCATTTCAGGGGAAAAATTCCTTCCCAACTCCAATCTGACAGTCAGTATAAAAACCTGTTAGATTTTTCTCCTCAAGAAAGGCATCCAAGCCCTCTTTGAACTTGTTTAATGAATCCACCATCACCACTTCCGGGGGCAAAGAGAGAGAGAGAGAGTAGATAGATAGATAGATAGATAGATAGATAGATGGTAGATAGATAGCTAGATAGATAGATAGATAGATGGTAGATAGATAGCTAGATAGCTAGCTAGATAGATAGATAGATAGATAGATATTGTTTTTATAATGGTCTCTCATTCACTTACTTTTACTTATTAACTGAACACTAGGGTTGAGCGATTGGGATTGGAAAAGATCGGATTCCGATCAGTGATCGAGAAAATTTCACTACACAGCGTGGGGTCCAAAAATTGAATCAATTTTTGGACTACATGCTGTGTAGTGAATAGGATCGTTTTTTAAATTCGATCTCCAATTATTTAAAAAATCCCAATGACTTGCATTGGGATTGGAATTGGGATTGGGTTCGAATGGAAAATGATCAGAAATCAGATTTTAAAAACGATCCTGAAATTTCAAGATCGGCTCAACCCTACTGAACACTAAACAAGGCCAAATTTCAAGGGAAGTAAAAAAAATTATCAGTATATTTTTGCAATGTCAGTGTAAACCAGAGTACCCAGAGAAAACTACTCCACACAAACAAGGAGAGAACTTGCAGACGTCATGCAGATTCATTGGCTTGAAATCCAGGAGCCTAATGCTGCAAAGCAACAGTATTAACCACCGAGCCACCATGTATGGACAGAATATTTAGGTGGTAAGGGTAAGGGGATCCTGGAGAACCCCTGTTAATATTAGATGATATTTTTGCATTTCAATACATGTACTGTATAACAATCTGTATATGATGTAGCAAAGCTCCGTTCCTGTTCCTGCAGATATAACTACTCTCAATAGTGAAATTCTAACTAGAATTGGAAATTCATGTCTGACAAAATTGTGTTGTGCGCGTACAAGGGTCAATTCTATATTTGTAAAAAAAAATGTTGGCCAAAAGGTCGATTTTCCTGTGATCTTCCATTCCTCCTTGCTCGTTCCTATGTCTTCTTGATAAGAGATGCCCCAGGTGTCCAGTTTCTTTTTCTCTTTCACAAGTGGAACATTTTATATTGACCTTGGAACCATGAAAATTGTTAATGATGTATTTTATACCTGTTATTAGACCTCATAAGTAGCACGAGTGACAGAAAAGTATACAGTTGTGACTAGGGAAGGGATGGACCAGATGTCAGATTGGCACAGCTATTCATTAAGTTATTCTCAAATCTCTACAATATAATAATTATATTAATTTGCTTGATTGAGTCGCTGACACCTCATAACACGAGCCTTACGTGAATAGACACTCCAATATTGTTCTTAACTGATAATGGATTGCCATTTGTCATCTGTCCAGGATTCCAGTACTAAAGGATTGTACCTAGAGAATCGTCTGGCAGCTGCACGTGTGATGGGATCACATAATATAATATCCGGACATCATACTAAGCTAAACTCTTTCTATAGTTGTGAAGTGGTGGAGTTGAAGGAGTTGGCTCATAAAGAGGATCCATATCTACATGACATATGGACGACGTAGATAGTTCACAATCAGGACCTCTTTTAGCCAAAAGATGGAGCAGTTCTATTATGGTGGACCCAGCCTACCTCTGTATTATATGGGAAGGCTTTCATTTCAGTGGCTGGAATTGATACGCTACCAAAGTATTAGAACAATGGGCATTACTGGCAATAGATAGATTGGTGGAGATGGAGCCCCCTAGTCTAGTATCCGTTCCCATTCAGCCTAATGTAGAAAACAAGATGGCACTTTCTTACGTCAGGTTGGCTTACTTTTGTCTCAGAAGAAAATTTCCTGCATTCCTTCTTTGAGGGTTGGATGATTCCTATGATACTGCTAATTTGATCATTGAACCCATGGTTGGGCCAGAATTTATGGCTGCTATACAAGTAGAGGTGTTATTATCCACCAAGCAACCTAAGCAATTATGTGGGGCCTCAATGATTGGGAGTCTCCCACTGACCACATACCGACCATCAGTCACACTAAGGGTGAAGCAAACTTTGTGTTGAACACTAAAGGGGCAGTATCATAAAGGGGCCTCAGACATAGGTTTGCTTTGGACCCCATATATGACAAATTTGCCCTTGAGTACAGACTTTATGACTGAATGTAGCCTTATGATTCTACCACGATGATCAGCTGGTCACTAGGCTCTATTATTATAGGAGGGGTTCCATTTAGGATACAAAACAGTCTATAGGAATTTGTCAAAGGGGTGGTATTTTTTATGCTGGCTTGTGATGGTGGATCATGCATTGGCAGTAAATTCTACACCAGCTCATAGCTAGTGTAGATTTCAGGCATAATTGACACCAAAAAATGATATGTGACTATGGGGTGGCCAACCGTGTGGCTAAGACATACCTTCACCAAGACTCATTTTCAAAAAGTGGTGAGGGCAGTGTAAAAACTCTTCTTATAACAATGTTTGTCACAGGTATCTGTTAAAAAGTTGCAAACCTGAAGTGTATGAGCGGCATAACGGGATAATCTGCACGATTATCTTCAGACCTGACGTGAATCCTCACTGTATTACAATTGAATAAGGATCTTTTTTCTTTGCTTTTTTCATACTATGAAAAATTATGTCTGTGCTGGAGATTTAATAATCTATTTATTACTGACATGGATTAATTTATTATTGACATGAACTAAATAGAGTTAAACCATGTACAGGTCTACAGGCCAACCTATGGCAGCAATCCAAGCTTCAGCTGTGGATCATTTCCGAATCGTGACCATATGAATACATCCTGACACTGTTTGGTGACCTAAACCTGGTGTTAATTCAGATGTAAACACGGTAACATTGTCTCTAATCAAGTAAACTTGACTATAGAGCAGCCGTGTGTGACCTAGCAAACGCCAATAGTAGTCACCTACCTCTAGTATGCCCAATAGTATAGGAATAACAAATTCCACACAAATGACGTGAATCTTGAGTCTCGGTGACCATGGAATGGGTTACTTCCCAAATAATAATATACTTTCACCCACTTGCCACAAGAAGGATATATTTTGATGCTCTAACAATGTATTTTATCCCGACATGAGTGATTTCAGCAGATATTAATGCAACGTTTCAAGATGTTTCTCAAATCTCTGCATGGAGAAAGTTGGATTCATGTTCACACAAGAAGTGAGGCTGTTACTGATACATAAAAGTGGAACTCCCACTAAAATATATATTGTCTGGTCCATTACAAAAATATATGATGTAAATTGTAACGTGGGTAATCTTCTTACCAGTGGCTGTATTGTGAGTTATATGCTCCCTTCTGGTCCTTAGTTGTGTCATGTGACCAACATACTGTATCCAACTGACTCATGTCTCCTACCCAAGCCCTCAAATGGAGAGACACCTCATTTATTAAGAGGCACATATCTATTAGTACATTAGGCACATCTTCTGCTCAGGTCTACGCCAACTAGAATTGGTGCCATCTTCTGGATTATTCTACACCTGCAAGGCACGGGAGGCCACACTCCGACCACTAAAGTCGAAAAAATTATATTAGTATTATTGTATTATTGTAGGGACGTATATTATAGCCCATGCCTACTCGATTATCCTTATTTATTGATTGAACAAACCTTACAGATATATTTAATAGAGATGAGCGAACACTAAAATGTTCGAGGTTCGAAATTCGATTCGAACAGCCGCTCACTGTTCGAGTGTTCGAATGGGTTTCGAACCCCATTATAGTCTATGGGGAACATAAACTCGTTAAGGGGGAAACCCAAATTCGTGTCTGGAGGGTCACCAAGTCCACTATGACACCCCAGGAAATGATACCAACACCCTGGAATGACACTGGGACAGCAGGGGAAGCATGTCTGGGGGCATAAAAGTCACTTTATTTCATGGAAATCCCTGTCAGTTTGCGATTTTCGCAAGCTAACTTTTCCCCATAGAAATGCATTGGCCAGTGCTGATTGGCCAGAGTACGGAACTCGACCAATCAGCGCTGGCTCTGCTGGAGGAGGCGGAGTCTAAGATAGCTCCACACCAGTCTCCATTCAGGTCCGACCTTAGACTCCGCCTCCTCCGGCAGAGCCAGCGCTGATTGGCCGAAGGCTGGCCAATGCATTCCTATGCGAATGCAGACTTAGCAGTGCTGAGTCAGTTTTGCTCAACTACACATCTGATGCACACTCGGCACTGCTACATCAGATGTAGCAATCTGATGTAGCAGAGCCGAGGGTGCACTAGAACCCCTGTGCAAACTCAGTTCACGCTAATAGAATGCATTGGCCAGCGCTGATTGGCCAATGCATTCTATTAGCCCGATGAAGTAGAGCTGAATGTGTGTGCTAAGCACACACATTCAGCACTGCTTCATCAAGCCAATACAATGCATTAGCCAGTGCTGATTGGCCAGAGTACGGAATTCGGCCAATCAGCGCTGGCCAATGCATTCTATTAGCCCGATGAAGTAGAGCTGAATGTGTGTGCTAAGCACACACATTCAGCACTGCTTCATCAAGCCAATACAATGCATTAGCCAGTGCTGATTGGCCAGAGTACGGAATTCGGCCAATCAGCGCTGGCTCTGCTGGAGGAGGCGGAGTCTAAGGTCGGACCTGAATGGAGACTGGTGTGGAGCGATCTTAGACTCCGCCTCCTCCAGCAGAGCCAGCGCTGATTGGCCGAATTCCGTACTCTGGCCAATCAGCACTGGCTAATGCATTGTATTGGCGTGATGAAGCAGTGCTGAATGTGTGTGCTTAGCACACACATTCAGCTCTACTTCATCGGGCTAATAGAATGCATTGGCCAGCGCTGATTGGCCGAATTCCGTACTCTGGCCAATCAGTGCTGGCCAATGCATTCTATTAGCTTGATGAAGCAGAGTGTGCACAAGGGTTCAAGCGCACCCTCGGCTCTGATGTAGCAGAGCCGAGGCTGCACAAGGGTTCAAGCGCACCCTCGGCTCTGATGTAGGAGAGCCGAGGGTGCACTTGAACCCTTGTGCAGCCTCGGCTCTGCTACATCAGAGCCGAGGGTGCGCTTGAACCCTTGTGCACACTCTGCTTCATCAAGCTAATAGAATGCATTGGCCAGCGCTGATTGGCCAATGTATTCTATTAGCCTGATGAAGTAGAGCTGAATGTGTGTGCTAAGCACACACATTCAGCTCTACTTCATCGGGCTAATAGAATGCATTGGCCAGCGCTGATTGGCCAGAGTACGGAACTCGACCAATCAGCGCTGGCTCTGCTGGAGGAGGCGGAGTCTAAGATCGCTCCACACCAGTCTCCATTCAGGTCCGACCTTAGACTCCGCCTCCTCCAGCAGAGCCAGCGCTGATTGGCCGAATTCCGTACTCTGGCCAATCAGCACTGGCTAATGCATTGTATTGGCGTGATGAAGCAGTGCTGAATGTGTGTGCTTAGCACACACATTCAGCTCTACTTCATCGGGCTAATAGAATGCATTGGCCAATCAGCGCTGGCCAATGCATTCTATTAGCGTGAACTGAGTTTGCACAGGGGTTCTAGTGCACCCTCGGCTCTGCTACATCAGATTGCTACATCTGATGTAGCAGTGCCGAGTGTGCATCAGATGTGTAGTTGAGCAAAACTGACTCAGCACTGCTAAGTCTCTGCATTCGCATAGGAATGCATTGGCCAGCCTTCGGCCAATCAGCGCTGGCTCTGCCGGAGGAGGCGGAGTCTAAGGTCGGACCTGAATGGAGACTGGTGTGGAGCGATCTTAGACTCCGCCTCCTCCAGCAGAGCCAGCGCTGATTGGTCGAGTTCCGTACTCTGGCCAATCAGCGCTGGCCAATGCATTCTATTAGCCCGATGAAGTAGAGCTGAATGTGTGTGCTTAGCACACACATTCAGCTCTACTTCATCAGGCTAATAGAATACATTGGCCAATCAGCGCTGGCCAATGCATTCTATTAGCTTGATGAAGCAGAGTGTGCACAAGGGTTCAAGCGCACCCTCGGCTCTGATGTAGCAGAGCTGAGGGTGCACAAGGGTTCAAGTGCACCCTCGGCTCTCCTACATCAGAGCCGAGGGTGCGCTTGAACCCTTGTGCAGCCTCGGCTCTGCTACATCAGAGCCGAGGGTGCGCTTGAACCCTTGTGCACACTCTGCTTCATCAAGCTAATAGAATGCATTGGCCAGCACTGATTGGCCAGAGTACGGAATTCGGCCAATCAGCGCTGGCCAATGCATCCCTATGGGAAAAAGTTTATCTCACAAAAATCACAATTACACACCCGATAGAGCCCCAAAAAGTTATTTTTAATAACATTCCCCCCTAAATAAAGGTTATCCCTAGCTATCCCTGCCTGTACAGCTATCCCTGTCTCATAGTCACAAAGTTCACATTCTCATATGACCCGGATTTGAAATCCACTATTCGTCTAAAATGGAGGTCACCTGATTTCGGCAGCCAATGACTTTTTCCAATTTTTTTCAATGCCCCCAGTGTCGTAGTTCCTGTCCCACCTCCCCTGCGCTGTTATTGGTGCAAAAAAGGCGCCAGGGAAGGTGGGAGGGGAATCGAATTTTGGCGCACTTTACCACGTGGTGTTCGATTCGATTCGAACATGGCGAACACCCTGATATCCGATCGAACATGTGTTCGATAGAACACTGTTCGCTCATCTCTAATATTTAACTATTGCAAAGACTAGAGATGAGCGAACAGTAAAATGTTCGAGGTTCGATATTCGTTTCGAGTAGCCGCTCAATATTTGACTACTCGAATCGAATATCAAATCCTATTATAGTCTATGGGGGGGAAATGCTCATTTCAGGGGTAGGCAACGTTCCATCAAATTACACTTACCAAGTCCATGAGTGAGGGTCGGGCTGGATCCTCCGAGAAGTCTTCTCCGTGCAGCGTCCCCGCGGCATCTTCCAGCTCTGAATTCACTCTGCCAGGCATCGGGCCTGGGCAGAGCCGGCTGCGCATGTCCGCACTACAAGAAAATGGCCGCTTACAGTCAAAGCGGCCATTTTCTTGTAGCACGGGCATGCGCAGTCGGCTCTGCCCAGGCCCGATGCCTGGCAGAGTGAATGAAGAGCCGGAAGACGCCACGGGGAAGCTGCACGGAGAAGACTTCTAAAGGTAGGAGAAGAACCAGCGTTGATTGGCCGACTGTATAGCATTCAGCCAATTAATGCTGATTCTGCATCAAACTTTTCCATTCAAATAGCGAGTGGTACTCGATCGAGTATGAGTATTTCGAATACCGTAGTATTCAATCGAATACCTACTCGATCGAATACTACTCACTCATCTCTAGCAAAGACGAAAAATTGGCAGTCCAAGAGATTTAGACCAATTCCTGTCTTAAAACTAATGATGAATTCCTGCCAACATCTTAGAGACTCTTATAGACATGAAGAGTCTACAAATAAAATACTAATTGTTGGTCACATGACATAGCTGAGGACCAGAAGTAAGAGGATAAGTGACAATTACAGCCATCGGCAAGAAGATTACCTCCAACGCGTTTTACATTTCTAACAGGACAGAATAAAAAATAGTAGGAACACTAGAGTAATACTATGTATAAGGGACGCTCAGCCCAGGCAGCTATTGAATAAATCCGATCTGCATGTTAATAATGGGATCTGCAGATGCAGACTACGGCCTATGTGATAATTCACAGTAGCCTGAAATGGCACTCGGCACAGCAGGGTCTAGTTGTGCAGTCTTCATGCCGTATTTCCATTGCCACCCACTGTGCGTACCCCATAAATTAACTAAAGCTGATGCAAATGCATAAAAAATATAACCAAGAGGTCACTACACCAGTCTACGAATACGTCTTAAAAGCCTGGAAAACATGACAGTTTGTATCTGGAACCTCCACGCGCCGCGTTTTCTGAAGCTTTAGATCACAGACAAGACATCATCTGCTGAAAGACTTGTTAAATATGACTTTCTATTTCCTCACATGGCTGCACAGCCTGTATACACTACAATTGTTCAGCAATTCCCCGCACCAAGAAAGGCTTTATAGTCAGCAGTCATTTTATTTTACCTTTCATGGGGTGAACTGTAACCTCCGCAGACTTTGATGTAGATTTTCTTTTAAAGACGTCGTGTTCGCCTTGATATTTTAGTGGTGACAGATTTAACCTCTCTGCAAATGAGCAATGCGGAAAACACTGTTTTCTATAGTACAAAGTGTCTGCTCTATTTTAGATCCACTTATACTAATGTTTCTGGGTATTTTATGGTCTGGTTTATGTAGTTCTGAATGTAAAATAAAAAATAAAAACATCTATAGGTCGGAGTGGAGAGGATTGTGAATGCCACTTATTGGGGTGACTGGTTCAGGGACGTTATTTCAGGGTTTTTTATGGTGCGTTGTATTGTTAGGCAGTCATTCAAGGATTAAAAAATAGATTAAATTTTTTTCCATTCAGGAGTTTAGAAATTAAATGGAAGTCGCTCCTATAGAATAGAGTTACCAGATATTGTCATCAGATTTTGCCACTTTTTTAGCTCAGACCTGTGAACAGCCAGTTCGAATAGTGTTCGCTCATCTCTAATGCTAACCACCGAGCCACCGTGTTGCCCCTCAAGTCCCTGATATTTTTGGACGACCACTAGTAAAAAATATCCCGCAGGGCCTAATAATTTTTGGCAGATAAATTCCTTCAAGGTCTATAATCAATCATTACCAATTAGGTTTTTAACCAATTTACTGCCAACTGACTTCCTTTAAGGTGGTCATTTGCGTTTTTGGATGGTGATGCCTTTTTGGTTGATGATCGGTTTTAAGAAAAATGCAACAAATATCCGTTGACCATGGCAGAAATAATAGCCAAAACCAGATCAGTTAATGGCTGTGATGGAAATTTTCGGCTAGCCAGAAAAAGGAGTATTTTGCACGATCCTTCATCAGCCAGAATACGTAGATTCTTTGGCCAGATTTATTATGTCTTGTACGTCAGTTTATTCCATTGGAGTCAATGAGATTCATCTATTGTTTAATGACCCATTAAAAACAGATGCAATACAGACCATCAGGCCATCAAAAATGGAAAAACTGAATAGAAAGGAAGGTAAACGGTCATCAAAAACACTCTCATAGCCATTTTTAACGGATTTTAGATATGGTGAAAACAGCAATGAAGAATAGACCCATTTCCACGGATCCCTTGAAAATGAATGAAAATAGAACACAATCCGTTTTTAGATGATGCATTAAAGTGGACCGAGAAAAATGGTCATAATGAATGAGACTGAACGTGATGCAGTCATGTGATGGCTGTTAAAGGTCGGGGGTCCCACCTGGTGGAAAAGCTGCGGATTGTCAGAAATGCTGCGGCAACAACCATGGCGTTTTATAGACACTGCAAAGTGAATGAGATCTTAGTGAATTCCATCCATATATTGCAGAAAAATACGTGCAGTGTAAACACTTAAGCGGAAACTTAATCCATTAAAAAAAAAAAGTGTACCTACAAAAACCCGCGAGCCCCATAGACTATAATGGGGTCCGCCGGGTCCTGAAAAATGTGGCATGATGGACAGAATGCCCAAATGGGCATTGAGAGCAGGTGTGAGCCTAGCCTTAACCAAAATGTATCTATAGTAATGCTGTGTACAGATGACTGCTCTGTACTATCATTGCTCTGTATGGCACCAAATAACGGAATCTTTTTTCATAATGGCATCAATAATATGACATCTGATCAATCCAAAAATGTTATTTCTGTACAATTCATAGTCAATGCCCTTCCACTGCTATGAGTGCGGCCGTATGGCTCTACAGGATCACAGTATGGCCATGTCCCTTATACAGCCTAATCCTACATTTATCGAGGCTCAGCCTATATGATAGAAGGGCTAATAAAATTAATACCGAAGAACAAATAACACAACTCTTTGGCAATGATTATAGATTTTGGAGCCTTCATTGTGTAAATGGCTAAGATTGATTTGGATGCTGAATACCACCCATAATTTTTCTAGCGCGGGGGTCAGACGGGCAGCTGCAGAAAGAGCCGGGCTAATTATGAGAATTCTCTGCTCGCTAATAGAATCGCTCTCTACGAGCAGCAGCTGTGTGTTTGCTCACGCAGATTATTAATTTCAGCCTTGCCTCAGCTGTGAGTGCGTGCGGCATGGAAGGCCATCCTCTGATAGAAGTGTCACTTATCATCACCCAATCACTGCCTGCACAAAGGGGGGGGGGGGGGGGGGGGGAATACAGCAACCAAAAAAAAATAAATTTCGACTACTTTTTAATCACAGGTGTATAAAGATTTTGCATCTACTTCGCAATTCAACCTCTCAATCCTTAACAATTAAATAGCAATTTTGGAAGTCATTAATCTGTAGGCAACCTTGTGAGATCTAATTCATACCTGTCAGCGGCAATGGACAGCAGCTAATATGAAAGTAATTGCAATAGAAGTCTGCCTTCCCGCTTGATATCGTGCTTTTACCCGGAGACTTTGCCGATTGCGTTGTCAGAACGCGCGTTGAATTTTGTACTCACTGTACCATCTATGAGTGCTTAACCCTTACTGGCTCAAAACGTCAGCCTGTACAGAAATATGGCATAAGCCGAAGGTAAAAGGCATTACAAACTACAATTATAAGTTAGGCTATGTTCACACATCTGTGTCCACCCGGGGTAGAGTGCATCTGATATCATGGACAAAAAAGTACTACAAGCCAAAATTTTTCATCCAGTGACAATGGGGGATAATGACCATCATTATGGTCAACGGGGTCTCTTTCGATGACTGGAGGGACCATTTTTCTTTGACAGATCAGATGAGCTGACTAAATGATGCAGATGTGAAGACGCCCTTAAAATAAAGCCTCTTCAATGGCCTGGTTCACATGTATAGTTCATTCCCAATATCGGGAACTATATTTCTAAATCCACAATGTATTTTTTTATCTACAGAAATACCTGAACACCCAGCCAATGAGGGTGATATATTCTTCTCGAGTATTTCCAATTATATCTGTTCCTGGAAAGTTGGGTGACTACCAATATTTGCCATTCAAGACTACTGAATGGCAAATTTATGTTAAATAATTTTTTGCGCAGATCTGTATTGATTTCTATGGGTTGGCCAGAGATTGCACCAGCTGATGCCTCATTCATAGAGAGGATTCAGAGGAACCCTCTCTACCCCATTCTCTTGATCACTGGGGGTCCCATGCCATCTGGCACTTATCCCTTATAGTGTGTATAGGTGTATGTAGGGGCACAACCCACAACCCCTTTAATGCTATTTCCATTAAAAATGTCAATTGAAATAAAATGAAAGTTACATTGTATTGCCCTGTAAAGTTTCAGAATCAGAATCCATGATGAAAATCTAATGGATTCCATTATACTCTTTGGGCTTTGTCAGGCACTGATCCTGTCTATTATACAATGGAGTTTTGGCTTCTATTATACACTCACCAGCCACTTTATTAGGTACACCATGCTAGTAACGGGTTGGACCCCCTTTTGCCTTCAGAACTGCCTCAATTCTTCGTGGCATAGATACAACAAGGTGCTGGAAGCATTCCTCAGAGATTTTGGTCCATATTGACATGATGGCATCACACAGTTGCCGCAGATTTGTCGGCTGCACATCCATGATGCGAATCTCCCGTTCCACCACATCCCAAAGATGCTCTATTGGATTGAGATCTGGTGACTGTGGAGGCCATTGGAGTACAGCGAACTCATTGTCATGTTCAAGAAACCAGTCTGAGATGATTCCAGCTTTATGACATGGCATTGCATTATCCTGCTGAAAGTAGCCATCAGATGTTGGGTACATTGTGGTCATAAAGGGATGGACATGGTCAGCAACAATACTCAGGTAGGCTTTGGCGTTGCAACGATGCTCAATTGGTACCAAGGGGCCCAAAGAGTGCCAAGAAAATATTCCCCACACCATGACACCACCACCACCAGCCTGAACCGTTGATACAAGGCAGGATGGATCCATGCTTTCATGTTGTTGACGCCAAATTCTGACCCTACCATCCGAATGTCGCAGCAGAAATCGAGACTCATCAGACCAGGCAACGTTTTTCCAATCTTCAATTGTCCAATTTCGATGAGCTTGTGCAAATTGTAGCCTCAGTTTCCTGTTCTTAGCTGAAAGGAGTGGCACCCGGTGTGGTCTTCTGCTGCTGTAGCCCATCTGCCTCAAAGTTCGACGTACTGTGCATTCAGAGATGCTCTTCTGGCTACCTTGGTTGTAACGGGTGGCTATTTGAGTCACTGTTGCCTTTCTATCAGCTCGAACCAGTCTGGCCATTCTCCTCTGACCTCTGGCATCAACAACGCATTTCCGCCCACAGAACTGCCGCTCACTGGATGTTTTTTCTTTTTCGGACCATTCTCTGTAAACCCTAGAGATGGTTGTGCGTGAAAATCCCAGTAGATCAGCAGTTTCTGGAATACTCAGACCAGCCCTTCTGGCACCAACAACCATGCCACGTTCAAAGGCACTCAAATCACCTTTCTTCCCCATACTGATGCTCGGTTTGAACTGCAGGAGATTGTCTTGACCATGTCTACATGCCTAAATGCACTGAGTTGCTGCCATGTGATTGGCTGATTAGAAATTAAGTGTTAACGAGCAGTTGGACAGGTATACCTAATAAAGTGGCCGGTGAGTGTAGGATCAGAACTAAGGAAGAAACAACACAGATGTAAACTATGCCTATACCAATACCTATAGCAAAAAGATACTACATGGGGGTAAAGTCTCACTCTTCATAGCCAAAGCTTGCATCCCTTAAGGTAGTATGTACCTTACATACAATGTATGTACAATAAAGTCTACAGGATTTTATGTCCTCCCTCCAACCCAAAAACATTCAAGGTTATTATTTGCCTCTACCTGCTGAGGAGGCTGAGGGCCTTCGGAGTCCAGGGGCCACTTCTTAGGGCCTTCTTCAACTCTGTGCTTGCTTCAGTCATCTTTTTTGGTGTGGCCTGCTGGGGAGCAGTATATCAACCAGGGACAGAAATAACCTTGACAGGCTGATCAGAAGGGCCAGCTCTGTCCTGGGGAGCCCCCTGGACCCAGTACAGGTGGTGGGTGACAGAAGGATACTGTCCGTGGTGAGCTCCATGCGGGAGAACAAATCCCACCCCATGTATGGGACCTTGATGGGACTTGGCTGCACTGTAAGTGACCGTCTGCTTCACCCCAAGTGTGAGAAGGAGCTATCGCAGGTCCTTCCTTCCAACCGCGACCAGGCTGTACAATCTACATCAGACCAAGCGAAGACACTCCGCACAGAGAACTAATGATTATGATTATGGAGTCTTCCTTCTTTCTTCTTCTGTTCCTTAGCTGCTATGGACTCCTAGTATATCTTCTCTTCTCAGCATATGGGTGTCTATGTCTGTAATATATTACTGTGTATTATCCTGTATCTGTATTACTATGCTGCTGTAACATACTGAAATTTCCCCACTGCGGGACTATTAAAGGATTATCTTATCTTTTGTCCATTTGTGTTCTTTTAGTTGGGTTGTTCATTGTTAGCTCCATTAAGGCCTGAACCTCTTACCTCTTACCTCTGAACCTCTTACCCTAGATTCACATGATTTCCATCCATGTGTTCATTGGATTTACCATCCTGACCATGTCGGGTTATGGACTCCGAGCAGTAAAGATATCTATGATGCAAGGCGTCCCTGCCTCCATGTAATCGGTTCGGGACAGTATATTGCTGGGGTGCAGGGACTCCTAACATCATAGATAACTATACTGCTAGGAGTCCTACTCCTGATATAAAGGTCCGGCCATTAAATCTGGTCAACCTATGGACTGATTTGCACCAAAACATTGTGACTTTTTGTTTTCTGTGCAGACCCATGCTACATAACGAAAAAGGGAGAACAGGGAGCTATCAGCGCAAATGATGCAGGAAATGTATGCCAGCTATTATCTGGCATAGGTGGTCTTCCAGGCCCATGACCGGTGGAGGGTCCACCTCATTTTTGATTGTTACAAACAATGTCAGTCTTTATAAATTTCCCACGATTAACTTGGCAAGGTTGCATATGTTAAAATGGAGCCGCACTCGCTATGTTTTCACATATAACTTGACCGTGAACATCAGTAAGGTGAACAGAGCCTTAGCATAATTGGAGTCTACAGAAAAGCTAAACTCTTCTATGTTAATTGCAATTTCTTTTGTTCAGTGGGGCAAAAGTCATGGCGGCTAACTAATTGTTCTATGAGGGCTTCACTTAACACGTGTGTATGTGTGTACGTGTGAATGTGACCATCTGTGGTAAGAAAATTAGATTGTAAGCTCCAGTGGGGCAAGAATCATGCAAATGAATAAATTATCTGCACGGTGCGTAATATACAAGAAGATACAATATAACGATAATATAATTATACGGGTTCTGCTCATTAATGCAAATTCTCAGGTCAATCTGTAGCCTTGAGACATCATGAATTTCTTCTATGCCATTACTATGTCACTTACTAGTTCCGATAAAGCAGATCTGAAGTTAGAAGAGAAGATCTTTGCAGTAGATAAGTAATTTTTATCACTGGAGCCCACAAGAACATCTGTCAGGCGCGATATCCCCTGGGTGGCGGTAGAATATGTGACGTTAGCTTCACAGGTGTAAAGGACTCATTATTCAGGTATGTCAAGAAGTGCTTGAAGTTTTCCCCGCGGACCTCTGAAGACTATTCAAATGATCATAATTCAGCAGGAAAAATCAAGTCATGTAAAACTTCTTCCACTTGGGTGTAATGACTTAGGAGGATGGTGTTCTTTCTGACTTTCTCTGTTGGGCTGAACATATCATTTATCCCTCCGACATCAGAGATGATGGATTATATAGTGCGGTATAGTTCTATATGTCATGCAGGTCACATCTACTACAGTGTTGGCCAAAAGTATCGGCACCCCTGCAATTCTGTCAGATAATACTCATGTTCTTCCAGAAAATGACCTCTGAGGGAGACCACGCTTTCTTACACTGGGCCCTACATTATGCTGCAAAATTTGTTGGTCGTCTTCAGACTTCATAATGCCATGCACACGGTCAAGCAGTCCAATGCCAGAGGCAGCAAAGCAACCCCAAAACATCAGGGAACCTCCACCATGTTTGACTGTAGGGACCGTGTTCTTTTCTTTGAAGGGCTCTTTTTTTTTCCTGTAAACTCTATGTTGATACCTTTTCCCAAAAAGCTCTACTTTTGTCTCATCTGACCAGAGAACATTCTTCCAAAACGTTTTTGGCTTTCTCAGGTAAGTTTTGGCAAACTCCAGCCTGGCTTTTTTATGCCTCTGGGTAAGAAGTGGGTTCTTCCTGGGTCTCCTACCATACAGTCCCTTTTCATTCAGACGCCGACGGATAGTACAGGGTGACACTGTTGTACCCTCGGACTGCAGGGCAGCTTGAACTTGTTTGGATGTTAGTCGAGGTTCTTTATCCACCATCTGCACAATCTTGCGTTGAAATCTCTCATCAATTTTTCTTTTCCATCCACATCTAGCCACAGTGCCATGGGCTTTACACTTCTTGATGTCACTGCGTACGGTAGACACAGGAACATTCAGGTCTTTGGAGATGGACTTGTAGCCTTGAGATTGCTCATGCTTCCTCACAATTTTGCTTCTCAAGTCCTCAGACAGTTCTTTGGTCTTCTTTCTTTTCTCCATGCTCAATGTGGTACACACAACGACACAGGACAGTGGTTGAGTCAATTTTAATCCATTTCAACTGGCTGAAAGTGTGATTTAGTTATTGCCACCACCTGTTAGGTGCCTCAGGTAAGTAACAGGTGCTGTTAATTACACAAATTAGAGAAGCATCACGTGATTTTTCAAACTGTGCCAATACTTTTGTCCACCCCCTTTTTTGCTGTGGAATTATATCCAGTTTGGCTTTTTGGCAATTCTTTTTGTGGTTTTCCATTGAAGACAAATTAAATGAAGATATTAATACCAAAGAATTTGTGATTGCAATCATTTTCTGGAATAAAATGGAGTATTATCTCACAGAATTGCAGGGGTGCCAATACTTTTGGCCAACACTGTATATGGCTGCAAAGATACCAAAAACTATTTAAATTAATGGAAAAAAATCTATGAAATAGACATTTTATAAGTAATATGGTGATTGTATCCAAGGAAACATGACCCGTGCAATAAAGTCAACGCGTTAATTCCGGTGAATGACATGAATATCAGAAAAGGCTGGCAGGATTGATTTTTCTTTCAATTTGCTCAATAGTAGCAATTAATAAAAATGAAAATAATAATTAAACAAATATAATTACAATAATAATAATAATAATAATAATAACAATAATTACAACAGTCTACAACATCTGCCAATCTGTGTTATGCCCTATCCTATAAATAGCGGATCTTAATAGATCCTTTAGGTTATGACCCCGCATAGCAAAATGCAGCTAAAAAAACACAACAGAATAAAATGCAGCAAAAACACATTGTGTTTTTTCTACAGCATTTTTCATTGGGTTTTTGCTTGGTTTTTCTCTGCAGTTTTTCTTCCCTTATTAAATCTATAGGGAAAAAGATCATGTTTCTGCAGCTTAAAGAGGATCTTTCACGTCCTCGGACACATGCGGTGTAATACACCATTAGAAAGCTGAAAGTGCACTGAATTCCCGTTCTGTGCATCCCTCCTCATAGTACTGTGTGAGCGGTGAGGAACGCGGCCCCCCCTACCCCCAGTACTCGTCTATGGATGAGTACTATCAGCAGGGGAGGGGGGCATTCCTCACCGCTATCACAGTACAGCGCTATAGACGCTACTGTGAGGAGGGATGTTCCTGACTGACTGTCAGGAACGTCCTTCTGACTCTGAAGAGCTGCAGTACTGGCACCGATAGCTCTTCACCGGGGGCACAGAACGGGAAATCCGTATTACACTGCATGTTACTGAGGACCTGAAAGTTCCTCTTTAAATTAACATGCTGAGTTTTTCATAAATACACAATTTTTTGAAAATACAGCTTTTCTTCTTTTCTTTTTTCTGCAATGTGTGGATTCGATTATCCAGAATTTCCTTCACTTTGCTGAAGTCACCCCTGGTAAAATTCCTCTGTCAGATGGCATGTCCACATCTGGCTCCTATCTTTCTTCGCTGTACTTCCACCAGATGAATCAGATGTACCCGGTTACAAATTGAATGCGAGTGAATTTGTCCGATTCTCTCCATTCATGTCTATGGAAGTTAAGGAATTCTACGAACTTCGAGGTAGCTCGTTTATTTCTTATCCAGATACTAGAATGGGATCACTCAGCATCAACAACCTGCTGCAGGTGAGGGAAGCCATATTGGTTTTAAAAGACTCCCCAAGGATAAGCCTCCATGTAACGAAACGCAGGTAAAAAAAAAAAAAATCAGCTTTTTTCCTTCCCGTATTAAATCCATTAAATTCTGCAGCTAAAATATACATGTTGGGTTTTTGGAAATGCAGATTTTTCTGCAGATCTTTTTTAATGCAACGTGTGGATGAGAAGAATCGAAATCTCATTCACTGCGTTTTCACAATGTGGCTCTTTAGCCTAAGGCAGTTGCATGTAGGACAAAAATGCATATGGGTAGGAAACAAAGTGTGTATTTAATAGGTCGCCTTACCTTGCCCAAAGATATTAGGGTGCAGGGGCGTAACTACCGGGGTAGCAGCAGTAGCGGCTTCCACAGGGTCTAGGACATCAGGGGGCATGGAGGCAGCCGCTACCGCTACAGATTTTCTTTTTTAATAAGCCATTATCTGCTGAAGTAACTCCAACAAGTAAAGGGTCCTGTTTACTTACCAATCCTGGCTCCTGCTCACGGCCGCTGGCGTTTCTCCTTCTTCAGAGATGGCTGTGAGCAGAAGCTGGGATGGGTAAGTAAGGCCGTGGACCTGCGATCTCCACAAAAGCCACTATCTGGGGTCTTTTCAGAACCCCAGAGTATAATGATCAGAGGCGCAGGAGAGGTGAGAAAACAGAAAAAAAACACTGTTACTTACCTCTCCTGGTCTCTGCCAGTCTTCAGGCCTATTTGGTGACGTCTCTTCCATGATTGAAGATGGCTGACATCAACCAGGAGCGTGCAGGAGCCCAGGAGAGGTAAGTAACAGTGTTTTTTTTATGTTTATATCTCTGATTATTATACTTTGGGGTCTGAAAAGAATAATGCGGGGGGGGGAGGGGACATCACTGTTAGGGTGTGATGGTATAATCCTCCGCTAACAGGACACCCCTTTGTTAATGGTCAATCCAGAACCTTTGGGACAATTCCACCACATCAGAGACAGTCAGTAAGTAAGCCAATGGCTAGTACAGTTCCTCTGCCCTGTGTATGGAGAATAATAATAGCCGAGGGGCCCTTTTCCAGATTTTACACAGGGGCCCGGGCTCTTGACGTCTCTCCTCTACTTGCTAGCACTGAATTAAGCATTTACACATCATTATGTATAGGATTTACACAATAGAACTTTTAGCATAGTGTCTCTGACTGCTTCGTGTAACATCTATAGATTTTCTACATTAAGAATCATTCTGAATAATTAATGGAGCCGGTAAAGTAAAAGTATATTTTCTATGAAAAGATGTGAGGTAAGTGATTGTAATTGATGTGCGGGGAGCGTCAGTATCAGGCGTACATGCATTACCACCACCGTATGCAATTATCTACTCAGCCCGGACCCATTAGCATTATTTCCCTTTTTGATCTGTAAGTATTTAGAGCCATTAGAAAATAATCTAAAGTGAACCATTTGCTGAATAAATTTTAATGTGCATGGCACCGGCTTTTTATTTTTATTTTTATTTTCATTAATGGCCTATAAATTATGACTGTCCTATGGAAAGAAGCAGAATGATGGTGATGGAGAAATGGAATGGAAAGAAAATTATCTTGAAAAGGTCAGGTCTCCTGTCAGAGCGTCTTTATGCACAATTAAAAACCAGCCATGAAAGGGGCTCTATAATCAGCTTGATGAATATGCATAATGTGGGGGGGCGGGGGTGGGGGGGACGGGCCGTACCTATGTGGGACTTGTCTATGTGATACTAGTCATTCCTCTATGTCAAATCTATCTATCTATCTATCTATCTATCTATCTATCTATCTATCTATCTATCTATCTTCTATCTATCTGCAGTATTTATCTATCTATCTATCTATCTATCTATCTATCTATCTATCTATCTATCTATCTATCTATCTATCTGTAGTATCTATCTATCTATCTATCTATCTATCTATCTATCTATCTATCTATCTGCAGTATCTATCTATCTATCTATCTATCTATCTAATATCTCTATCTATCTATCTATCTATCTATCTATCTATCTATCTATCTGCAGTACCTATCTATATCTATCTATCTATCTATCTATCTATCTATCTATCTATCTATCTGTAGTATCTATCTATCTATCTATCTATCTATCTATCTGCAGTATCTATCTATCTATCTATCTATCTATCTATCTATCTATCTATCTATCTATCTGTAGTATCTATCTATCTATCTATCTGCAGTATCTATCTATCTAGCTATCTACAGTATCTATCTATCTACAGTATCTATCTATCTATCTATCTATCTATCTGTAGTATCTATCTATCTATCTATCTAAAGTATCTATCTATCTATCTATCTATCTATCTATCTACAGTATCTATCTACAGTATCTATCTATCTATCTATCTATCTATCTGCAGTATCTATCTATCTATCTATCTATCTATCAATATCTATCTATCTACAGTATCTATCTATCTATCTATCTATCTATCTATCTATCTACAAAAATAGTTGTACAGAGCAGCACCAAAAAAAAAAGACCTGACCCGGTCAGTGGGTGCAAGTTCCAAGTGATCAGGCATATGACCACATGTAGATAATGAAGCAAATGAACAGCACTCCAAATATAAATTTAAAAAAGGTGAAGATTTATTCCATTCCATTGCTATGGAATAAATCCTCACCTTTTGTATTATTTTTGGAGTGCTGTTCATTTGCTTCATTATCTATCTATCTATCTATCTATCTATCTATCTATCTATCTACATAGAAGAAAATTCAGACAGCACCTCCCTATGTGAACAGGTGCAAGCTACCGTGGCAAAATACATTAAAAAAAAAAATAAAATAAAATAAAAATATAGCAGCACTCTGACACAGCACAAAGGCCATAAGGAACAAAGAAAAAACTGCATTACAGCTATACAAATACTATAAACTAAATATATAAATAAATTTGAGGTTGTTTGTTGTACATATTTGATTAAACAGTAGCAAGCCCTGTACCTGCCCCGACAAGGCGACCTCATTAAGGTAGGACCCTACACTTATACCTCTCCTGGATCCTAGTATGGGAGAGGTATGTCATTGCCCTGTGTTCACGCTGCACACCCATACCTTAATGAGGTCGCCTTGTCGGGGCAGGTACAGGGCTTCCTACTGTTTGATCAAATATGTACAATGAAGAACCTCAAATTTATTCACATATAGTCAGTTTTGTAGTATTTTTATAGCTATAATGCAGTTTTTTCTTTGTTCTTTATGGCCTTTGTGCTGTGTCAGAGTGCTGCTATATTTTTTGGTTTCTATCTATCTATCTATCTATCTATCTATCTATCTATCTATCTCTCTATCCAGCTATCTATACAAAGAAAGTCCAAAGCAGCACAAAATGTAAATACTATGGTTGGGTGCAAATTCATTGGTGAGGGAATCATCCACCAAATATAAATAAATGAAAAGAAGGCACTCCAATAAGCAAAAAATAAAAATTCAACCTTTATTCTATCATCTATCTATTTATTTGTAAGGGAATTGCTAGAAAAGCAACTCCCTAGCTGCTGGTGAATCCTGAGGGGAAGAGCAAAAGAGACAGTGAGTCCTAAGCTGAACCCACCGCTTCCCCTAACTGCTTGGCGGTCCTATCCTATGTGATAGGCGACAACTGGTCAACGGGCCCTTCCTATATATATGACCCCACAGAATGAAGACAAGACATACAACAACAAAGGGAGGTCAGCTAGTCCGGTAACAGTCGAGCAGCACAGTACAGAATCAAAATCCAAGAGAATAGGCAAAGGGTAAGCCAGAGGTCAAGAATAGAATACAAGTAGCAACAGCAAGAGAAAAGCTAGCACGCACGAGGCAATAGCAAGCACCAATATGAATGTGAGCCAAGAATAAATAGGGAGGAAGAATTCGCCCTGGACTTGAATGGAGAGCAGGCTGTCAATCACATAGGCAAGGCTAGAATTAACTATTTGATGATCAGAGGTAAACAAGGTGCAGGAGATGGGTGTGGTAGAAATTCAATTACAGAGATAGACAAAATAGTTGTGTTCATACAGTGCAATGAAAAACTGTAAGCCAGGAATCAAACTGCAGACGCCTCCTGCATCGCAGCACGTGAGTGGAAGGTGGCGCAGAGACCCGAACAGGCAGAGATGTTACGTTATCATTATCTAACATATCTATCTATTTATTCATTCATTCATTCATTTATTAATTTATCTATCAGCTAGCTAGCTATCATATATCAATCTATCTGCTCTCTATCACATCTATCTATTTATCTATCTATATATTATCTATTATCTGACTGTCTATCAACCTATCCATCCATCTATGATTCTATCTACGGTATGTATCTGCTCTCTATCATATCTATCTGTCTATCTATCTATCTATTTGTCTATCTATCTATTCATCATTCTATCTATCATCCATGCATCATCATTTAACCTTCATTACCTAAAGGAGCTTCTACCACCAGCACCCCAAAGCACCTATTTCTACCACCAGCACCCCAATTCACTAACATTACCTGGGAGACTAGATAAACTGGGGTCAACGTCAACCCAACACACCACTGCAGGCTTACAAGAGGTTTGGTGAGAAGAAGACAGCGGCCAATGTGACCATAATTGTACCCAATACTTTGGATGCTTCCCTCTCTACTTCTTCATCTCGTGGGTCCTAAGTTGTTGCAGCAGAAGAAAGACAGTGAAGAGGGTGGAAGACAAATGAGAAAAATGGGCAGAAAAGGAGAAGACAAAGGATAAACAAGTAATGTATAAAGAGAAGGAATAATAAAAAATAGAAAGACATAGAAGGTGATGGAAGTGAAAATATATAATGATAATGCAAAGAAGGAACAGAAGAAGAGGGAGGAGGAAACAGAGAAGTAAAAAGAGAAGGGAAGGAGGAATATTGGGAGAAAAAGTTACAAAAAGGAGAAGTAAAAGGAGAAAGAGGAGAAGAAAGAGAAGAAATGTGGGAAATAAGGAAGAGGGAAGAAAGGAAAAAGAAAAAAGGAGGAAAAGAAAAACAAGGAAAAGGAGGAAAAAAGAAGATGGAACAGAAAAGAGTAAGAAGTGGGCAAGGGAGATAAAAGAGAAGGAGGAAAGACCTGGTAAAGAAGGCAGAACATCTTTCTTGTGACTTTAGTCTATGGAGATGTGATACTGAATACATATAGCACAGGTAAACCGAATAAAACTTACCAAACCTCCGGACAGTTCAAGCTCAATACATTCAAGAAATATCAAACAACTTTATTTTTTAATTTTTACAAAAGCGGCCGCTCTCCTATAGAGCATGAGACACGTTACAGTATTGATATATAGGTCCCCGATCATCTCTCCACCAGCTGGAATAGTATTAATATAGCCTGGTATCTGCACATAATATGGTCCCAGCATATTGCCTGCAGAGATGGCAGGTGTCAGCTGGTAGGCTGATGTCTGCTTTATAAGAGCTTGTAAGGGCACAGCTCAAATCCATCTGCCAAACTCCACATAACAAAACGCGTTGTTCACTTATAGTCATAACCATGAAAAAGTACATCAGTATTTATAGATCATCTATCTGCAGAAGACCCCATAGGGACTAATGTAAAAGACTAGTATTGCATGCTATAATACTCACAATCTATTCCTACATTAGTCAGAGCAGTGGACCATCCATATCCTCTAATAGAACATATTTCTCAACTACATGTTGCTATATACCAAAGGACTATGTGCCCAGGTATAGATTGTGGCCAGGTTATTCTAGTTATTTTACATTATGGTCAGCCGTTAAGGAGGCAGAGGAGGGGGTTGTGTCTGTACCCATCATTCTACTACTGTTAATGTCCATTACCTTCATACTATGAAGGATCAGAGTAACGGACTTTAATAACTGTAGTGTGAACTGTTGCTGTAGTATAATAACTTAAAGGGTTTCTTAGGCTCAATAATTCATGACCTATCCTTAGGATAAGCCATCAATTAAGAACTTCCAGGGAGTCCAACACCCAGGACCCCGGCCGATCAGCTGTTTAAAGAGGCTGCAACATTCAAATGAATGCTACCTCCTCTTCAGTACTTACCTAGCACAGCGTTGTCCGCTCGTACATTGGCTGCGCTTGGTATCACAACTCAGTCCATTCACTTAATAGGGATTGAGCTGCAATGTGATGTCATATTCATTGCTCACATGACCGGTGAAGCAGAAGTGGCACTGAAGGAGCTCTGCCGCCTCTGAAATTTCCAACACCCATGACCCCTGCATGTCTTCAATTGATAGCCTATCCTAATAAGAGGTTATCAACTTAAATGTCCAGGAAAACACCTTCTACATGAGCCATTGAAACTTCTAAGTTAAAGGGGCTCTATCACCAGATTTACGTGTTATGATAAAGATATGCCTGACTAGTCTTTAAAAAGGCTATTCAGGTGCTGCTATTAGTTTGTAAAAAGAGCGCCATGGAAATCGATATGCAAATGAGCTGTATCGTGCATGGTGTGCGTTCCATGCACCCCTTAGTGTCATAGCTTTTGGATGTCCACCGCTCTACCTTGTGCCTCCAAGCCCCCCTCCTCCTGCTAATTCACCTTCTCCATCGTCAGCAGTTTCCATTGAAATCATGCGCGTGCGCAGTAGCTCTCCCTCTGGCACACTACTGCGCACGCTCCAGCACCATTTTCCCGTAAAGAACATTGCGAGCTGGCGCTGGAGCATGCACAGTAGCGTGCTGGAGGGAGAGCTACTGCGCATGCGCATGATTTCAATAGAAACTGCCAAAGATGGAGACGGTGAATTAGCAGGAGGAGGGGGGCTTAGAGGCACAAGGAAGAGCGGCGGGCGTCCAAAAGCTATGACACTAAGGGGTGCACGGAACGCCCACCGTGCACGATCCAGCTCATTTGCATTACGATTTCCATGGTAAGAAACAAAAGAGGGGTCTTTTTACAAACTAATAGCAGCACCTGAATAGCCTTTTTAAAGGCTATTCAGGCATATCCTTATCATAACATGTAAATCTAGTGATAGAGCCCCTTTAAGGTTTTCTGAATCTATGTGTCAAGGTAAAGGCAAGTCAAGGCCTAACCAAATAATTTCTTCCATGATCTTATAAGTAACAAATCCAAGTAATCTTACTGCAGATTTCTTACAACCGGCCTTGGGTACTTTGATAAGTCCTCGGCCTAGCTTGATACAAATATATATAATATTCTTCAAGAACACTTGTAGTTTATGAAACAATGAAATATATTCCTGCATTCTCGAGAGCCAAATACAAAACTGCACATTAAATTATTTTAGCAAGTCAAAGAACGGCGCGTTGAAGGCGATTGGCAGATGTATTTTTTAATAAGCGACTTAAGTGCTTGGGCCCCAGGAATCCATTTGTTGTGTGCAGAATCTACTTGAAGAAGCCAGTTCTTGTCCACAACATAATTACTGCTTATTTCCTTCTGATTGTGCGTCTCAATGGCGTCTACGAATTATGAAATGTAATCAATAACAATTCATTTTTAGGAATAATTTTCGGAAAATGGCTCAGTGAATTACAGAGTGCCACGGGAACTTAACAAACTCTTAAATGTACAATTACTACTACAATGCCTGTTTGAGCTGCATTATTGTAATCTGCACACTAATGAGTCACTTCTGGATTTTATACCGTTTTTGCTGAACAGCGGTGACAAAGGTGTGCTCGGAATTAAAAGTTAGGAATTCTCGTTATCTGTGATAATATTCGGCAATTTGTTTCATTGTTGTTACCCGATGTCAGTCAGTAGTACAATGCAATTCATAAGGAACATAACGTACCATACATTCTGTATTACGGTGCTATAGCATTGTCAACGGAGATCCTAATTTGGCATCATACAGTATGTGTGTAGATTGCTTCTTGTGGGATTTTGTGTATGTGCTCGCCCTCTTTTTTTGGAACTTTAGCAGCTGTGATTAATAACATCACCGTACTGCTCAGATATGGGCAACACGGTTAAAACACTATCATTAAAAAAGCATTGGGGCACATTTATTAAAGGGAGACTGTCACCAGAACCCAGAATATAAACCTAGCCCTGCAGATGGAGGGGTTAGAGTCACCAGAACCCAGTATATCACCCCAGACCTGCAGATAGATAGGTTAGAGTCACCAGAACCCAGAATATCAACCTAGCTCTGCAGATGGAGGGGTTAGAGCCACCAGAACTAAGAATATCACCCCAGCCCTGCAGATAGATAGGTTAGTGTCACCAGAACCCAGAATATCACCCCAGTCCTGCAGATAGATAGGTTAGAGTAATCAGAACCCAGCATATGACTGCAGATGGATAGGTTACAGTCACCAGAACTAAGAATATCAACCCAGCCCGGCAGATAGATAGGTTAGTGTCACCAGAACCCAGAATATCACCCCAGTCCTGCAGATAGATAGGTTAGAGTAATCAGAACCCAGCATATGACTGCAGATGGATAGGTTACAGTCACCAGAACTAAGAATATCAACCCAGCCCGGCAGATAGATAGGTTAGTGTCACCAGATCCCAGCATATCACCCCAGCCCTGCAGATAGATAGGTTAGTCACCAGAACCCAGTATATCACCCCAGACCTGCAGATAGCTCCCATGAGCTCATTTGCATATTGATGGAAAAGTCAATATCTTAGCAACATGGAACCAATCTGATTTACATGATTCTAAGGATGTTGTAGTGGCACAGTCATTGACAAAAACAGTGATATTTTGGCACTGATTCATAAGGTAACCTATCTATCTGCAGGGCTGGGTTGATATACTGGGATCTGGTGGCACTAACCTATCTATCTGCAGGGCTGGGTTGATATGTTGGTTTCTGCAACAGACTCCTTTAAGCTCCTATGACACTTTTGTGGTGTTAAAAAAAAAAGTCTCATTGCTAAGGTCACAATTCTTGACACGAGTGGCATTTATATATTTCCCTCACCACGTTCTGAAAAGGGGCGAGCTGCTGGCCCCCATACAAGTGTCATCAGTTACACCAGTTTTCTGATGCCTATGACTTGTCATAGTGTATTATGAAAAGTTTTTGACAAGGGGTTGTGACTTAGCAGTAAGCGACGTGATTTAGAGGAAAGGGACAATGGTTTCAGTTGCAACAAATTATCCCAAAACTTTGAGACAAAAATTTTTCTCGTAAGTAAAGCAAGTCAACCAAGAAGTGGTATAACAGTAGAGAACAGTCTAATAATGTGCCAAGTTTATCATCCAACATGATCGACTTAGAAACATGGCACATCTAGGCTAGTTCTCAACTTTCTAAATTTAAAGGGTTTTATCCAGGATATTGAATTTTATGGCCTACCTTGAGGATAATACCTGAACGTTGGTGGGCCAATGACTAGCTCCCACAATGATCAGCTGTACAGGCCACTCTAGGTGCATGAACTATACACAATACAGTGCAGGAAGCAGAAAACTCCAGTCCAGTATAGTTAGTAGGCAGTAGTACTGCAACTCCACACCGTTGACTTTAGCCGCCCAGTACAGTTGATCAGTCACCCCCACAGTCAGATATCTATGGTCTATCCCAGAGAATATAAAATCTGTGACCCTGTGGGCACTGTGACCAGGGGCCCTAGAAGACGAGACCCACTTCCTGCTACACTGCACCAAATACTCAACTGTGAGGACCCGTCTAATTCCAAAGACTCTCTGCCCACATCCCAGACTTCACATCTGCAGATGAGAAGAGGAAACTCTACATCCTACTGGGAGAAGAAGGGGCCACTGTGGAGATCACTGCCCAATATGTGTCCAGCTGTCACCAAGCAAGAGGAAGATGAGACGCATGGACTATCAAACCCCCCACCCCCCATGGACTATTAAACCCCCCACCCACCACCCAAAAGACCCCATGGACTGTACCACCAACCCCCCATGGACTATTAAACCCCCCTAAGCCCCCCCCCCATCACCTGTCTACCCCATACCCACTGACGCCCCAAGAACGAGGAGACCCTAAAGACACTCAAACCCCCAACCGACGAAACCCGTACCCATACCCCTCCACCACCCTCAACTTTCTTTTTGCTTTGGCAACACCAAATGCTTTATTCTTTGGTAATGCTAATAAAGCTTATTTGTATCTTGTTGTAAAATCCAACATCCTGGAAACCCCTTTAAAACAGTAGGAATAAATCTTCCCCAGGGATGTACGGAGAACTTTATATTCTCCAACTACCTACAAACATCTTGCTTCTACTCTTTCAGCAGTCATAAGAAGACCACTAAAACCTGACCTAAATGCAGTGTGTGGATCCAGCCTTACTAAAATAACTTGTTGACATTTTTGCGTATTACAGAAATGATTGCAAATAGATCTGCAATGACTGTTCTTCCATCATATGCCGAGCTCTGCTCAGATACAACATTAGAGCCTTGTGGTTGGCTCCTTTCTATCTCAATGTCGTTATGAATTACCGCGGGACTTGAGAGGAGATTACTTTTTTGCTCTTCTCCTCTGACCTCTTATGAGCGGACAAAAAGTTCTAATATAAGAAAGAGGTCTCAGGTGTGGTTACAAATATGTTCTACTTCTTATCTTCTATATCAGTCTCCTGAAGCTGCGACCTCGCAGAAGAGTCTGATCAAATCACACAACTAGTCTAATGGAGGACGAGGCTTATAGGAGAACACACTATTGTAACTGCTATCATAGACTACTTCATGTATCATTGAATAGGACCAATATACAACTTTTGATGCTCTTCTCCATGACGTGTACAATATAGTAGGATATTCACTAAATTTAGACAGAATTCCTCTTATTCCCTCCTAACCATATATATTAACATGTAAGCCAGGGTTTCTATACATGCGAATTTTGCAAACAAGCGTAAAGAAATTATTGTAACACATGGTCCATGTCATTATATTAGGATAGGGCATCAAACTTAGGTCAATGATAATGTTAGGAGTATTTAGGTTCTTTAATTACTATTTTTGTACCTGGGGAGTTTTTGGCTGCGCGGTGTCTGGGGTGGCATCCTGGCGCTGCGGGGTTGTCCTGTCGTGAGTATTGGTGCACACCTTCTGACTTGCATGCGCGCACTGCTGGTAGGCAGCTTTATCTCCTGGTTGATTAGTCTGTCCTCCCATTTGCACCTGGGAGGAGTGGTCTCTACTCTGTATTTAAACCCATGCCTCCCATGGTTCTGTGCTGAGTGTCGCTTTTACAGAGCTAGGCCTTAGCAGGAGGAGTAGGTGGTGTTCTGGGATAGAGGAAGTTCCGTGGTTGATTTTTGGGAGGTTTGGGTGAACGAGTTGGTTTGTGTGTTTTCCCTTCTGTGTTCACCAATCCTCCCTCTGTGTATAATTGACTGTGTGAGTGAATTGCCTTATCCTTTGATTTCTACTCAGTTTCCCTGTGTTTGTTTCCTAGTGTATGGTTCCTTCCCATATTGGTTTGGGGGAATCCTTTCCCACATTTTTCCTGTGTGCTGCTTGTGTTGTTAGTCAGCGCACACCCTTGTCAGTCCCTGTCAGTAGCAGCTTCACTTGTTCGTTAGGGGTGACCCCCTTTAGTCTCCAGTCCCTAGAGGTCTTATAGGGCATTCCTTCTCCCACTTCCCTCTAGGCCTACGGAATCAGTGAGAGAGGAGCTGTCGGGGTCAGGCTTAGCCTGAGTACAGCCGACCCACACCCGTGAGGCAGGGACCGGGATAGCTAGTGGGAGTAGTGCAGGGCGAGATTCCCTACTGCTATCCCTTAGCCCCGTTGCAGCTACCTGGACTGACATAACAGTACACTCAGCCGGTAAAAAAAAAAAAAAAAAAGGTTCACTTGCATTATGACGGACCTGAAACAGTTGTACCAGGCGGTGCAGCAGATTTCCACTGAGATGGAGGGGATCAAGCTACGAATGGATGCCATCCAAGCTTCTGGCGTATCTCAAGTACAGCAGTTGGCTCAACACACAGCCTCTCAGGTGGAGGGCATACAGAGGCAGGTGAGTAGCGCCCCTGTGGGTCGGCCTCTGGAGCCAAAAGTCAGCTTACCTGAACCCTTCCGAGGTAAGAGGTCAGATTTTTTCCGATTTCAAAAGGACTGTCTTTTGTATTTCCGGCTACGGCCGTTTTCCTCCGGTTCTGAGGTACAGAGAGTTGGGATTATTATTACTTTATTGAGAGATGATCCCCTCATCTGGGCACATTCGTTACCAGCCGACTCAGCTTGCTTACTAACTGTAGAGGCGTTTTTCTCCACAATGGGGTTACTGTATGACGATCCAGACAGGGTACGCACGGCTGAGTATAACCTACGACGTGTGGTGCAAGGGATCACGCTATAGAGAAATATTGCACAGAGTTTCGTAGGTGGGCAGCAGAAGTACATTGGAATGACCCCGCTCTACTTAGTCAGTTTGAGACAGGGCTCTCGGAACAGGTTAAAGACCATCTAGTTTCTCACCCTGTTCCGGGAGATCTAGATGAGGCCATGCAGCTGGCAATTAGAGTTGGACGGCGCCTCCGGGAGCGTGGAGACAAGAGTCCTGGGGGGCTTAGCCCTCCTCAATTCTCTGTTTTTAGAGAGGACCCGGGGGACCAACCCATGCAGATTGGGGCCACTGTGCGAAGTGCAAGACCCAAGAGTGAAGGGTCCCGCACAGTACGCTGTTTTGTGTGTGGAGGGATGGGACATGTAGCAAGGGTATGCCCCTCCAGAGAATGGTTCGCCAAGGAGAGTAATAACCCCAGGTCTATTGAGGGTAAAGGGAGAAAACCTACTAAGGAGGGAGGTGTGCATATTTCCTGTACTCAGACTGCCGGGTTGACCCTTGAAGGATGGGTAAATGGGCAGAAGTGCCGGATTTTGGTTGATTGTGGTTCGGCAGTCAACCTTATTGACTCAGAGTTTTGTGAGCAATTAAGGGTGAGTCCTTTGGTCTTGGAGTCTCAGATACCGGTGTGGGCTATTGATAAGACCCCTCTACAGCAAGCTGTCATCTCCAAACAGGTGGAGGGTTTGGAGTTTATTGTGGGTGGCCACAGGGAAGAGATTGACTTGTTCTTGTTGTCTAAGTTACCAGCACAAGTAGTTTTGGGGTGGCCCTGGCTGAAGCAGCATAACCCTATTATCAATTGGGAGACCGAGTCAGTAGTTTCTTGGGGGCAGGGGTGTAATGGTCGATGTCTGCCCATATCCGTTATGTCTTTGTCTATAGACAATTTGCCTCAAGAAATATGTGAGTTCAGGGAGGTCTTTGAGGAAAGGGCAGCCAAGACATTACCACCACATCGCACCTATGATTGCTCGATTAAATTTATACCTAATGCAGTGTTACCCAAGACAAGGTTGTACAATCTCACTATTCCGGAGAGGGAGGCGCTCAAAGAGTATATTGAGGGGAGTCTAGAGGTGGGGCATATTCGCCCATCTAAGTCCCCAGTAGCAGTGGGGTTTTTCTTTGTAAAGAAGAAAGATGGAGGGTTGTGCCCTTGTTTGGATTTTAGGGAGATTAACAAAATCACGGTGCGGAATCCCTATCCCATTCCGTTGATCTCGGATCTATTCAGCCAGATTACGGGAGCCCGCTGGTTTAGTAAAATAGATTTACGTGGGGCGTATAACTTGCTGAGAATCAAGAAGGGGGATGAGTGGAAAACAGCGTTTAACACACCCCTAGGACACTTTGAGAATCTTGTGATGCCTTTCGGTCTAACCAATGCGCCTGCGTTTTTTCAGAATTTTATTAATGATGTACTAAGTGCCGTCATAGGGAGGGGGGTTGTGGTCTATCTGGACGATATACTCATTTACACCCCGGATTTGGAGACTCATTGGGAGAGAGTGAGAGAGGTTTTAGATCTCCTGAGGGTTAACCAATTAAGTGCTAAGCTGGAGAAATGTGTGTTCGCGGTCAATAAATTATGTTTCCTTGGCTATATCCTATCGGACAAGGGGTTCGAGATGGACCCTGAGAAGGTCAGGGCAGTCTTGGAGTGGCCGCGACCCGAGAACCTAAGGGCGGTCCAACGGTTCTTGGGGTTCTCCAACTATTATCGCCAGTTTATCAAGGGATTTTCTGAGGTTGTGAAACCTATCTCGGACTTGACTAAGAAGGGGGCTGACTGTGCTAAGTGGTCGCCAGAGGCGCTAGCTGCGTTTGAAGAACTGAAGAAGCGATTCTCGTCCGCTCCCATTTTGAGACAGCCGGATGAGAGGTTGGCCTTCCGAGTGGAGGTGGATGCCTCCTCGGTGGGGGTGGGAGCAGTACTTTCTCAGGAGTTCGAGGAGGGTACGCATCCCTGTGCCTTCTTTTCTAAGAAATTCTCTGCCTCTGAACGGAATTATGACATCGGAGATAGGGAACTACTAGCAATAAAACTAGCGTTCGAACATTGGCGTCATTTCCTGGAGGGGGCCAGAAGGCCAGTCCAGGTATTTACTGACCACAAGAATTTGATTTATCTTGGGTCGGCGAAGAGATTAAATGCACGGCAGGCCAGATGGGCTCTATTTTTTGCGCGGTTCCATTTTACCGTGACTTATGTGCCGGGTTCAAAGAATGTTAAGGCTGATGCTTTATCCCGGTATATGTCGACTGAGGAGGAACGAGAGGCGTCTGCCACTATTCTTGGGGATGGAGTGGTGGTAGCAGTATTGGGCGTGAAATTGGAGAAGGCCTTGATCGAAGCGCAACACGCTGCACCTTCCAAGATACCTAGAAACAAGCTTTTTGTCCCAACTACTCTCCGACAAAGTCTCCTGAGGGAGTGTCATGAGTCGGTTCTTGCTGGTCACCCGGGGGTTTCAGAGACCATGAGATGTGTCTAGGAATTTTTGGTGGCCAGGGTGGTGTAAGGAGGTCTTGCAGTTTGTTCAAAATTGTTCGGTCTGTGCAAGAGCCAAGGCGTCGCATACCCGTCCCCACGGTCTTCTACATCCATTGGAACCTCCTAAGGCACCTTGGACTCATCTGTCTATGGATTTCATCACGGGCCTTCCGGTGTCTAAGGGTTTCACGGTCATTTGGGTAGTCGTTGACCGCTTCACGAAAATGTGCCATTTGATCCCATTTTCCAGGCTGCCATGTGCCAAGACACTATCTGAGGCGTTTATTAAAGAGATTGTAAGGTTGCATGGTCTTCCTGAGAAGATCGTTTCGGACAGGGGACCGCAATTTGTGGCTAAATTCTGGCGGGCTTTTTGCAGCAGGTTGGGAGTTACACTGTCGTTTTCCTCCGGGTTTCACCCAGAGTCTAACGGACAAACAGAGAGGAAGAATCAGGATGTGGAACAGTTTTTGAGGTGTTTTGTTCGAGAGAACCAGAATAATTGGGCTGCCTTTCTCCCCCTGGCAGAATTTTCCCTAAACAACCATGATTCCAATGCCACAGGTACTACACCTTTTTTTTGCTCCGGTGGTAGACATCCTGTTTTCGGAGTATTTTCTTCCATTTCTTCCCCAGTTCCGGAGGAGGAGCTATTTTCTAGAAGGCTGCAAGGGGTATGGTCCCGTATCCGAGAGAATCTGGTGCGGGCGTCGCACCAGGCTAAGGTCCAGGCGGATCGGAAGAGAGGAGAGTTGCAGTTCTTCCCTGGTGAGATGGTTTGGTTGTCCACCAAGAATATCAGGTTGAAGGTTCCTAGCAAGAAGCTGGGTCCCAGATTTGTGGGTCCTTTTAAGATCATCAAGATGGTAAATGAAGTGGCGGCGCAGCTGCAACTACCTAAAAGGTGGAAGATAAACCGGGTCTTCCATGTCTCCTTGTTAAAGAAGGCCAAGAAGGGAACGTCTCCAGTTAAGGTTCCACCAGTTTCTGAGTCCGGGGAGTATGAGATATCCCGAGTTCTGAATAGCAAATATGTTCGGGGGAAGCTATGGTATCTGGTGGCATGGAAGGGATACGGTCCTGAGGATAATTCTTGGGTCCTGGAGTCGGATATGTCAGCCCCCAGACTCGTGGAGAAATTCCACAAGGAGTTCCCGAAGAAGGATGCTCCTAGAGAATCCGGAGTCTTCTCCTTGAGGGGAGGATCCTGTTAGGAGTATTTAGGTTCTTTAATTATTATTTTTGTACCTGGGGAGTTTTTGGCTGCGCAGTGTCTGGGGTGGCATCCTGGCGCAGCGGGGTTGTCCTGTCGTGAGTATTGGTGCACACCTTCTGACTTGCATGCGCGCACTGCTGGTAGGCAGCTTTATCTCCTGGTTGATTAGTCTGTCCTCCCATTTGCACCTGGGAGGAGTGGTCTCTACTCTGTATTTAAACCCATGCCTCCCATGGTTCTGTGCTGAGTGTCGCTTTTACAGAGCTAGGCCTTAGCAGGAGGAGTAGGTGGTGTTCTGGGATAGAGGAAGTTCCGTGGTTGATTTTTGGGAGGTTTGGGTGAACGAGTTGGTTTGTGTGTTTTCCCTTCTGTGTTCACCAATCCTCCCTCTGTGTATAATTGACTGTGTGAGTGAATTGCCTTATCCTTTGATTTCTACTCAGTTTCCCTGTGTTTGTTTCCTAGTGTATGGTTCCTTCCCATGTTGGTTTGGGGGAATCCTTTCCCACATTTTTCCTGTGTACTGCTTGTGTTGTTAGTCAGCGCACACCCTTGTCAGTCCCTGTCAGTAGCAGCTTCACTTGTTCGTTAGGGGTGACCCCCTTTAGTCTCCAGTCCCTAGAGGTCTTATAGGGCATTCCTTCTCCCACTTCCCTCTAGGCCTACGGAATCAGTGAGAGAGGAGCTGTCGGGGTCAGGCTTAGCCTGAGTACAGCCGACCCACACCCGTGAGGCAGGGACCGGGATAGCTAGTGGGAGTAGTGACTCTGGTGCACTCCCCGATGGTGTTGGCCACCTTCAATGATGGACCAGAGGTCATGTGAGCCAGGCCTGCGTCGCAATACATAAGGACGCAGTTCCTGCCCCATGGCCTGAAAGCCTGCCGGAGCCAGGAGAGGTAAGTAACAGTGTTTTTTTTTTATGTTCCCTCACCTCTAATAGACCTCTGATCATCATATTATTATCATTTTTTCAGAGAGCCCGAGTATAATGATAAAGTTTGTGGGTTCGCAAAAGGGCTCCCTGATGTCCGGGGCCCTGTGCCAGCCGCTACTTCTGCTACCCCGTTAGTTACGTCCCTGTGTTTGGCAATCAAACATCTAAAAGGGGTTGTCTGTGATAAGACAATGGGCAGATTTTAAGTTTTAGAAAATTTTAAGAAAAAAAATTCTCCCAGGGTCTAATGACAGATCTTAAATCTTGCACATTGTTGAACCATCTAGTCTAAGTTTTTACCACCCACGAGTTGGCTTATGACAAAAAACTGTGAATTTATTAACTTAAGCCCCACCCCTTTCAAGACAAGCCCTTCCCCTTTCTATAAGCCGCCCCCTGATATACAAGGTGTCATAAAGCTAATGTTTGTAGTGAAAAGCATGGATAGGGTGGCAGTTCGGTGCAAATGGCGCCAGAATTCTGTATCATTTTCCAAGGTAAAGCTGCCTCGATGACTTTAAAACCATCATGTATTTTACAAATGTAGATGGGTGAAGGATTAAAAATTGGTCTTGTAAAATCCTATCTGGTCCTATATAACATGTGGCCTTATGCACACGGCTATAGCATACACCCGCTTCCAAAGAGGCCAAGGCAGCCAGGGAGGACGAGACATTCATAATGTACATTTCCAATGCGATGATTATTGGACTGACGTTACAACCATTAGAATGAATGTTTAATGGCGGCTATTGCTCTTCATTTCTTTACTTATTGTAAGCCATATGTATTTATTAGTCAGTCTCTACAGCCCTTTGCATTATTGAAATAGGTTGTTGAATTGAAAATAGTCTATTGGGTCTTGAAAGCCTTTGTCTTCCTTTATCTAGTAATTTACACCGGAGGCCTCTCATCTCCGACATACACATGTTTAATTGTATTCTATAGCGAGGAAAGCAATAAAGAAGCAAACAATACATAAAGAGAAAACAGTTGGCGTGTGGAGTAAACCTCAGTATGCCATTAGGGACTGCGAACTCTAAATACATTGCCTAACATAAGCATTGTCTAGGGTGTTATACACGGCCATTTATAGCATAGATTATCCTTATGGAATTACAGTATGAGGAGATACTCGAGGCCATAAGTCATGAAATAATGCAAATATAACAATGCAAATCTTATGAATACTTCTAGCAATAAATGTCGCTACATAAAAGTTAGCACTATTTCGACTATAATCTTTACTGCATAGATAATTTTATATAGACATCATTTTGTCTTACCTTTCCCTTTGGCTGGTCGTATCCAGATATCTGTATCATGGGATAGCCAACATTTCAAGATAATATTGTTTTGTGATATTGTGTCACATAGTGATAGGCTACATGTCTCTATGTTTGACCACTGAATGGTTGTGTTATGAACTGTAGCCTTTCAGGGGTTTTATTAGAATACTGCCATATTGTACTGAATTGGAATCAAAAGAATTTGGAGTCTGTAAAAGAATATTAGCTAAGTTAAAGGGGTATTTCCACATCGCATACTCACCAGTCTTCACTGCTGTAAAATCTTCTTTCTTCCTGGTTTCTTGCATCATTTGGTGGGCGAGGTTTCACATGCAACCTGCCGTTTAGCTCCGCCCCGAAATTATCATGTAACTCTGCCCACCCATATTGGACTATGAAGTACAGGCAGCAGCAACTCCATTCTGTGTTACATACAGAGACTGCCTGTCTCTGCCATAATGAACACAGCTAGCCTGATAACTGGGAGAACGGAAGAAATGAAAGCAGCTCCTCTCCTCTATCTGAGATCAGGGAGCTAGGTCACATGGTGTAGACACAGGAATAGCTAGATACACAGGCTCGCTCCCGTACACTTAGCCCCTCCTCCCTCCCCCCTGAGAGTAGGCATATACATCACTTGACTTTTGAGCAGATGAATGAATTGAATACAGTAAGATAGTGGACAAACAAAGCAGTTTTGCTGAAGCAGTGTATTTAGGAAAAGTCTTACATTCACATTAACAAGCAGCATAGATAGGATCCTTTTAATGGGACAACCCCTTTAAGGGTCAACACACATACATACAAAACACTGAATTACAAGTCTGAAATATTCAGGTTAGTAAAAATTCAAATTATTATTATTATTATTATTATTATTATTATTATTTTATTTTATCTTTTTCAATAAAAGGAGTTCCAACATCCATTGTTCCTGCTAGTGTTGGGTGAACCAGCTTGCAACTAATCGGATTTGAACTGAATATTACAAACCCATAACATACCCAAACCTTCTTTCCTTAACCACTTCCAGACCGCCCATAGACTATTTACGTCCGGACAGTGGTTGCCTTGTTCTCACAGGATGTGCCGGTAGGTCCTATCAGAACACAGCAGCTGCACGAGATCGTGCAGTCGCTGACACTGGTAGCCAGCTGTAACTTCAGCCAGAGCTCCCAGAGAGAAGGCAAGGAAGGTTTATTATCTTCCCTGACTTCTCGATTGCTGTGTATGCAGGGCTCAATGAGGGCTGTATACACAACTATGCGCGCCGCCATGATGGGGCCACCCTCTGACCTGGCAGTCATGTGATCCGCTAGGATCAGTGTCTTGCAAGAGCTGCTGGATCCTACAGGACCCAGATCAGCTCTGTATGCTGTGTATACAGCGTGCAGGAGGCTGTATTCCTCCTGCAACTAGCGCTAAATGTACCAGCCCCAGTTGCAGGGGAAATTAGCCTCCCTAACAAAGAAAAAAGTGATCAGATGTCCCCAAAGGTCTCTTACGACCTTATGGGGACACTATCTGAAGAAAAAAAATATTAAAAAATTAATAAAAAAGTTTTTTAAAAAATTTAAATAAAATAATTTAAAAAATAAGGAAAATAATACGCCAATAAAATGTCATTATTAAAGGTTATAGTCCCACCCCCGACAACGCCATACAAAATAAAAATTACCATAACGGAGAGAAAAAATTATTTTAAGAAAAGTGAAAACCAGACACAATTTCCCTCCTATTTTGTTTATATTTTCCTGGATATAAAAAAAATTAAAACACATTTGAAAATAAAAACAATATAAAAATAAAGCCCTATGTGTCCCCGAAAAAAAGACGCAAAAAATTAGTTGAATGAGACGTATAAGAGAAATGTTACAGCCTTCTAAACTGCACATACAAAATAAACCTAAAATGTGTCTGGTCCTGGACCACAAATTGGCCCGGTACTGAAGTGGTTAAACATCAACTGTATAAGAGAATCTGGACACAAGTATATTAAGATATAAGCATAGTTGATAAGATTGGATTAAGACATAAATCCATCGAGCCCAACTTACTAAATTGATACAGAGGAAGGCAAAAATTCCCATTAGATGGAAGCAATTTGCCCCATCACAAGAAAAAATCCCTTCGTAACAGTGGTTAGCACTGCATCCTTGCAGCACTGGAGTCCTGTGTTCGAATCCTGCAAAAGACAAAACATCTGCCAGGAGTGTATGTTCTCCTTGTGTTTGCATGGATTTCCTCTCATACTCCAAAGACATACTGATAGGGAAAAAAAATTATATTGTGATCTCTATGTGGGGCTCACAATTCACATTATAAAAAAAAAAAAAAAATTCATTCCACACTTCAAAAATAGCAAATCAATTCTATCCCAAAAAATTCTCATTCCCATAACGTGTTATACTTTTGCAAGTTATCAGCCATTACCATATCATGTAGCAGTGACTTCGACTTCTGCAGTCTCATCACTTTTTTGACTCGTACGATAATTTTTTTTTTTTTTTGTGAGCCCCATATAGGGATTACAACGTACATTTTTTCCCCCTCCTATCAGTATGTCTTTGTAGGATGGGAAGAAATCCACACAAACACAAGGAGAACATACAAACTCCTTGTGGATGTTGTTCCTGGCAGGATTTAAACCCAGGAGTAAAGCGCTGCAAGGTTGCAATGCTAATCACTGAGCTACCACCACGTACGGTAAATTGATGAGTTTGGACAACATTAATGTATATGGGTAACTTAAACCAGTGTTTCATATTTTTTCCACAATTCTGCAGTCTTGGATAGCGCCGATGTGAGCTGTCATGGCGGCCGTAACGGATTCCTACCGCCTTTTCTAGAATTAATAGATATAGGAGCCATTTATTTTAGAGGGAAATTCTCTGTAAAACCATCAGTTATCATGTAGCGGAGAGTTACGCTTCAGTTTTGTAATTGTATCAAGGCTTTGTGCCTTGAGTTTTTATTTCATTGCATATTTACAGTCTTCCATCTCCCGTAACAACATTAGGCATTTAAATGCACCAAAAGGAAGGCGGTAATCTCATTGCTACGTTCCTTAAAACACACAACCCGCTCTGCTGACGGGCAGGACATGCTTCTCCTGTTCATTAGAAATCTAATTTGTTTAGTCACCTTTCCCACCGGATTAACCAAATATTATTATTTTCCTACTTGTGCTCCACAAATATGGATCGGAGAACTTATTTGTCTACCTGTCGTTAAAAATGCATGAAGATTGAACGCAGAGAACTTGCTTTAAGCATTCTTTGATAGTTTGCTTTTTCCCTACTGGCTTTTTAATCTGGAATATTATTCATCCTGGATTGAATGAAGGGTATATCGCTTCTTTTAATGTTTTTACACAAATCCTATTCCCGGTATAAATCTTTAATGTGTGCACAGGTAGTCCGATTAGAAATGACCACCCATAAAAGAATTACAACTCTTACAATGGGGAAGGAAACGCAACGTATCAGGCCAACCTTCACTATCAGAAATCCTGACCCGCGTGTGTTGGAGCATTTACTAGGTCTAATATTTAGATTGTGCAAACCTCAGAAGTCTACAGAGATGTCAGATTTATCACAGTGATGGGATATTCTTTGTACATCTTGCTAGAAGTTAGACACTGGAGCAAATTTACTAATGCTGTCTGAAGCTGAGGCCGCAACGTTGCAGCTTTTTTTTGTTGCGTTTTTTGAGCCAATGTCAGGAGTAGATTGAGCAGAAGGTAGAAGTATAAGAAATTCCGATATATTTCCCATTCCTTTTGTAGCCATTCTTGTAAAAAAAACACAACAAAAAAAACCTGAATTTCGGCAACGTGCGGCCTCAGCCTAAAAGTAGGAGAATGCAAACTTAGAGGGGAAAATATGAAGGCCCGGGGCCCAACATAGCTGTGATTGTGTCAGAAAATTTGGCCTTTTACAGTACCTACAAAGTGGCTAATCCCAACCACACATTGCAGAAAAATATTCGCAGTGGAAATGCTACCATTTCCAAAACACATTTTTTGTAAATCGCAGCATGTCAATTATACCTATGGATATGCCGTTGGTTTCTATATAAGTGTAATGGAAGCAGAAAGTCCTCAGAGGAAGACTTTTTTCCCATAGTGCTTTTTGGCTGTGGCACATTATTTGGAACCTTAGTCTAAGGCTGGGTTCACGCTCAATGGGAGCGTGAACGGCCCGCAAAAGCTCACGCGACGTCTACGTGCCACATCACGCGGCACGTTACACCGTAAGAACCCGGCCTAAAGGGGTTTTCCTAGGGGTATCACTGCTGGGACTCCAAGTGATCAGGAGAATGGTAGCCCAAATGACCCTTGGTGCAGCATTTATCTTAGTGGTGTTTCTGGGACTGCCATATCTGGCAGCTCAATTAAAATGAATGGAGTACCGGTCACCCAAGTGCACAGGCTCCTCATTCTCAAGGAAATCTTGGGGTGACCTTCTGGCTGCCGATGTTGCAATCATTGGGAATCCCAGTGGTCAGACCCCTAGAGATCAGACCACTGGGACTTTAGGGAATAGGTAAGTATAATGGCACAACCCCTTTAAGCTGACAGATCCGCCTTATTTAAGAGATGACACAACCTGTTCTGGATCTCCAATATACGGGCTGCCCCTATGATGCCTACACCCCTGCCATCTACTTAACCTATGTCTTACCTACGAAATATTTTCTGTTCTAACTGATGTGTACCCAAATGTTTTTCCGATCGGCACGATTATTTTACAACTTTTACTGTACACAGAAAGGAAGTTCACCGCGCTCTTCGTTTACCGCCACCGCTGGAGGCCAAATTCTGCACTTGATGGACAGTTTGCTCTGACCCTGCGGCTCTCCTGCTCTTAAGTGCTAATGTTATCATCGGCGAGAGCGAGAATGGTAATAATTCAGACAAGCAAAACAATATTGTAAAAAAAAAAAAAAGACAAAAAAGAAAGAAACCTTTTATATATGCAAATGTGATTGCGCAGTACATTGAACGGAGGACTATTTTTCTAAATACACTTCCTTTGTTGCGATAGTTCAATTGCTTTTGAAATGGCTAATTATATCTAATTATAAGTACTTAATACATCAGACTGAAACAGAACGCTGACACTTGTAATGCCATTATGGCAAGTCTTATAATTGATATTCAGATACCATGAGTTGCTTCATAGATGGCAGGCCCGGAGAATGGAGCAAGGGAGGGGGCTTTTAAATATCAGCTACTTTTTTGCAGTTATGTAACTAATTATTTGATGAGTAAAATTATAATTAAAATCTGTCAAATGTGTATTAAGACAGCAGTATAACTTGTGCAACTGAATGGTGTGAAACAAGTGAATTGGCTTTAAAGAACACAATAAAAGCATCTTGGGGATGACAATGTGTTATTATGGCAGCGGTGATGGCACGGGGATTAGCTTTCTGCTATGTCGGTTCTACGGCGTTGGTTATAACAAAGGTGTGCGTGTGCTCTGTATGTTGATAGGTATGTATGTATTGCCCGGACCTTCCTTACCTTTACTCCGGAGTACACATATCCAGTTGCCTGTATCATAAGATTATTGGCTTTCCAAATCAAGATCATTTTATGGTACTCTGTCACATGATGTCTATCCTATGTGTGTGTGACACCACCCAGTTGTCGTGTTTGGATTGTCTGTGAAAGGTTTTGCTATTATTTTGCAGTATTGTATTGAATTTGTGAAATTGGATCCCTTAACCCTTTCCCACTCCATACTGTACTATTACATCACGTTCAGCATGTAGTTCATGTTCAGCAAGCAAAATAGTACATCACTGTAAGGCCATGGGTGCAGGAGCTTCTTCTAGCATCCGTCTCTGTTATAGATTAGACCTTGGACTAGTCACCACAGTCAGAAGATGCTCCAACTCCATCAGATTAACCTCTTAGATGCCATGACCAATAGCGATCACAGCATCCAAGTGGTCCAGGATAAGATCTCGGCTGTTTTTAGCAGAAACCCTGGGCAGAGACCCAACGGAATCCATTATAGTCTATGAGGTTGGTGGGTTTCCATGTGTATCTGCTTTTAAGTGGATAGGGTTTCCATTTTTTTGGGTCCCCAAGCGGACACGAAGGACAAAAACTGGAACACTAGTATGAACCTAGAATTAGTGAGCCCATGTGCTATGAGCTGCAGTACTACACTGTCTACCAATAAGTATTTGGACCCCTGTGGTAGGATAGAAAACAACATTTCTTCCTATCCAATAGTAGGTAGACCCCAGCAGATGCTTCCTTACGGATGGTATTGAGCGACACAATACTCCCGGATGTCTGGTGAAACTCCTGGTGTATGTGAGCCATCGGTTGGGTGCAGTCTCTCTGGCCAGCACTCGTCGGTCTCTATCTCCCAATTTTGGGGTTCTGCCGACTCGGGGCACATTCCAACAATCACCGTTCCCCTTCCACTTCGTAATCCTTTAGGCCACTGTCGATTTTGGGTAATTCAGTTCGCTTGCTATGTCCCTTAAGGATCGACCATTTCTGTGGTAACCCACAATTACCCCTTTCTCGAAATCGGACAACTGTGCACTTCGTGGCATGTCGCATGCGACTAATGCCAATGCACTAATGCCAATGCTGCTTCCTATTTAACGGCGGAAGGCGTAACGTACATCACGACCGCAGAGATCTTCATTTGCATGGGTGTCCAAATACTTATTCGTAGACAGTGTAGGTATTGCAGTACATTGCATTGGAGATCAAAGAAGAAGAATAAAATAATAAACATATAAATAGAAAAACCACATAACATAAACAAAAAAAATTAAACATACGCGTTAGGCAACCGAATGTACATATATGTCCCCACTATCCAAAAATAGTGTTATTTATTTTATTTTTTTTATATAAAAAATGTATATACTGCAATGCACAAATTAATGTATTTTGTCACCTTGCTTTCCCCAATTATACATTATATGTACCCCAAAATGGAAAAAAATGAAAGTAAAAGTCTTCATGCTAACAAGAAGCTCTCATATAGCTATATCAACAGTAAAATAATAAAGTTATGAATTTTGAAATGCTTGTGTCCTTAAAGAGTTAAAAGGGATATTATTTTAGGTCATTTCTATATATTCCCACTTTAAAAAGTTATCCCCTCTCCATAGTATAGGGCATAGCTTGCAGGTCTGTGGGAGTCAGACCACTCTGACCCTGACCATTCAGGTGAATGGGGAGTTCAGAATGGGATAATGGTCGGGTTCATGCACTCGCCTCCCATCCCTTTAATTGGGACTGCCAGAAATATAGAGCTTGGCTATCTATGGTGCTCCCATTGAAACGACTCAATCACCATTCCACTAAATTCTGATCACGTTTTCCTGATCAGAGTAGGTCTGAGTGATTGGACCCCCGCCAACCTACAAGTTGTTCCGTAGCAAACAATAACATAGCGTGGGTCATAACAAGAACTGAAATAGCAACATTGCCAAAGGACACGTCAAAGCCATGCAATAGAGCACATCTAGGGACGTCAATAATCAGACTGTAGGGTATAATGGCCGCCCTATGATAAATTCTCACATCGAGCTCTGACACATCCCAAGTACGTGTTCCATGTTATGATGTCCATATGTCCTAAAAGGGAACTTAACTGGTGCCATTACCCATTCATTAGAGGTATATGGAGATACTTTGTTATAGCGCGTTTTTTGGATCCCATTCCTAGATCTGGCCGGACACTTTGATTTATGGCATATTAACCACACAGAACAAGCAAATAAGCCCGGCCATATTACCCTGGAATCCACTCATTCCCTCACACGTGAAAATTGAATGAGTATAATTGGCTTGTTAATCCTATCTGTCCCTTGGAGCTGAAATGAGAAGGGGAGAGGCATTTGGTATTGGCAGCTGTTAGATCATCATTAAAACGACAAAGTCCCAGCTGTGCGTCTTATGTTGGTAAGGTTACATGGGCTTTAACCTAAAGGGTTATCTGGGGAACGGGATTTTAGCAGGAAGCTACGGGATCCATTGACTGGCTTCCATCTATTTTACCAATAATTATTTGGCTTTGTGTAAGGCCACCGGACGTAGCCGACGCAATTGTTTGCCGGTAGATGGTTGTGAGTGTCCTACTCTTTGGTGTGTCAGAGTCAATGATGGGGGAGGCATGACGCGGCTGGATTAGCTGTGTGGTTAATTTGACTATTTATAATGAAGCATATCATTGAAATTTTCCTTTACAAATGAGTCCAACTCTCGTTACAGACTGCGGGCTCGGTTAATTGTTGCAAACATTGCTTTTTTTAATGTTATTAGCTCGTTGGCACAATCTCCATTGTTGACTAAAAAACTTGGCATGATCAGGGTGTGCTGAATAATTTAGATGGTTGGCAGCTGGAGCCAGAGAACACACACTTCTAGGCAGACGCACATGCTGCTTGCACTCTTTATATAAATGATTGTATACAAAGCGGAATAAATTCAGCAGTGACTTCTGCATCTGTTTACAGGTAAACACTGATGTTATTTTCTGAACTACACTAACAGGATGGTTCACACAGACTAATGTGATGTACAAAGCAGATGCACAACAGACTGACAGTAATTTTGATGAAAACTCGAAAATGACTTTGCAACTGGCAAAGTATAGAAAAGGGGTTTCCTTAATACCGTCGTATGTTATAGGATCGGGATATCTGTTTTGTCTCGATTACAGATGGAGCGCACTTTATTGGCTGATAATGTACGTTATCTGGTAATGGGTCTATAAATTTATCAGGTTTGGGTTCGTGCCAAACTAAATTTGGAAATATGGCGCATTGGAAGCAATCTGCTCCACCTGCGTATTAGGCTCAGACGTTGCACCGCTGAACTACATCGACTTTTTACTGTTTGGTTGACAAATGTGTCAGGGCAGCATAAAATATCATTAATAGGGACTAATAAGTCTATGCTTTCCATAGACCCTACGGAACCTATACACTATAATCTAATAGTATATTATAATCATTGACAAAAAAAATAAAATAAAATCATCAAGAAGAAGTGGTTGGAATAGAATGGAATGGAATAAAACTTTCTATGTGTATCTGTAATATTGATATCTTGACAGTGCTTAAAATGGGAAATGTTTTTAGGGGGAACGCCCCCTGTGCATAGTATTATGCCCCATAGTGGCCCCCTGCGCATAGTATTATGAGCCATAGTGGCCCCCTGCGCATAGTATTATGCCCCATAGTGGCCCCCTGCGCATAGTATTATGAGCCATAGTGGCCCCCTGCGCATAGTATTATGCCCCATAGTGGCCCCCTGCGCATAGTATTATGCCCCATAGTGGCCCCAGCACACAGTATTATGCCCCATTGTGGACCCCATAAACAATCAGAGACCCAGGGCCCAGGGAGGATACAGAAAACACTGTTACTTACCTCTTCCTGGCTCTGGCACACTTCCCACAGATGTCAGCCTTTTTCAATCATGTACGGGATGCCAGATGTCACGTGAGCAGGGGCTTGCGTTGTGATGCATAAGGATGCAAGCCCCGGCCCATGTGACATCTGGGACGTTACCAAGTAGGCCCGAAGGCTTCCGTAGCAAGGAGAGGTAAGTAACTGTGTTTTTTATGTTCCACACATTCTGCTTTAGACACACTTATGCAATTTTTCCAATTATGCCGGAACTGAGTTCCATCAAGTTCCAACTCAATTTAACCACCATATATGTAAGAGATTACAGTATTAGAGTAACAGGTAAGTTTGTGTGATAAAATTGTATAATGGAAAAGAGTCTCTAGTAGAGATGAGCGAACAGTAAAATGTTCGAGGTTCGATATTCGTTTTGAGTAGCCCCTCAATATTCGACTACTCGAATCAAATATCGAATCCTATTATACTCTATGGGGGAAAATGCTCATTTCAGGGGTAGGCAACATTCGATCAAATAAAACTTACCAAGTCCACGAGTGAGGGTCGGGCTGGATCCTCCGAGAAGTCTTCTCCGTGCAGCGTCCCCGCGGTGTCTTCCGGCTCTGAATTCACTCTGCCTGGCATCGGCCTGGGCAGAGCCAACTGCGCATGTCCGCACTACAAGAAAATGACCGCTTACAGTCAAAGCAGCCATTTTCTTGTAGCGCGGGCGTGCGCAGTTGGTTCTGCCCAGGCCCAATGCCTGACAGAGTGAATTCAGAGCCGGAAGACGTCGCGGGGAAGCTGCACGGAGAAGACTTCTAAAGGTAGGAGAAGAACCAGCATTGATTGGCTGACTGTATAGCATTCGGCCAATCAACGCTGGTTCTGCATCGAATTTTTCCATTCGAATAACGAGTAGTATTCGATCGAGAACAAGTATTTCGAATACCGTAGTATTCGATTGAATACCTACTCGATCGAATACTACTCACTCATCTCTAGTTTCTAGTACCCTGTTGGGCTGTCTATAGCCTAAATACAAGATGAGATACTCCTCGGCATAGAGGAGTAAAGATTCTATATAGTACCCCATGGCACCTTCGCCCATAGGTGTTGCGGCTGGGTCTGTAGGTCTTGCACACTTGTAGATGACGTATGAGCTGGTCCTGTAATTGTGTCCATTAGTGAGAATACAGAGAGGCCAAGCAGGTGCTGAAAAGGCAAGATTTCTCTCTGGGTTATTTTTTTTTTTTTGTCAATGAGTGTATTACAGAGGGATTTGGTGAAGCTAGAGGGTTGGTGGAGAAATGACAAATTAACAAATTATGTTTACACTTGAATAAACAACAACCGAAACACTGGCCGCAACAGTGACTGCAAAAGACTAGTGGATAGTGGTGGAAAGGAAGCTCAACTTTAGCAACTCTGGTCAGGCAGCTGTTACCAAGGCAAAGATGAACATGGCAATTCTGACTTTGCACAAATCATTGGTCGGCCTCACATAGAATATTGTGTACAATTTTATACACATGTGTATATGAGGGACATGGCTGAACTGGAGCGGGTGCAGAGGAGGGCGACCAAGATAATTATGGAAATGGGTGAACTAGAGTATAAAGGCAGTTTATCAAATAGGATAATTCCGGAAAATATGGCTTAGGTGCAAAGTAAATGCAGTGACACGCCTTGGCATGCTATCAATGAGGATATTAATGGTTGTCTGAGGAATGTTATGCCACACTGAGTGTACTTGGGCATGAAAATCATTCATTTTGGCTGCTGGCAGGTTCTGGCAGATTTTTTTTGCAATTGCCAATTTAAGACGTCCTAGATGTCCAGAGGAGGTGAAAGTTATGGCAGTATACTTAGGCCATGTAGGCTACTCACAGTAACACAAGCAATACGGAGCCTGACATTGTCCTCTTGAAGAACCACTCCTGGGACTCTTGGTGAAATAACATTAATATAATAGTATATAATATTAATATAATATAATATAATCCTTGGGTTATCCCATTGTAGGCCACTTCTCGTTATAGAGATGATGTGATATTACATAATACTGTTACTTTACCCTTCTCAATAACTTTTGTTACTACTTCATGTTACCAATTTCATCTGAGTCTTATCACATTATGTAAAGCTAATAATTTTGGGCTACTAGGCGGCAATTTTTCCATCAACCCAGCTAAAACCACAAAACAGATTGTACAAGGGCTCTTGGCACTAGAGGACAACTAAACGTTCCAGTCGGTCTGCTGCGAGCCTATAAAATATTACAAAACTGGGAATTGATAATGAAGAAGGATCACGGTGTACCAAGGAATCGTAGGCTAAATAAAAGAATGTATCGCCAAGCCATTCAGACATCAAGAAGACGCTTTCTTGTAGTGTAAGAGATTTAACAAGAAACAACAGTTTTAACAATTTTGTTATTTTGCAAAAAATTAAATTCAAGTTTTAAAAAGTGAAGCGTATAAAAAGATAAACAGATAAAAGCCATACAAAGGATACGGTCGACTCAGGGGTCACCTCAAAAGACAAGAGGGCCCCCTCTCTAACTGGAGAAAAAACGGTTTCTCCAGGTCAGATAAGTTATACTGGCCATAATATCTGTCATGCTGGAAACTCCTACATGGGCAGAGGGGAATACTGTATCTACTCGAGTATAAGCCGACCTGAATATAAGCCGAGACCCCTAATTTTACCACAAATAAAATCTGGGAAAACTTATTGACTCGAGTATAAGCCGAGGGGGGGGGGGGGAATCCACCATTGCAGATAAAAAGTCTGGCCATGTGCATTACAGCTTAGTAACTCCATGGGGATCATAGTAATAGTTAACCCCATCATATCCCTCACATTAGAGTTACTGATATGTGGGACATATGGCGGTAATAATTAGGCATCTTCATAATTAAGGTTCTTCATTAGTCCCCTCATGTGTCTCATATATTAGTAACCCTTATATGGGGCACACAGGGGTTAATATTATGGACATGATGGGGGTAACTGTTATTAATGTGAGGCACATGGAGTTACTGAAACTAAATTAATAACCCCAAATGCCTGACATTACTAGGCAGAGTAACTAAAGGAAGGTCCCTGTGTGTCACGTTACTGGAGCTTCCTCTCCTCCATACTACAGACATCTTCTATAAGACACAATGAATCCCGGCCACTCATCTGCAGGATAGATGCTAAATCCTAGTGTGCTAAAGGACCTCTGATGACGTCATGACCATGTGATCGGACTCTGGTGTGGGCGGAGCTACTAGGATTTAGACTCAACCTTATCTGCAGATGTTACATACCAGTGGCTACAGGACCTTTGATGACATCACAGTCACGTGACCTCATGACAATCCAATCACAGAGCAGTAGCACTAAAGGTCCTCCCCCTTCCAGGTCCTTCCAGTTTTCTGTGCTCCGTGGTCCCTGACTCGTGTATAAGCCAAGGAGAGATTTTTCAGCATGAAAAATGTGCTGAAAAAGTAGGCTTATACTCGAGTATATACGGTAAATTGTTGGCAGACCTATCTGGTGGTGGCTCAACTTATCTACTATCTAATACAATTATTAATTTCTGTTACCTGTATAGTAGCGACATATTACACAGCACTGTACACAGATTGTAGCCATTCGCATCAGTTCCTACCCACAATGGCGGTCACAATCTAATTTCCCTGTTTGAGGAGGAGCATGCACATCCCGTGTAGATGTTGTCTTTGGTCATGTTTGAACTAAGCATGGGTGACCCCTAAAGGTTCGCTTTGTCCGCTGTTTGTGTGAAACAATCCTTTGGTTCAGTTCGGTTTGGTCCGAACTTGTTGGGATTGAACCAGACATGAAAGTATTATACTCTGGAGTCTCTCCAGACCCTAGTGTATAAGAGGTGGAGGCCCAGGGGATGTGTCAAAAATAGCATACATTTATAGTCGCCTTCCCTAACCTCTTTCGGGCCTCTTTGTGGCGTCAGCCATTCTGTATATTATTCCACTGGGCATGTGACGTCAAATAAGAGTATCAGAACCGGCCCACGATGCTGAACATGCCAATGTCACCCAATCACAGGCACCAAGGAGGAAGATACAGGGTGCCAAACACTGTGAGAGGGCCCAAAAGTGGAAATGGATGGTGAGCATAAATGTTTTTTCATCTTTTACACCTCCCTTGGGACTATTATATAACTTACTGCAAATCACGTTGCAGCGGCCATTATAATTTGTATGAGATGAATCATAAATTGATGGGTTTCTTTTTTTTTTTTTTTTTTTTTTAAATGGTCCGGTGAAATAAGATAAGATAATCTTTTCATAGTCCCACCATGGGGAAATTCAGTAAATCTGGTCTATTGTGAATTGATTTGCCCAATACTAGTTTAAACCTGGACCTCAGAGTTGCAAGATAGCACCGTGCTGACCATGAGAACAAACAAATTTAACATGTCCCATCCTTCTTATCCCCAACATGATACCTTGGAGGAAAATTGCCTATACACGTAAGGTCGGAACCCCATGCGGCGTTTTACCATCACTGCAAAGTGGATAAGATTCTGTCAAATCCCATACGCACAATGCAGAAAAATAAAAGAACAGCGGAAATAGTGCTGTTTCGAAAACTGTTGCGGTTTTGTAAATCACGGCATGTCAACTATACCTATGTAAATGCCGGAGGTTTCCCTATAGGTATAATGGAAGCAGAAATCAGTATAGGGAAAACCGTGATGTGTTTCTGCCGCATTTTTCTGCTTCGGTCCGCAACCTGGGGTCTTAGCCTAATAGTCTCAACCAATCCGCTTGATATAAATGGTAGGGTGGCGGACTTGCTCTTATATACAGATGTAGCAAAACTAACACGAACTGCAGCCAGTTAAACTTCTGCAGCGTGATATCTTATCACAGAAGACAACAAAAACCAATAAAAAACATTTTTGATGACTTTTCATTGGTTTTCGTTGTCTTCTGTGATAAGATATCACGCTGCAGCAGTTTAACCAGTTGCAGAAGTTCGGGATAACCGGTATACAGGTTTCTTAAGGTGACCGAATATTACATTTTATTCCGCCACCATAGCTGTTTTCTGAAAGTATTTAACTCATTCTTCGAGATGACCACACAGGGCCCCGGAATAATGAAATGTTCTCATTTGTCTGTAGGTTTTGCAGCAGTTCACTGTTTGACTCAGGCCGAGAAACACAGAATGTAAATGATTCAGTGGAAAACCCAGCGGGACCTCTATACACTCATACTAATGATTAGGCATATCCTATGGTACATGGAAAATATTTGCAATTTCAGCAAGTGCGCATTCATTTCTACTAATAATATAGCAGCAGATTTCACATCATAGTCTGGATAGTGTAGAATTCATGGCAATAATCTGAAGGGGTGAGGGTTAATACCGATAAATTACGGCGAACGGTTTACTGAAATTATGGCCTTAATAAGGAACATATGTTGTTAACCAGAACAACTCGACTTGTTCATTGCAAACCTTCATAATAGGGCATTCTGGATCTTGGGTAAAGGTTTATATTTTTGGGTGTAAAATTCCATAGAAAGATTGTTAAAATCCTACTTCATGTCTAGGTATATATATATATATATATATATATATATATATATATATATATATATATTTATTATTGGTCATGTGGTAACTAATATAACACAGATAGGCGGTTATAAAATTGTGGGGAAAAAATACTGTCACATTTGATGCTTTATCCATATAGGTAATGGGTAGCACTGGGGCTTAGTAGTTCTGGAGTCCTAGGATGGAACCCGACCAAGGGCAACATCTGTAAGCAGGGCTGCTTTAGGACCAATGGTGCACTTGCACCAGGCACTATGGTAGCAGGGGTCCTCTTGGGACAGTCCTACATATGCTGTCCCGTCCATTCCTTGGTATTTCTAAGTAGTGATGATGGGGTGGGCCCACTTATTAAACCTTTGCAACGGGCCCACCAATGTGTTAAAACATCCCTATCTGCAAAGAGTTTGTATGTTCTCTATGGGTTCCCTCAGGGTACTCCGGATTCCTTCTAAAGACATACTGATATGAATTGTAGATTGTGAGCTCTATTTGGGACAGTAGTTGTCATTGTGTAGCTCTGCAGAATATGTTGGCGGCATGCAAAATAAATAATTAAGCAATAGAGATGGGTGAACCTTATGACATTCATTTTGTGACTCCATGGATTTTGGCACAGATGGAATTTTTTTTTCTCTAGCTCATACTTTTCCTGGGCAACCAGTGCAATATACTAACTGTCAGATGGGCGGTCCTGGCTTGGGTAGACAGACAGGAACTGCCCACCATTAATGAAAAACAAAAGAAAGCAGAAAATTGATAGCCCCATGCCCATAACATCAGCTAAAATAAAATTAGCACATTATTTAAATCTACATGATAATGCCATAAACTGTAAAAATTCAGATGCCAGAATTGATGCTGATGTTATGTGCCAGCTAAATTTATTCGAGACATAAATCCAAAAACTGCAAGTGAAAAAAATGAAATTTTCAGGAGGGATGTTTTTTTTTTTGCAATTTTAATGCAACTGTTAGGAGGTTAAATATTATGTGGACTCCTGGGCTACAGAACTATAGCTGTATGCGTGCAACATATCCAATATATATATATATATATATATATATATATATATATATATATATATATATATTTATATATAATCCCTACCTACTGTAATATACAAGACTTCTCCCGAGTTGCACCACTTCTCTGGAATACTCTATCCCGGACAATCAGATTAACTCCCAATTTCTACAGCTTCAAGCGCAAACTAAAGTCACATCTTATCAGACAGGTCTATCACATTTCCTAATGTAATCCCTTCTGTACCATAATTAGAATCCCTAATTATTCCCGCTCCCACATTACCCCACATGATATGATGCCATTTCAGGCTAACTTTATATGTCCAAGCACCATCTACATGTTAAAGGACACGACTGGTGGCGGCTCATACAGTTTTATGTTTGTGTAAGGACAGTCACCTCTATTACAATATTGTCTCACCCCTGTATAAGCAATGCCGCCCCTGCTACCTCTTGTATCACCCCCTCTATCTCATAGATTGTAAGCTCCTGTGAGCAGGGCCCTCAGTCCCATTGTGTGAAGTGACTATTTTTCTGCAATGTATCTTTCTGTCTCTATTTGAACCCTACAAATTGTACAGCGCTGCGGAATATGTTGCCTCTATATAAATGTATTACATTATTGTTATTATATTATTATTATTATTATTATTATTATTATTATTATTATTATTATTATATCTCTATCTACTTTATTATATCCCTAAGAAATAAAATGTATCCTATATATAGAACTAACAAAATAAATAAAACCTCAAGCAAAAACCCATCCATCACATAAATGTCAGCCTCATCTGCCCCATCGGGTCACATAGACAAAGCGCGGTAGGAATTTGCAACCGTTTCATAAGACACAGAGGATGTAAAAATCACAATTTCCGCACAGGAGCTGGGAAGCCATTTCAACAAGTACAAGTGTTTCCCATAACCTTTATCACTAGTTTTAGAAAAACATTAGATTTACCTTGGCAATTTTCCAGCTCAAATTGGGGACGTGCTGATTGATTTCTGTTGATTTTTATTGATGCATGACCCCTTGGTTGTTATACTGTACTTCTCTACTGTGTTATTATTTAGGCAATTCACAGAAGCAGTAGGAGTTTAGTGTTTGTAAGAATTGGCAACATATTTCCCTCTAGTGCTACTTAAACAGCAGTATACTGTATTTATTCAAGTATTGTGTTTCATCTAAACTATATAATTCTCACTCCAAAAAGAAACAATAATATTTTGTAGCAGCTAAAGGGGGATAATTTTGCTTATGCTGGATAATTTCTAATGGTATAAACACGTAATATAGCGAACAATAGGGCAATTCATTATTCCCGGCACTTGATCAATGATATTGACTTGCACATTCCACCAGACTAAGACTCAGAAGCTGAGAAGAAGGTAAGAAGAAGCCTTAAAATAGATATTATGTGTTTATAAGACGTGGTTGTGGTTTAATACCCCAAGAACTCATGTGTTACTATACAGTAAGATCATATTAGTGTAGGGGAATAAGTTACAAGGAAGGAGAACCAAGGCTTGGTCCTTAGCACAAGTAAGTAACAGAACGAAAGGTACAAAATTCTCCGTCTATGGAAGAAATAAGAGCAAAATTTAGATTTTTGTCACGTTCTTTAGTTTGTTTTAGATATGAAATTGTTTTGCTGGTTTTTCTTGAGGGTTTACGTTCTCATATTCTTGGATTGAGGGTTTACGTTCTCATATTCTTGGATTGAGGGTTTATGTTCTCATCTCAGTTTCTAAACACTTTCAGGGGTTGTCTTATCTTAGCAACACCTTTATAAAATGAAACTGACCTGAAGATCTTCTGATCTCCATTTCACAAAGCCCTGGAGATTGCTGGAGGAATCTTCTACCAGCAGACGCAGATCCAAGGGAAACATAGTGTGACATGCCAATCAAATCAGGGTCAGAAGGGGCACTCCTTAAGGAGACAGTCTTTGCAGGCCATCTTGTGGAGTGTAGAGTCTTACAGTCTGTTACGGGGAGGACTGGATCCTCTATCTATGCGGAGGTTGCTGTCCCTCTCTTGTCTGTACTCCCAAGTACCCTGCTACTGGGTCTCAGGAGGAAGGTCAGAACCTCCTCAGTGGTTGCTGGTCTCCTCCTGAGCCAGATGGGAGACCTCTAGTTTTGGCCTGTTTATGGTGGGCTTTGGCTCCAGACTGCCGCTGGCTATTCAGTTGTACTTGTGTCCTGGTAAGTGTTCTCTTGTTGTCCAATTGCTTGTATTTCTGACCCCTTGCCTGACCTTAGACCTTGCCTTTGCCTCCTGATTTTGTGCTGTGCCTGCTCCTGTTTATGACCCCGGCTTGTCTCTAGACCTCTGCTTCCTGAACACCATTTTGTACTACGTTACCACTGCTATTACCGACCTGGCCTGCCTGACGTTCCCTTTGGATTTCCCACTGTACTGCTTTGCCTACTTGTTGATGACCAGGACTGTACAACTACGATTTACTCTCTGCGGCCACCTACTGACCACCCGCTTCAGCCTTCTGGATCCTTGGACTTACATCGCTACCCAAAACATCTGCTGGTAAGAGTTCTCAGTGTCTGGTTTATTGTGGTTTGTGGTGCGCTCTGTGTTTGGCATTTCCTGACTCTTAGTGCAACCAAGTCCATCCACACCATCTGGGGCTCTGGTGAACACCATGTGAATTTGAAGTTGGCGCGGCCCAGGGGTGTTCGACACACGTGCCGTGTTGACCATTTAAATCGGTGCATCTAGTACTGGTTCTCACTTTGGATCTGAACTGCATCTGGTATCCTAACACAGACCATACATGCTCTACTAGGAATTCTGGGATAAGACTACAGTGCCTACAAGTAGTATTCAACCCCCTGCAGATTTAGCAGGTTTGATAAGATGCAAATAAGTTAGAGCCTTCAAACTTCAAACAAGAGCAGGATTTATTAACAGATGCATAAATCTTACAAACCAAAAAGTTATGTTGCTCAGTTAAATTTTAATAAATTTTAAACATAAAAGTGTGGGTCAATTATTATTCAACCCCTAGGTTTAATATTTTGTGGAATAACCCTTGTTTGCAATTACAGCTAATAATCGTCTTTTATAAGACCTGATCAGGCCAGCACAGGTCTCTGGAGTTATCTTGGCCCACTCCTCCATGCAGATCTTCTCCAAGTTATCTAGGTTCTTTGGGTGTCTCATGTGGACTTTAATCTTGAGCTCCTTCCACAAGTTTTCAATTGGGTTAAGGTCAGGAGACTGACTAGGCCACCGCAACACCTTGATTTTTTCCCTCTTGAACCAGGCCTTGGTTTTCTTGGCTGTGTCCTTTGGGTCGTTGTCTTGTTGGAAGATGAAATGACGACCCATCTTAAGATCCTTGATGGAGGAGCGGAGGTTCTTTGCCAAAATCTCCAGGTAGGCCGTGCTATCCATCTTCCCATGGATGCGGACCAGATGGCCAGGCCCCTTGGCTGAGAAGCAGCCCCACAGCATGATGCTGCCACCACCATGCTTGACTGTAGGGATGGTATTCTTGGGGTCGTATGCAGTGCCATCCAGTCTCCAAACATCACGTGTGTGGTTGGCACCAAAGATCTCGATCTTGGTCTCATCAGTCCAGAGAACCTTGAACCAGTCTGTCTCAGAGTCCTCCAAGTGATCATGAGCAAACTGTAGACAAGCCTTGACATGACGCTTTGAAAGTAAAGGTACCTTACGGGCTCGTCTGGAACGGAGAGCATTGCGGTGGAGTACGTTACTTATGGTATTGACTGAAACCAATGTCCCCACTGCCATGAGATCTTCCCGGAGCTCTTTCCTTGTTGTCCTTGGGTTAGCCTTGACTCTTCGGACAAGCCTGGCCTCGGCACGGGAGGAAACTTTCAAAGGCTGTCCAGGCCGTCGAAGGCTAACAGTAGTTCCATAAGCCTTCCACTTCCGGATGATGCTCCCAACAGTGGAGACAGGTAGGCCCAACTCCTTGGAAAGGGTTTTGTACCCCTTGCCAGCCTTGTGACCCTCCACGATCTTGTCTCTGATGGCCTTGGAATGCTCCTTTGTCTTTCCCATGTTGACCATGTATGAGTGCTGTTCACAAGTTTGGGGAGGGTCTTAAATAGTCAGAAAAGGCTGGAAAAAGAGATAATTAATCCAAACATGTGAAGCTCATTGTTCTTTGTGCCTGAACTACTTCTTAATACTTTAGGGGAACCAAACAGAATTCTGGTGGTTTGAGGGGTTGAATAATAAATGACCCTCTGAATAAACTTTTCACAATTAAAAAAAAAAAATGAAACAAAGAAATAACATTCTTTTTTGCTGCAGAGCATTTCACACTTCCAGGCTGATCTACAGTCCAAATGTCACAATGCCAAGTTACTTCCGAATGTGTAAACCTGCTAAAGCTGCAGGGGGTTGAATACTACTTGTAGGCACTGTATGTAGATAAGTTCTGTTTAATGGAAGAAGGAAAACTTTCTCCATTTGTACCCCTTCTAACCCAAGTCTTTGACCCCTGGCCTATTTTCCAGCTATCATATTAAAGGTGCACCGCCATAAAACCAGAACATTTTACTTGTTTTGAATCTCTTAGAAGATTCTTCATTGTAGCACATAGAGAGGTTAATACTAGAGATGAGCGAACACTGTTCGGATCAGCCGATCCGAACAGCACGCTGCCATAGAAATGAATGGATGCACCTGTGACACCGGCCAGACGCCGGCAAAGTTAGCGTCACAGGTGCTTCCATTCATTTCTATGGGAGCGTGCTGTTCAGATCGGCTGATCCGAACAGTGTTCGCTCATCTCTAGTTAATACCCAAGGTGGAATAGGAACTAACTAGGGGTTCTGCCCCCCCCTATACTTCATATACCAAGGAACAGGTAAGTATGTAGCAAAAAAATATGAACATCTTTATATATTATAATACATGTAAATTAGTGTAGACACATTAGGTCAATTCCAAAATCAATTCTTATTTGTGTTCTAGTATCTGAAGGATCCAAGAGTGTTCTTTGCATAAGAATGCCCTAATCCAGATGGCGCCCCCTTCTGGTCTATTCACACGAACAAATTAGTTAAGTTCATTCTTACTTGGAAAGCGATACTTGAGGTTAATAAACTGCATAAAGGCCACATGTTACTTTAAGTATGTGACATTAAACTTACATGATATCCTGCAAATATAATGCAACTAAATCCATTTGGTGTTTTCTTTTTGTTTTACTGATTTTGATCTATATCGAAGGAAACTTCATAGCATAAGGTCTAATCTTCATCTTACTATAGGGGTGCAGATGTGAGATGGTTGGAGATTTCAGGTTATTACAGATTGTTGCTAGGATTAAATGCTGTGAAACAAGTCACCATCTCTCTACTGATGTCCTGGTTCCCACATGTGATATTATACAAGTACATTCTTTCTACCATTAATACATCAGCGAAGAATGAAGAACTTCTTTTGTCAAAATTTTCCTTACTGGCTGGTGAAGTAATTCTTCTATATGTGCGGAATAGTTATATAGTTATAGATGTTGCTTTATTGTCAAATACAAGTATCAAACAACTGCTCTTTACTAGAGATGAGCGAGTAGTATTCGATCGAGTAGGTATTCGATCGAAGACTACGGTATTCAAAATACTCGTACTCGATCGAGTACCACTCGCTATTCGAATGGAAAAGTTCGATGTAGAACCAGCATTGATTGGCCGAATGCTATACAGTCGGCCAATCAACGCTGGTTCTTCTCCTACCTTTAGAAGTCTTCTCCGTGCAGCTTCCCCGCGGCGTCTTCCGGCTCTTCATTCGGCTCTTCATTCACTCTGCCAGGCATCAGGCCTGGGCAGAGCCGACTGCGCATGTCCGCTTGTAGTGCAGGCATGCGCAGTCGGCTCTGCCCAGGCCCGATGCCTGGCAGAGTGAATGAAGAGCCGAATGAAGAGCCGGAAGACGCCGCGGGGAAGCTGCAAGGAGAAGACTTCTCGGAGGATCCAGCCCGACCCTCACTCTTGGACTTGGTAAGTGTAATTTGATCAACGTTGCCTACCCCTGAAACGAGCATTTTCCCCCCATAGACTATAATAGGGTTCGATATTCAATTTGAGTAGTCGAATATTGAGGGGCTACTCGAAACGAATATCGAACCTCGAACATTTTACTGTTCGCTCATCTCTACTCTTTACATAAATGGACGGTCTATTAATGGATGTTACAGGATCATAAAGAGGTATATCTAGGCTAAAGAGATGTTGTCTTATCCTTAGGATACATCATAAATATCAGATCGGGTTAGAGCAACGTGAACAAACCCAGGGACTGGAGCAGGCAGCAGTTGGCTCCATATAGTAGTCAGAGCAGTTTACTGCAGAACAGACCATCCAGTCTGCCTGGGATGACATGAAGAGACAGAAGGATTGGACCAAGCCTACATCCACAGAAGATCTGTGCTTAGTTCTCCAAGATAGCGGGAACAACCTCCCTGCCGACTTCTGCCAAAACTGTTTGCAAGTTCCAAGAAGAACTGATGGAAGGCAAAGGGCAAAGGTCACATCAAATGTTGTTGGGATTTAGATTGTAATAAATAACTTGAAGTAATTTTATTATGATGGTATAAATAGGAATTCTGAGTTTGATTTGGGGTTTTTCGGTTTTATAATGTTTATGTGAGATATAAGTCAGGAATTCTGGCATATTTTTTTTAGTTTTTAGGATAAATAATATGATAGTTTTCTATCTGGGTTACTCAGAGATGTGACATCACCAATTATACTGTATGTATTTTTTTAAAATTCTATAATAAAGAATTTTACATATTGAAATACTGTAGATACTCCACCATGCAATCTATCATACCGCACTGCAGTGTACTATGACAAACCTGGCAGGGTTTAATAGGTATACTAGGAGGGCAGACCTGTTGTCCTAATGAACCCATTGCCTTCAACTCTCTGCAAGTTGTTTAGATGCCATGCTGGCTATTTTTTTTTTTTTTTAATGTACATTTTTCCCTATCAGTATGTCTTTGGAGTATGGGAGGAAA